>NC_052171.1:3924500-4226385 GCF_902713615.1 Scyliorhinus canicula
GCAAGGCGTTTCAGCAAACACCTCTAATCTAATCTGTCAGCTACATATTACATGCACCTAACTTCAGCTGGTGGCCAGGCAATCAGGTGCAGTGAGAGCCTGATTTTCCAAAATGCCCTCAATCTCCTTTCTGTCGTGCTAATGCTGGCAACATGGTCACCGCGATTATTTCTTTTGAAAAGGTGCCCCTGTCCCAGAGTGCCTGGGATGGGATGATCAGTTGGACAATAGGCTTGATTTTTGACCATCTTTTACTTGCCATTTGCCAGTGGGGTTGGAATCATCGTACTCCATTGAAACATTAATGCAACTGCTACCACTTGGAAAGGGACCTCGCTTGGGGTGTCAGAAGCACTGTCCTGTGTCAGACAATAGGATCCTGATTTCCATATTAAAAGATCTAGTGCAAATCTGACCCCCGATTACGATTTTAGCTCGGAGCTGGTTGGGGCCTGCACAGCGCAGGTTTACACCGGCCCTTAGGCAGTGGTCATCAAGAGGCACAACCATATGTAAATCTGGAATTACATCAGCAGCTTCAAAGGAGCGGTAATGTATCTCAAGGACCTACAAAAATAATTTGGTTGCAGGGCTCTCTCTCTCTCCCTCTCTCCCGGTATCCATCTCTATCTTAGTGATCAAGACCTCTTCGCAACCGTGATGACTGAATTTTGCTTTACCTGATGGAATGGATGTCCTGTTTTGGCAGCTCTTCTGGTAAATGCAATTTGAGGCCAGAGCCTCAAAGCCACAGTGGTTGCGGCCTCCCACCATGGATCCCAAAAGCCAGAAATAGGCCTCCGAATGCTTGCACGTACTGAAGAAGGTCAGCCATGTAATCTGTTCTGTTCCAAGATTTCTGCAGCAGGGCTGGAGCAGGATCCTCTGGGCGGAGAACGACACAGGAATAGAGGCAAAAAAAAGTACCGAGGAAGGTGGAAATTTGAAATGAAAACACAAAAGTGCTGCCAACAGCCAGCAGCAGGTCAGCACCGAGAATTTGTGAAGAGAGAAACAGTTGTGACCAGATGTTGAAGCGTTCATTTTGATCCTGCCTTCCAAGGCCAGCATTCAGCATCTGGCAGAAGGTCACAGACCTGAACTGCGAACCCTGATTCTTTCCCCACACGCAATGCTGGGCATTTCTGCCATTCTTGACATTTAAAAAAAGTCTTGGGTGCTCCTTTCAGTGTTAATACATCATTGAATACTGGCCTCTGGGACCAATAAATAGAAGTGCAGTTGAGTCACTTTGGCTCTATCAAAGCTCACTCAATCTGCCTGAGGCAAGGCAGTAACAAATCAGCCAGCGTTCCTGCTTGTGAGCGCCAGTCACCTCCGAGAAAGTGGCTACGCTGAGACAGGATTAAGGCCTACTTATTCTCACAAGATTAAATTGGCAGCAGATCGTCATTGTCTATGTGATGGGGCCTTTAGGAAAGGGAGGGCAGAAGAAGATGGAAGGGCAATTGAAAAGCCAGTGTTTTCATTTCTACAGAACGCAAACTGTCCTGTTGAAGGATGCCACTCGTCCTGTGTGAAACAAGTGGTGACCTCCACATAATGAAAACAGCAGCAGAGGCAGTGAAGCCTCATCTCGGGTGAGCACTTTGTATGAACAGAAGCAAAATAACGTCTCTGCGACAGGCAAACGTCAAATGACTGGAAATCTTCTGAGCTTACAAACTGATATCTGTTTCATGATTCCAAGCCTGATGTCCATGCATGTTGAACCCTTGTAATACTTGCAGGTTATCCATTTGCAGAACAGAAAGTGCTGGAAATAACATGCCTGGCAACATAGGCAGAGAGAGGAACAGCATTGACGTTTCAGATATGCCTTTGCTTCACAACTCTTGGTTCATTTGCAAAGCTGCCCATCCATCGACCTCAATCAAATCAAGTATTTCAACTTCAATGAAGAGAGGTCAAACCGTGGCCCTCGAGCTCTTATGCTGAGCGAATTCAATTCTATTTGTGATATATTTCTCTACTTCCTGCTCTTGCTGCAAGACAAAGGCTGTGCTATTTCTGTTCAAAACGCTGTAAGATGAAAGCTGTTTCATCTCTGTTCAACTCGTGGTTCCATAATATGAAACCCATGATAATGTTACAGAGGCTTGAAATACAGAAGACCAAGAATATCCTCACAACTGAGCTTCAGTTCTATTCAGCTCAATATCAGAAACCTTCCTCCGTGGCGTTTCATTATATCTGGAACAAACCTGTATCTGCCTTTCATGACCTCGGATGTTTCAAAGTCTGTGCGGAGTCTGCACATCCTCCCCCTGTGTGCGTGGGTTTCCTCCGGGTGCTCCAGTTTCCCCCCACAGTCCAAAGATGTGCAGGTTAGGTGGATTGGCCATGATAAATTGCCCTTAGTGTCCAAAATTGCCCTTAGTGTTGGGTGGGGTGACTGGGTTAAGGGGATAGGGTGGAGTTGTTGACCTTGGGTAGGGTGCTCTTTCCAAGAGCCGGTGCAGACTCGATGGGCTGAATGGCCTCCTTCTGCACTATGAAAAGCACTTGACTGTGAATGGAGCACTTTTGAAGCGTGGTCGCTATGTTATAAGGTTCGAAACTAGGCAGCCAATTTGCACACAGCAACATCCCACAAGCGGCAACAGGGAAAACCAGGTGGTCCGTACTAGTGATGTTGGCTGAAGGATAACTGGGGAGGATGAGTACCACAAGATATTTTACATCTACTCAAGATGGCAGATGAGACCTTTCTTCAATATCCTGTCAAACTAAATGGCAGCTCCAACAGTGCTGCATCCCCTTGGTACTGCACCAAAGTGTCAGCTGAATAAACCATATTCACTAGTTTCCCCTTGTTTGTTCTGCCAGTTACACCCTCAAATAAACTTCAACAGTTTGTCAAACATAATTTCTTTTTTATACATCTATGTTAACTCTGACCAATTTTACCATTATTTTCGAATTGTTTAGTTATTACATCCTTTTGAATAGATTCTAGCATTTTCTCTACTACTGGGCAGCACAATAGCACAGTGGTTAGCACTGTTGCTTCGCAGCTCCAGGGTCCCAGGTTCGATTCCCGGCTTGGGTCACTGTCTGTGCGGAGTCTGCACGCTCTCCCTGTGTCTGCGTGGGTTTCCTCCCACAAGTCCCGAAACACGGGCTGTTAGGTGGATTGGCCCTGATAAATTGCCCTTCGTGTCCAAAAAGGTTCAGTGGGTTATGGGGATAGCCTGGAGGCGTGGGCTTAAGTGGCGTGCTCTTTCCAAGGGCCGGTGCAGACTCAATGGGCCGAATGGCCTCCTTCTGTACTGTAAATTCTATGATACCTATGCTCTAGTCCCTGGGTTGGACTTGAACCATCAGTTTCTGATTTGGAGCCGGGGAGGGCTTGCTACTGAACCACGGCTAACAACACAAATATAGACCAAAAATAATGGCCAGTCAAAGGGTTCTGATTCTTTGGACTCCTCCACCAGAGAGCTGGAGATGTTCAGTGACTGAGTATGTTCAAGATAGAGACCTATAAATGTTTTTGATAGTAAGGAATGCAGGGTATTGGGGATAGTGTGAAAGGTGTGGAGAGGCTGAACATTAGCCATGATCTTATTGATGGCTGGAGCAGGATCCAATGGCCAAGTCCTGCTCCTAATTGTTGCCTTCTTTGTGGTTCTCTTGCTGACACAGCACTGAAGGTGAGCAGCAGTGTGTGTTGGCATGCCAACTGACTTCACAGTTCACCTTAAAGTGATTGCAGTATTTCCATGGGCTCATTCTACACATGTACTTAAAAAGCTGCCCATGGCTTCAATCCATTCAAGACACATCACTTCACCCTGCAAGATTTATTAAAATCTTGAGTACCCAATTCTTTCTTTTTCCCAATTAAGGGGCAATTTAGCGTGGCCAATCCACCTCCCTCCCTCCATATCTTGGGGTTGTGGGGATGAGACCCACACAGACACGGGGAAAATGTGCAAATTCCACATGGACAGTGACCCAGGGCCTGGATCAAACCCAGATCCTCTGCGTGTGAGGATTTACCCTGAAAGATGCACCGTAATTAAAGAGTATCGCGTATGGGGGTGTGAAGAGGTAGCTAACTATGTCTCTGTCAGACTGCTGGTCAGTTCAATGACCTGTTTGGTGATGCTTACACTGGTGAGGTTTTGTTTATTAAATAACAATCCCTTAACCAGCCCAAGCTGTGAGGAAAGATCTAGAACGGTTCTGGAGAGTGACAACGATCGTATCATGGAATCTGCTGTCTGATGGAGAGAGCTGTATATCTTTTTTCTCCTCCTGCTTTTCTTAAACTTGGGATACAATAACAGCAGACTCTCACATTCTGTCACTCGCTCACCTTTACCTCCTTTGCCTTCTCACGCAAGTAGTCAGAAATGTGATGTGGCAGTCGGTTTTAAAAATAGCTCTGAAAATGTAATCTGCATACATGGACATTTGTTATCATGAGAGAGAGAAAGAAAGAGAGCCCCAAATTGTCACTCGATCGGCGCACTATTCACTGGTGAGCAAAGACGATATAGAGAAGGAAATTTGGAAACCTCCCCAGTATGTCAACTGCACTGCACATTATCATATGCCAAGGCTTTGAATCGCTCTTCCCAAGTGTGTGCAATGGTTTGGCCTACCCACTGCAGTAACCCACATATTGGGCTTTGATGTAGTCAATGCATTATTTATGCTTAATGAATGTCTTATCAATTAGATTAATAAGTGTACATTTCTCCGTGCTTGGAGCAAACTGACCAACTTCACTTTGCATCCCGCTGTCAAGCTGAGAGATGATCACAATAATTTTCACAGCATATTACATGCAGCCAGATCCAGAAAGCGATCCATTCGTCAACACCTGGCCCAGAGTTGAGGTTCGAACATACGAAAGGAGGGCATTCGGCCCATCGAGTCTGCACCGACCCCTTAAGCCCTCACTTCCACCCTATCCCTGTAACCCATTAACTCCTCCTAACCTTTTTGGACACAGGGCAATTTAATATGGTCTATCCACGTCACCTGCACGTCTTTGGATTGTGGAAGGAACCTGGAGCTCCCGGAGGAAAGCCACGCAGACATGAGGAGAACGTGCAGACTCCACACTGACGGTGACCCAGCAGAGATTCGAACATAGGGCCCTGGCACTGTGAAGCCACTGTGTGACTGTGCTGCCCTATATTTATTGAAAACTGTCTTCCTGAGTTCGGAACCCTTTTCATAGGAAGGAGTGGAGTTAGGAATTGGGAGATGAGAATGGGCCAACATAATCCAATGTGTGGGAGTAGCAACACAAACCAATTAAATCAGTGAAAGAATTCAATGACTGGCAAGTAATTCCCACGTATTAATCCAATATCTAGAGGGTAACACATTGGCCTGATGGCGAGAAGTATGTGTTTAAATGGAGAGGAATGTCCAACACATCCCATTTGTGAAGATAATATAAGTCTGACATTGTGTAATTAGTGAGAGAATGAAAAGAATGTGGATGACCGGATTAAATAATGACAGGTGTCGGCTTTCTCTAAATCCCACTGGTGGTGTTTGATCCAACTGCAACAGGGGCAGCTGTTGGCATTATAGTTCATCAAACACTCTCTCTACGTATTACACTTGATGTTGGATGCAGCGGCCAAAGGGTCAAATAAGCACAGCTCTTCGCAGCTGGCTCGGGAATCGTGGAAGCAATTTGCAAGAACGCAGCCAAATATTAGCTCAAATAACAGATCCCCAGCAACGCGTGTGTATACAACCTCCTGTCTTTGGAGATTAATAAGGTCAAAAAGTGTGCATTACACAGCACACACCTGTCAGATCGACAACTGAAGTCTCGTCAGTCATTCCAGGGTTTGAAATGTGGAACTCGCTCCTGTGCGCACATGGTTAATGTGCAATGTTGGTTCTGCAGGGAGATAATATCAACACCAAGGGCTGAATGTGCCACATTCCCTCCCTTGGTACTGTAACCAGGCTAAACAACAGGTTAAATGTTTTCCACCTTAGCCAGCTGCATTTGTCCACAGGTTTCACCCCAAAGTGGCACAGATTTAAAAACCAGCTCAAACCATGAGTGCACGTCAGTCATGTAACAAGTCAGAGTCTGATAAATACATATAAAGTTTGCTGATTTATCTAACACCCTTTCACTGGCCATGAGGTAGGTGGATTGCTGAAGGATCTTTTGGGTATTTGGACATTTCATCAATCATTAGCCCTCAATCAGTCAGTTCTGTCAGCCAGTCCCGCTCACTGGAGAGTACACCTTCCCACTCGTGTGTCAGCCAATGACACTGGAACAGTACAGCGCAGGAACAGGCCCTTGGCCCTCCAAGCCTGTACCGGTCATGATACCACCCTTGGCCAAACCCTCAGCACTTCCTAGTGCTGTATCCCTCGATGCCCATTTTATCCTTTGTATTTGTTGAGGAGCCTTTTGAATGGCGTTGATGTATCTGCTCCCACAACCTCCTTTGGCAGGGTGTTCCAGGCACTCGTCACACTCTGTGGTTTTAAAAAAAAAACCTGCCTCGCACAGCTCCTCAAAACTTTGCCCCATTGACCTTTAACCTATGCCCCCTGGTGACTGACCCCTCCACCCTGGGAAAGAGTGCCTTCCCATCCACTCTATCCATGCCCCTCATTATCTTGTAGACCTCTATCAGGTCGCCCCCTCAACCTCCCGTCATTCAAATGAAAACAGTCCGAGTCAACTGTAGCATGACTTGCCAGTTTTTATAATTGTTGCTCCGTGCAATGAAGGCAAGCATTCCACATGCTTTCTTGACTACTTTCCTCATTTGTGTTGCCACTTTCAAAGATCTGTGGACCTGCACACCCAGCACTCTCTGACTTTCCATATTCCGAAGAGTTTTGCCATTTACAATATAATTTCCACTCTGTTAGAACTACCAAAAGGCATTAACTCACATTTGTCCGAATTAAACCCCATTTGTCATCTCTCTGCTCAAGTCTCCAATCTATGTCCTGCTGTATTCTTTGACAATCCTCAACACTATCTGCAACTCCACCAACCTTGGTGTCATCCGCGAATTTACTGATCAGACGAGCTACATTTTCCTCCAAATTTTTATGTATACTACAAACAACAGCAACGATCCCTGTGAAACACCACTAGTCACAACCAAAGACGATCTCAGCGGGTCTAACAGCATCTGTAGGGAGAGAAAAGAGCTAATGTTTCGAGTCCAGATGACCCTTTATCAAACGGGTCACTAGTCACAACCTTCCATTCAGGAAAAACACATTTCTACTACTGCCCTCTGTCTTCTGTGACCGAGCCAGTTCTGTGTCCATCTTGCCACCTCATCTCTGATCCTGTGTGACTTCGCCTTTTGTACCAGTCTGACATGAGGTACCTTGTCAAAGGCTTTACTGAAGTCCATGTGAACAACATCCATCGCACTCCCGTCATCAATCATCTTTGCCACCTCCTCAAAAAACTCGATCAAGTTAGTGAGGCACAACCTCCCCTTCACAAAACCATTCTATCACTAACGACACCACTTTTTTCCAAATGGTTATAAATCCTGTCCGAGAATTCTCTCCAATAATTTGCCTACTACTGACGTGAGGCTCACTGACCTCAGGTTTCATGGATTATCCCTGCTACCTTTCTTAAACAGTAGTACCACATTAGCTATTCTCCACTTCTGGGATCCACTTGTAGCTAATGAGGAGACAAAGATGTCAGTCAAGGCCCCAGCAATTTCCTCTCGCTTCCCTCAGTATTTTGGGGTAAATCCCATCCGTCCCAGGAGACTTATCAACCTTAATGTATTTTAAAACACCTAATACCTCCTTTTTGATGTCAACGTGACCCAGATTATCCACCCACCCTACCCAAGAATCATCTTCCAAAGATTTTTTTTTTAAAATTTAGATTACCCAATTATTTTTTCCAATTAAGGGGCAATTTAGCATGTCCAATCCACCTACTCTGTACATTTTTTTGGGTTGTGGGGGCGAAACCCACGCAGACACGGGGAGAATGTGCAAACTCCACACGGACAGTGACCCAGAGCCGGGATCGAACCTGGGACCTCAGCGCCGTGAGGCGGTTGTGCTAACCACTAGGCCACCATGCTGCCCATCATCTTCCAAAGATGTGCAGGTTAGGTGGATTGGCCATGCTAAATTGCCCTTGGTGTCCAAAAAGGGTAGATGGAGTTACTGGGTTACGGGGATAAGGTGGAGGAGTGGGCTTAGGTAGGGTGCCCTTTCCATGGCCTCCTTCTGCATGTAAATTTTATGACTGAAATCTCAATCATCTGTCCAGGCTGATTCCCCACTACCAGGTCCAGTACTGCCCCTTCCCTCATTGGACGATCTCCAAATTGCAGAAGAAGCCTTCCTGGATGCACCTTTACAAACTCTGTCCCACCCAAGCTCCGAGCACTAAGTGAGTCCCAGTCAATATAGGGAAGTTAAAATCTCTGACCACAACAAACCTGTTACTTTTGCACTTATCCAGAATCTCTCTACCTATCTGCTCCTCTATCTCTCGCTGGCAGTTGGAGAGCCTGTAATAAACCCCCACTCTTGTGACTGCCCCCTTCCTGTTCCTGAGCTCTACCCAGATTGTCTCATTGTATGAGCCATCCGAGGTGTCCTCCTGCAGTACGGCTATAATATTTTCCTTCGCAAGTAATGCTACTCCCCCCACCCCTTTTACATACCCCTCTATCTCTCCTGAAGCATCTGTATCATCCAACGTTCAGCGACCAATCCTGCCCTTCCTTTAACCATGTTTCTGTGATAGCCACAACATCATAGTTTCACATACTAATCAGTGCTCTAAGTCCATCTGCCTTCCCTGCTATACTTCTGGTGTTGAAACAAATACATAGAACATAGAACATAGAACGATACAGCGCAGTACAGGCC
The DNA here is from genome assembly GCF_902713615.1 of Scyliorhinus canicula. Lineage (NCBI taxonomy): Eukaryota > Metazoa > Chordata > Chondrichthyes > Carcharhiniformes > Scyliorhinidae > Scyliorhinus > Scyliorhinus canicula. Next base: position 3,933,402 of record NC_052171.1, read on the forward strand.
CTTCGGCCCTCGATGTTGCACCGACATGGAAAAAAAAAAACTAAAGGCCATCTAACCTACACTATGCCCTTATCATCCATATGCTTATCCAATAAATTTTTAAATGCCCTCAATGTTGGCGAGTTCACTACTGTTGCAGGTAGGGCATTCCACGGCCTCACCACTCTTTGCGTAAAAAACCCACCTCTGACCTCTGTCCTATATCTATTACCCCTCAATTTAAGGCTATGTCCCCTCGTGCTAGCCACCTCCATCCGCGGGAGAAGGCTCTCGCTGTCCACCCTATCTAACCCTCTGATCATTTTGTATGCCTCTATTAAGTCACCTCTTAACCTTCTTCTCTCTAACGAAAACAACCTCAAGTCCATCAGCCTTTCCTCATAAGATTTTCCCTCCATACCAGGCAACATCCTGGTAAATCTCCTCTGCACCCGTTCCAAAGCTTCCACGTCCTTCCTATAATGAGGCGACCAGAACTGTACGCAATACTCCAAATGAGGCCGTACTAGAGTTTTGTACAACTGCAACATGACCTCATGGCTCCGGAACTCAATCCCTCTACCAATAAAGGCCAACACACCATAGGCCTTCTTCACAACCCTATCAACCTGGGTGGCAACTTTCAGGGATCTATGTACATGGACACCGAGATCCCTCTGCTCATCCACACTACCAAGAATTTTACCATTAGCCAAATATTCCGCATTCCTGTTATTCTTTCCAAAGTGAATCACCTCACACTTCTCCACATTAAACTCCATTTGCCACCTCTCAGCCCAGCTCTGCAGCTTATCTATGTCCCTCTGTAACCTGCAACATCCTTCCGCACTGTCTACAACTCCACCGACTTTAGTGTCGTCTGCAAATTTACTCACCCATCCTTCTGCGCCCTCCTCTAGGTCATTTATAAAAATGACAAACAGCAACGGCCCCAGAACAGATCCTTGTGGTACGCCACTCGTAACTGAACTCCATTCTGAACATTTCCCATCAACTACCACTCTCTGTCTTCTTTCAACTAGCCAATTTCTGATCCACATCTCTAAATCACCCTCAATCCCCAGCCTCCGTATTTTCTGCAATAGCCGACCGTGGGGAACCTTATCAAACGCTTTACTGAAATCCATATACACCACATCAACTGCTCTACCCTCGTCTACCTGTTCAGTCACCTTCTCAAAGAACTCGATAAGGTTTGTGAGGCATGACCTACCCTTCACAAAACCATGCTGACTATCCCTAATCATATTATTCCTATCTAGATGATTATAAATCGTATCTTTTATAATCCTCTCCAAGACTTTACCCACCACAGACGTTAGGCTCACCGGCCTATAGTTACCGGGGTTATCTCTACTCCCCTTCTTGAACAAAGGGACCACATTTGCTATCCTCCAGTCCTCTGGCACTATTCCTGTAGCCAATGATGACCTAAAAATCAAAGCCAAAGGCTCAGCAATCTCTTCCCTGGCTTCCCAGAGAATCCTAGGATAAATCCCATCCGGCCCCGGGGACTTATCTATTTTCACCTTGTCCAGAATTGCCAACACTTCTTCCCTACGCACCTCAATGCCATCTATTCTAATAGCCTGGGTCTCAGCATTCTCCTCCTCAATATTATCTTTTTCTTGAGTGAATACTGACGAAAAGTATTCATTTAGTATCTCGCTTATCTCCTCAGCCTCCACACACAACTTCCCACCACTGTCCTTGACTGGCCCTACTCTTACCCTAGTCATTCTTTTATTCCTGACATACCTATAGAAAGCTTTTGGGTTTTCCTTGATCCTACCTGCCAAAGACTTCTCATGTCCCCTCCTTGCTCGTCTCAGCTCTTTCTTTAGATCCTTCCTCGCTTCCTTGTAACTATCAAGCGCCCCAACTGAAACTTCACGCCTCATCTTCACATAGGCCTCCTTCTTCCTCTTAACAAGAGATTCCACTTCTTTGGTAAACCACGGTTCCCTCGCTCGACCCCTTCCTCCCTGCCTGACTGGTACGTACTTATCAAGAACATGCAATAGCTGTTCCTTGAACAAGCTCCACATATCCAGTGTGCCCAACCCTTGCAGCCTACTTCTCCAACCAACACATCCTAAGTCATGTCTAATGGCATCATAATTGCCCTTCCCCCAGCTATAACTCTTGCTCTGCGGGGTATACTTATCCCTTTCCATCACTAACGTAAAGGTCACCGAATTGTGGTCACTGTCTCCAAAGTGTTCACCTACCTCCAGATCTAACACCTGGCCTGGTTCATTACCCAAAACCAAATCCAAAGTGGCCTCACCTCTTGTTGGCCTGTCAACATATTGTGTCAGAAAACCCTCCTGCACACATTGTACAAAGAACGACCCATCCAATGTACTCGAACTATATCTTTTCCAGTCAATATTCGGAAAGTTAAAGTCTCCCATAACAACTACCCTGTTACTTTCGCTCTTTTCCAGAATCATCTTCGCCATCCTTTCCTCTACATCTCTAGAACTATTAGGTGGCCTATAGAAAACTCCCAACAGGGTGACCTCTCCTTTCCTGTTTCTAACCTCAGCCCATACTACCTCGGAAGAAGAGTCCCCATCTTGCATCCTTTCTACCACCGTAATACTGTCCTTGACTAGCAGCGCCACACCTCCCCCTCTTTTGCCCCCTTCTCTGACCTTACTAAAGCACCTAAACCCCGGAACCTGCAACAACCATTCCTGTCCCTGCTCTATCCATGTCTCTGAAATGGCCACAACATCGAAGTCCCAGGTACCAACCCATGCTGCCAGTTCCCCTACCTTATTTCGTATACTCCTGGCATTGAAATAGACACACTTCAAACCACAGACCTGAACACTGCCGCCCTCCTGCGAAGTCAAAACTGTGCTCCTGACCTCTCTACTCTCAATCTCTCGCACCCCAAAACTACAATCCAGGTTCCCATGCCCCTGCTGAATTAGTTTAAACCCCCCCAAAGAGTACTAACAAATCTCCCCCCCAGGATATTGGTGCCCCTCAGGTTCAGATGTAGACCATCCTGTCTATAGAGGTCCCACCTTCCCCAGAAAGAGCCCCAGTTATCCAGAAATCTGAATCCCTCCCGCCTGCACCATCCCTGTAGCCACGTGTTTAATTGCTCTCTCTCCCTATTCCTCATCTCACTATCACGTGGCACGGGCAACAACCCAGAGATAACAACTCTGTTTGTTCTCGCTCTGAGCTTCCATCCTAGCTCCCTAAAGGCCTGCCTGACATCCTTGTCCCCTTTCCTACCTATGTCGTTAGTGCCAATGTGGACTACGACTTGGGGCTGCTCCCCCTCCCCCTTAAGGACCCGGAAAACACGATCCGAGACATCACGTACCCTTGCACCTGGGAGGCAACATACCAAACGTGAGTCTCTCTCGCTCCCACAAAATCTCCTATCTGTGCCCCTGACTATTGAGTCCCCAATTACTAATGTTCTACTCCTTTCCCCCCCTTCCCTTCTGAGCAACAGGGACAGACTCCGTGCCAGAGGCCCGTACCCCATGGCTTACCCCTGGTAAGTCGTCCCCCCCACAAGTATCCAAAACGGTATACTTGTTACTCAGGGGAACGACCGCAGGGGGTCCCTGCACTGACTGCTTCTTTCCAGTCCCTCTTACAGTTACCCATCTATCTCCAGTCTTTGGTGTAACTACTTCCCTGAAGCTCCTATCTATGACCCCCTCTGCCTCCCGAATGATCCGAAGTTCATCCAGCTCAAGCTCCAGGTCCCTAACACGGTTTTTGAGGAGCTGGAGTTGGGTGCACTTCCCACAGATGAAATCAGCAGGGACACTGACGGCGTCCCTCACCTCAAACATTCTGCAGGAGGAGCATTGTACTGCCTTCCCTGACATCACCTCTAGATTTAAAAAAAAACAAGAAAAGAAAAAGAAAGAAGAGCTTACCTGATATTACCTCAAACCCTGCTCCTGCTGAAAGGTAAGCAAATTTAAAGGCACTCACTCACCTTCACAACAGGCCCCTGCTCCCGCTTCCCAACCACCGTGGGGTGGGGGGGTTGGTTAGAGGAGGAGGTAGGGTGGGAAACACTCACGAAGTGTTTCGGGTTTAACTGTCACTTGCCAACAGCCCCTCCACAAACCACCTTCAACTTAGGCTGACCGCACTGCACGTATGCAAATTTCCCCAGAACAGCTGATCAGTAGCTCTGCTCTGCTGCCCTCTGCTGGTTGCTTGCCTTTACTCAAACTCCTTGGGTCTTCTTCGCAGGTTCACCTTCAACTTAGGCTGACCGCACTGCACGTATGCAAATTTCCCCAGAACAGCTGATCAGTAGCTCTGCTCTGCTGCCCTCTGCTGGTTGCTTGCCTTTACTCAAACTCCTTGGGTCTTCTTCGCAGGTTCACCTTCAACTTAGGCTGACCGCACTGCACGTATGCAAATTTCCCCAGAACAGCTGATCAGTAGCTCTGCTCTGCTGCCCTCTGCTGGTTGCTTGCCTTTACTCAAACTCCTTGGGTCTTCTTCGCAGGTTCACCTTCAACTTAGGCTGACCGCACTGCACGTATGCAAATTTCCCCAGAACAGCTGATCAGTAGCTCTGCTCTGCTGCCCTCTGCTGGTTGCTTGCCTTTACTCAAACTCCTTGGGTCTTCTTCGCAGGTTCACCTTCAACTTAGGCTGACCGCACTGCACGTATGCAAATTTCCCCAGAACAGCTGATCAGTAGCTCTGCTCTGCTGCCCTCTGCTGGTTGCTTGCCTTTACTCAAACTCCTTGGGTCTTCTTCGCAGGTTCACCTTCAACTTAGGCTGACCGCACTGCACGTATGCAAATTTCCCCAGAACAGCTGATCAGTAGCTCTGCTCTGCTGCCCTCTGCTGGTTGCTTGCCTTTACTCAAACTCCTTGGGTCTTCTTCGCAGGTTCACCTTCAACTTAGGCTGACCGCACTGCACGTATGCAAATTTCCCCAGAACAGCTGATCAGTAGCTCTGCTCTGCTGCCCTCTGCTGGTTGCTTGCCTTTACTCAAACTCCTTGGGTCTTCTTCGCAGGTTCACCTTCAACTTAGGCTGACCGCACTGCACGTATGCAAATTTCCCCAGAACAGCTGATCAGTAGCTCTGCTCTGCTGCCCTCTGCTGGTTGCTTGCCTTTACTCAAACTCCTTGGGTCTTCTTCGCAGGTTCACCTTCAACTTAGGCTGACCGCACTGCACGTATGCAAATTTCCCCAGAACAGCTGATCAGTAGCTCTGCTCTGCTGCCCTCTGCTGGTTGCTTGCCTTTACTCAAACTCCTTGGGTCTTCTTCGCAGGTTCACCTTCAACTTAGGCTGACCGCACTGCACGTATGCAAATTTCCCCAGAACAGCTGATCAGTAGCTCTGCTCTGCTGCCCTCTGCTGGTTGCTTGCCTTTACTCAAACTCCTTGGGTCTTCTTCGCAGGTTCACCTTCAACTTAGGCTGACCGCACTGCACGTATGCAAATTTCCCCAGAACAGCTGATCAGTAGCTCTGCTCTGCTGCCCTCTGCTGGTTGCTTGCCTTTACTCAAACTCCTTGGGTCTTCTTCGCAGGTTCACCTTCAACTTAGGCTGACCGCACTGCACGTATGCAAATTTCCCCAGAACAGCTGATCAGTAGCTCTGCTCTGCTGCCCTCTGCTGGTTGCTTGCCTTTACTCAAACTCCTTGGGTCTTCTTCGCAGGTTCACCTTCAACTTAGGCTGACCGCACTGCACGTATGCAAATTTCCCCAGAACAGCTGATCAGTAGCTCTGCTCTGCTGCCCTCTGCTGGTTGCTTGCCTTTACTCAAACTCCTTGGGTCTTCTTCGCAGGTTCACCTTCAACTTAGGCTGACCGCACTGCACGTATGCAAATTTCCCCAGAACAGCTGATCAGTAGCTCTGCTCTGCTGCCCTCTGCTGGTTGCTTGCCTTTACTCAAACTCCTTGGGTCTTCTTCGCAGGTTCACCTTCAACTTAGGCTGACCGCACTGCACGTATGCAAATTTCCCCAGAACAGCTGATCAGTAGCTCTGCTCTGCTGCCCTCTGCTGGTTGCTTGCCTTTACTCAAACTCCTTGGGTCTTCTTCGCAGGTTCACCTTCAACTTAGGCTGACCGCACTGCACGTATGCAAATTTCCCCAGAACAGCTGATCAGTAGCTCTGCTCTGCTGCCCTCTGCTGGTTGCTTGCCTTTACTCAAACTCCTTGGGTCTTCTTCGCAGGTTCACCTTCAACTTAGGCTGACCGCACTGCACGTATGCAAATTTCCCCAGAACAGCTGATCAGTAGCTCTGCTCTGCTGCCCTCTGCTGGTTGCTTGCCTTTACTCAAACTCCTTGGGTCTTCTTCGCAGGTTCACCTTCAACTTAGGCTGACCGCACTGCACGTATGCAAATTTCCCCAGAACAGCTGATCAGTAGCTCTGCTCTGCTGCCCTCTGCTGGTTGCTTGCCTTTACTCAAACTCCTTGGGTCTTCTTCGCAGGTTCACCTTCAACTTAGGCTGACCGCACTGCACGTATGCAAATTTCCCCAGAACAGCTGATCAGTAGCTCTGCTCTGCTGCCCTCTGCTGGTTGCTTGCCTTTACTCAAACTCCTTGGGTCTTCTTCGCAGGTTCACCTTCAACTTAGGCTGACCGCACTGCACGTATGCAAATTTCCCCAGAACAGCTGATCAGTAGCTCTGCTCTGCTGCCCTCTGCTGGTTGCTTGCCTTTACTCAAACTCCTTGGGTCTTCTTCGCAGGTTCACCTTCAACTTAGGCTGACCGCACTGCACGTATGCAAATTTCCCCAGAACAGCTGATCAGTAGCTCTGCTCTGCTGCCCTCTGCTGGTTGCTTGCCTTTACTCAAACTCCTTGGGTCTTCTTCGCAGGTTCACCTTCAACTTAGGCTGACCGCACTGCACGTATGCAAATTTCCCCAGAACAGCTGATCAGTAGCTCTGCTCTGCTGCCCTCTGCTGGTTGCTTGCCTTTACTCAAACTCCTTGGGTCTTCTTCGCAGGTTCACCCTCAACTTAGGCTGACCGCACTGCACGTATGCAAATTTCCCCAGAACAGCTGATCAGTAGCTCTGCTCTGCTGCCCTCTGCTGGTTGCTTGCCTTTACTCAAACTCCTTGGGTCTTCTTCGCAGGTTCACCTTCAACTTAGGCTGACCGCACTGCACGTATGCAAATTTCCCCAGAACAGCTGATCAGTAGCTCTGCTCTGCTGCCCTCTGCTGGTTGCTTGCCTTTACTCAAACTCCTTGGGTCTTCTTCGCAGGTTCACCTTCAACTTAGGCTGACCGCACTGCACGTATGCAAATTTCCCCAGAACAGCTGATCAGTAGCTCTGCTCTGCTGCCCTCTGCTGGTTGCTTGCCTTTACTCAAACTCCTTGGGTCTTCTTCGCAGGTTCACCTTCAACTTAGGCTGACCGCACTGCACGTATGCAAATTTCCCAGAACAGCTGATCAGTAGCTCTGCTCTGCTGCCCTCTGCTGGTTGCTTGCCTTTACTCAAACTCCTTGGGTCTTCTTCGCAGGTTCACCTTCAACTTAGGCTGACCGCACTGCACGTATGCAAATTTCCCCAGAACAGCTGATCAGTAGCTCTGCTCTGCTGCCCTCTGCTGGTTGCTTGCCTTTACTCAAACTCCTTGGGTCTTCTTCGCAGGTTCACCTTCAACTTAGGCTGACCGCACTGCACGTATGCAAATTTCCCCAGAACAGCTGATCAGTAGCTCTGCTCTGCTGCCCTCTGCTGGTTGCTTGCCTTTACTCAAACTCCTTGGGTCTTCTTCGCAGGTTCACCCTCAACTTAGGCTGACCGCACTGCACGTATGCAAATTTCCCCAGAACAGCTGATCAGTAGCTCTGCTCTGCTGCCCTCTGCTGGTTGCTTGCCTTTACTCAAACTCCTTGGGTCTTCTTCGCAGGTTCACCTTCAACTTAGGCTGACCGCACTGCACGTATGCAAATTTCCCCAGAACAGCTGATCAGTAGCTCTGCTCTGCTGCCCTCTGCTGGTTGCTTGCCTTTACTCAAACTCCTTGGGTCTTCTTCGCAGGTTCACCTTCAACTTAGGCTGACCGCACTGCACGTATGCAAATTTCCCCAGAACAGCTGATCAGTAGCTCTGCTCTGCTGCCCTCTGCTGGTTGCTTGCCTTTACTCAAACTCCTTGGGTCTTCTTCGCAGGTTCACCTTCAACTTAGGCTGACCGCACTGCACGTATGCAAATTTCCCCCAGAACAGCTGATCAGTAGCTCTGCTCTGCTGCCCTCTGCTGGTTGCTTGCCTTTACTCAAACTCCTTGGGTCTTCTTCGCAGGTTCACCTTCAACTTAGGCTGACCGCACTGCACGTATGCAAATTTCCCCAGAACAGCTGATCAGTAGCTCTGCTCTGCTGCCCTCTGCTGGTTGCTTGCCTTTACTCAAACTCCTGGGTCTTCTTCGCAGGTTCACCTTCGACTTAGGCTGACCGCACTGCACGTATGCAAATTTCCCCAGAACAGCTGATCAGTAGCTCTGCTCTGCTGCCCTCTGCTGGTTGCTTGCCTTTACTCAAACTCCTTGGGTCTTCTTCGCAGGTTCACCTTCAACTTAGGCTGACCGCACTGCACGTATGCAAATTTCCCCAGCACAGCTGATCAGTAGCTCTGCTCTGCTGCCCTCTGCTGGTTGCTTGCCTTTACTCAAACTCCTTGGGTCTTCTTCGCAGGTTCACCTTCAACTTAGGCTGACCGCACTGCACGTATGCAAATTTCCCCAGAACAGCTGATCAGTAGCTCTGCTCTGCTGCCCTCTGCTGGTTGCTTGCCTTTACTCAAACTCCTTGGGTCTTCTTCGCAGGTTCACCTTCAACTTAGGCTGACCGCACTGCACGTATGCAAATTTCCCCAGAACAGCTGATCAGTAGCTCTGCTCTGCTGCCCTCTGCTGGTTGCTTGCCTTTACTCAAACTCCTTGGGTCTTCTTCGCAGGTTCACCTTCAACTTAGGCTGACCGCACTGCACGTATGCAAATTTCCCCAGAACAGCTGATCAGTAGCTCTGCTCTGCTGCCCTCTGCTGGTTGCTTGCCTTTACTCAAACTCCTTGGGTCTTCTTCGCAGGTTCACCTTCAACTTAGGCTGACCGCACTGCACGTATGCAAATTTCCCCAGAACAGCTGATCAGTAGCTCTGCTCTGCTGCCCTCTGCTGGTTGCTTGCCTTTACTCAAACTCCTTGGGTCTTCTTCGCAGGTTCACCTTCAACTTAGGCTGACCGCACTGCACGTATGCAAATTTCCCCAGAACAGCTGATCAGTAGCTCTGCTCTGCTGCCCTCTGCTGGTTGCTTGCCTTTACTCAAACTCCTTGGGTCTTCTTCGCAGGTTCACCTTCAACTTAGGCTGACCGCACTGCACGTATGCAAATTTCCCCAGAACAGCTGATCAGTAGCTCTGCTCTGCTGCCCTCTGCTGGTTGCTTGCCTTTACTCAAACTCCTTGGGTCTTCTTCGCAGGTTCACCTTCAACTTAGGCTGACCGCACTGCACGTATGCAAATTTCCCCAGAACAGCTGATCAGTAGCTCTGCTCTGCTGCCCTCTGCTGGTTGCTTGCCTTTACTCAAACTCCTTGGGTCTTCTTCGCAGGTTCACCTTCAACTTAGGCTGACCGCACTGCACGTATGCAAATTTCCCCAGAACAGCTGATCAGTAGCTCTGCTCTGCTGCCCTCTGCTGGTTGCTTGCCTTTACTCAAACTCCTTGGGTCTTCTTCGCAGGTTCACCTTCAACTTAGGCTGACCGCACTGCACGTATGCAAATTTCCCCAGAACAGCTGATCAGTAGCTCTGCTCTGCTGCCCTCTGCTGGTTGCTTGCCTTACTCAAACTCCTTGGGTCTTCTTCGCAGGTTCACCTTCAACTTAGGCTGACCGCACTGCACGTATGCAAATTTCCCCAGAACAGCTGATCAGTAGCTCTGCTCTGCTGCCCTCTGCTGGTTGCTTGCCTTTACTCAAACTCCTTGGGTCTTCTTCGCAGGTTCACCTTCAACTTAGGCTGACCGCACTGCACGTATGCAAATTTCCCCAGAACAGCTGATCAGTAGCTCTGCTCTGCTGCCCTCTGCTGGTTGCTTGCCTTTACTCAAACTCCTTGGGTCTTCTTCGCAGGTTCACCTTCAACTTAGGCTGACCGCACTGCACGTATGCAAATTTCCCCAGAACAGCTGATCAGTAGCTCTGCTCTGCTGCCCTCTGCTGGTTGCTTGCCTTTACTCAAACTCCTTGGGTCTTCTTCGCAGGTTCACCTTCAACTTAGGCTGACCGCACTGCACGTATGCAAATTTCCCCAGAACAGCTGATCAGTAGCTCTGCTCTGCTGCCCTCTGCTGGTTGCTTGCCTTTACTCAAACTCCTTGGGTCTTCTTCGCAGGTTCACCTTCAACTTAGGCTGACCGCACTGCACGTATGCAAATTTCCCCAGAACAGCTGATCAGTAGCTCTGCTCTGCTGCCCTCTGCTGGTTGCTTGCCTTTACTCAAACTCCTTGGGTCTTCTTCGCAGGTTCACCTTCAACTTAGGCTGACCGCACTGCACGTATGCAAATTTCCCCAGAACAGCTGATCAGTAGCTCTGCTCTGCTGCCCTCTGCTGGTTGCTTGCCTTTACTCAAACTCCTTGGGTCTTCTTCGCAGGTTCACCTTCAACTTAGGCTGACCGCACTGCACGTATGCAAATTTCCCCAGAACAGCTGATCAGTAGCTCTGCTCTGCTGCCCTCTGCTGGTTGCTTGCCTTTACTCAAACTCCTTGGGTCTTCTTCGCAGGTTCACCTTCAACTTAGGCTGACCGCACTGCACGTATGCAAATTTCCCCAGAACAGCTGATCAGTAGCTCTGCTCTGCTGCCCTCTGCTGGTTGCTTGCCTTTACTCAAACTCCTTGGGTCTTCTTCGCAGGTTCACCTTCAACTTAGGCTGACCGCACTGCACGTATGCAAATTTCCCCAGAACAGCTGATCAGTAGCTCTGCTCTGCTGCCCTCTGCTGGTTGCTTGCCTTTACTCAAACTCCTTGGGTCTTCTTCGCAGGTTCACCTTCAACTTAGGCTGACCGCACTGCACGTATGCAAATTTCCCCAGAACAGCTGATCAGTAGCTCTGCTCTGCTGCCCTCTGCTGGTTGCTTGCCTTTACTCAAACTCCTTGGGTCTTCTCTCGCAGGTTCACCTTCAACTTAGGCTGACCGCACTGCACGTATGCAATTTCCCCAGAACAGCTGATCAGTAGCTCTGCTCTGCTGCCCTCTGCTGGTTGCTTGCCTTTACTCAACTCCTTGGGTCTTCTTCGCAGGTTCACCTTCAACTTAGACTGACCGCACTGCACGTATGCAAATTTCCCCAGAACAGCTGATCAGTAGCTCTGCTCTGCTGCCCTCTGCTGGTTGCTTGCCTTTACTCAAACTCCTTGGGTCTTCTTCGCAGGTTCACCTTCAACTTAGGCTGACCGCACTGCACGTATGCAAATTTCCCCAGAACAGCTGATCAGTAGCTCTGCTCTGCTGCCCTCTGCTGGTTGCTTGCCTTTACTCAAACTCCTTGGGTCTTCTTCGCAGGTTCACCTTCAACTTAGGCTGACCGCACTGCACGTATGCAAATTTCCCCAGAACAGCTGATCAGTAGCTCTGCTCTGCTGCCCTCTGCTGGTTGCTTGCCTTTACTCAAACTCCTTGGGTCTTCTTCGCAGGTTCACCTTCAACTTAGGCTGACCGCACTGCACGTATGCAAATTTCCCCAGAACAGCTGATCAGTAGCTCTGCTCTGCTGCCCTCTGCTGGTTGCTTGCCTTTACTCAAACTCCTTGGGTCTTCTTCGCAGGTTCACCTTCAACTTAGGCTGACCGCACTGCACGTATGCAAATTTCCCCAGAACAGCTGATCAGTAGCTCTGCTCTGCTGCCCTCTGCTGGTTGCTTGCCTTTACTCAAACTCCTTGGGTCTTCTTCGCAGGTTCACCTTCAACTTAGGCTGACCGCACTGCACGTATGCAAATTTCCCCAGAACAGCTGATCAGTAGCTCTGCTCTGCTGCCCTCTGCTGGTTGCTTGCCTTTACTCAAACTCCTTGGGTCTTCTTCGCAGGTTCACCTTCAACTTAGGCTGACCGCACTGCACGTATGCAAATTTCCCCAGAACAGCTGATCAGTAGCTCTGCTCTGCTGCCCTCTGCTGGTTGCTTGCCTTTACTCAAACTCCTTGGGTCTTCTTCGCAGGTTCACCTTCAACTTAGGCTGACCGCACTGCACGTATGCAAATTTCCCCAGAACAGCTGATCAGTAGCTCTGCTCTGCTGCCCTCTGCTGGTTGCTTGCCTTTACTCAAACTCCTTGGGTCTTCTTCGCAGGTTCACCTTCAACTTAGGCTGACCGCACTGCACGTATGCAAATTTCCCCAGAACAGCTGATCAGTAGCTCTGCTCTGCTGCCCTCTGCTGGTTGCTTGCCTTTACTCAAACTCCTTGGGTCTTCTTCGCAGGTTCACCTTCAACTTAGGCTGACCGCACTGCACGTATGCAAATTTCCCCAGAACAGCTGATCAGTAGCTCTGCTCTGCTGCCCTCTGCTGGTTGCTTGCCTTTACTCAACTCCTTGGGTCTTCTTCGCAGGTTCACCTTCAACTTAGGCTGACCGCACTGCACGTATGCAAATTTCCCCAGAACAGCTGATCAGTAGCTCTGCTCTGCTGCCCTCTGCTGGTTGCTTGCCTTTACTCAAACTCCTTGGGTCTTCTTCGCAGGTTCACCTTCAACTTAGGCTGACCGCACTGCACGTATGCAAATTTCCCCAGAACAGCTGATCAGTAGCTCTGCTCTGCTGCCCTCTGCTGGTTGCTTGCCTTTACTCAAACTCCTTGGGTCTTCTTCGCAGGTTCACCTTCAACTTAGGCTGACCGCACTGCACGTATGCAAATTTCCCCAGAACAGCTGATCAGTAGCTCTGCTCTGCTGCCCTCTGCTGGTTGCTTGCCTTTACTCAAACTCCTTGGGTCTTCTTCGCAGGTTCACCTTCAACTTAGGCTGACCGCACTGCACGTATGCAAATTTCCCCAGAACAGCTGATCAGTAGCTCTGCTCTGCTGCCCTCTGCTGGTTGCTTGCCTTTACTCAAACTCCTTGGGTCTTCTTCGCAGGTTCACCTTCAACTTAGGCTGACCGCACTGCACGTATGCAAATTTCCCCAGAACAGCTGATCAGTAGCTCTGCTCTGCTGCCCTCTGCTGGTTGCTTGCCTTTACTCAAACTCCTTGGGTCTTCTTCGCAGGTTCACCTTCAACTTAGGCTGACCGCACTGCACGTATGCAAATTTCCCCAGAACAGCTGATCAGTAGCTCTGCTCTGCTGCCCTCTGCTGGTTGCTTGCCTTTACTCAAACTCCTTGGGTCTTCTTCGCAGGTTCACCTTCAACTTAGGCTGACCGCACTGCACGTATGCAAATTTCCCCAGAACAGCTGATCAGTAGCTCTGCTCTGCTGCCCTCTGCTGGTTGCTTGCCTTTACTCAAACTCCTTGGGTCTTCTTCGCAGGTTCACCTTCAACTTAGGCTGACCGCACTGCACGTATGCAAATTTCCCCAGAACAGCTGATCAGTAGCTCTGCTCTGCTGCCCTCTGCTGGTTGCTTGCCTTTACTCAAACTCCTTGGGTCTTCTTCGCAGGTTCACCTTCAACTTAGGCTGACCGCACTGCACGTATGCAAATTTCCCCAGAACAGCTGATCAGTAGCTCTGCTCTGCTGCCCTCTGCTGGTTGCTTGCCTTTACTCAAACTCCTTGGGTCTTCTTCGCAGGTTCACCTTCAACTTAGGCTGACCGCACTGCACGTATGCAAATTTCCCCAGAACAGCTGATCAGTAGCTCTGCTCTGCTGCCCTCTGCTGGTTGCTTGCCTTTACTCAAACTCCTTGGGTCTTCTTCGCAGGTTCACCTTCAACTTAGGCTGACCGCACTGCACGTATGCAAATTTCCCCAGAACAGCTGATCAGTAGCTCTGCTCTGCTGCCCTCTGCTGGTTGCTTGCCTTTACTCAAACTCCTTGGGTCTTCTTCGCAGGTTCACCTTCAACTTAGGCTGACCGCACTGCACGTATGCAAATTTCCCCAGAACAGCTGATCAGTAGCTCTGCTCTGCTGCCCTCTGCTGGTTGCTTGCCTTTACTCAAACTCCTTGGGTCTTCTTCGCAGGTTCACCTTCAACTTAGGCTGACCGCACTGCACGTATGCAAATTTCCCCAGAACAGCTGATCAGTAGCTCTGCTCTGCTGCCCTCTGCTGGTTGCTTGCCTTTACTCAAACTCCTTGGGTCTTCTTCGCAGGTTCACCTTCAACTTAGGCTGACCGCACTGCACGTATGCAAATTTCCCCAGAACAGCTGATCAGTAGCTCTGCTCTGCTGCCCTCTGCTGGTTGCTTGCCTTTACTCAAACTCCTTGGGTCTTCTTCGCAGGTTCACCTTCAACTTAGGCTGACCGCACTGCACGTATGCAAATTTCCCCAGAACAGCTGATCAGTAGCTCTGCTCTGCTGCCCTCTGCTGGTTGCTTGCCTTTACTCAAACTCCTTGGGTCTTCTTCGCAGGTTCACCTTCAACTTAGGCTGACCGCACTGCACGTATGCAAATTTCCCCAGAACAGCTGATCAGTAGCTCTGCTCTGCTGCCCTCTGCTGGTTGCTTGCCTTTACTCAAACTCCTTGGGTCTTCTTCGCAGGTTCACCTTCAACTTAGGCTGACCGCACTGCACGTATGCAAATTTCCCCAGAACAGCTGATCAGTAGCTCTGCTCTGCTGCCCTCTGCTGGTTGCTTGCCTTTACTCAAACTCCTTGGGTCTTCTTCGCAGGTTCACCTTCAACTTAGGCTGACCGCACTGCACGTATGCAAATTTCCCCAGAACAGCTGATCAGTAGCTCTGCTCTGCTGCCCTCTGCTGGTTGCTTGCCTTTACTCAAACTCCTTGGGTCTTCTTCGCAGGTTCACCTTCAACTTAGGCTGACCGCACTGCACGTATGCAAATTTCCCCAGAACAGCTGATCAGTAGCTCTGCTCTGCTGCCCTCTGCTGGTTGCTTGCCTTTACTCAAACTCCTTGGGTCTTCTTCGCAGGTTCACCTTCAACTTAGGCTGACCGCACTGCACGTATGCAAATTTCCCCAGAACAGCTGATCAGTAGCTCTGCTCTGCTGCCCTCTGCTGGTTGCTTGCCTTTACTCAAACTCCTTGGGTCTTCTTCGCAGGTTCACCTTCAACTTAGGCTGACCGCACTGCACGTATGCAAATTTCCCCAGAACAGCTGATCAGTAGCTCTGCTCTGCTGCCCTCTGCTGGTTGCTTGCCTTTACTCAAACTCCTTGGGTCTTCTTCGCAGGTTCACCTTCAACTTAGGCTGACCGCACTGCACGTATGCAAATTTCCCCAGAACAGCTGATCAGTAGCTCTGCTCTGCTGCCCTCTGCTGGTTGCTTGCCTTTACTCAAACTCCTTGGGTCTTCTTCGCAGGTTCACCTTCAACTTAGGCTGACCGCACTGCACGTATGCAAATTTCCCCAGAACAGCTGATCAGTAGCTCTGCTCTGCTGCCCTCTGCTGGTTGCTTGCCTTTACTCAAACTCCTTGGGTCTTCTTCGCAGGTTCACCTTCAACTTAGGCTGACCGCACTGCACGTATGCAAATTTCCCCAGAACAGCTGATCAGTAGCTCTGCTCTGCTGCCCTCTGCTGGTTGCTTGCCTTTACTCAAACTCCTTGGGTCTTCTTCGCAGGTTCACCTTCAACTTAGGCTGACCGCACTGCACGTATGCAAATTTCCCCAGAACAGCTGATCAGTAGCTCTGCTCTGCTGCCCTCTGCTGGTTGCTTGCCTTTACTCAAACTCCTTGGGTCTTCTTCGCAGGTTCACCTTCAACTTAGGCTGACCGCACTGCACGTATGCAAATTTCCCCAGAACAGCTGATCAGTAGCTCTGCTCTGCTGCCCTCTGCAGTTTGAGCAGACAGGTTGAATTAGAAACAATCAAAAAATCTAATTGTCATCTAAATGTATCCACTGTAATTGAATTCCATGTTTCAGAAATCTCTTGTACCTTCAGGAAGGTACCTTATGCCCAGCACTTATGAATAGGTTGAGTTGACATTGAGATGTTTTCCCCAAAAGTTGAGACAGTCATGATCATAGATAGAAATACTGACAGAATATTCCATGACGTTATTCAGTTAATCCTAAATGTTAAGAAGATCCTATCTTCGATTCCTTGAACTAGTTTATTGCGAAGGAAGGGGGCGGACTGATCAAATTGTCCTCTCTACCCACGCTTCCCGAGGACCTCCTTTGAGAGCAAAGATGACTGTGTCTTTTCTCCACTTGTATCATTCTCCCCTGCTACCTCAACTCTTGGTTCAACAAGTGCAAAATAGCTCATCTGCTGCTGCTGCATCCCCACCCTTCCACTTGTCAACCATACTGCCCTGAACTCCCATCTCCCCCACCAAACCAAATTCATGATCTATCTCCCTCCAAGTTCATCTGGTCCATTGTCCATGAAATCCTGCTTGTTTGATCCCAGTTATCACCAAGAAAGCACAACAGTGCCTATACTTCCTCGGGAAACTAAGGAAATTCGGCATGTCCACATTAACCCTTACCAACTTTTACAGATGCACTATAGAAAGCATCCTATCGGGCTGCATCACAGCCTAGTATGGCAACTGCTCGGCACAGGACCGCAAGGAACTTCAGAGAGTCGTGAATACCGCCCAGTCCATCACATGAACCTGCCTCCCATCCATTGATTCCATCTACACCTCCCGTTGCCGGGGAAAAGCGGGCAGCATAATCAAGGATCCCTCCCACCCGGCTTACTCACTTTTCCAACTTCTTCCATCGGGCAGGAGATTCAGAAGTCTGAGAACACGCACAAACAGACTCAAAAACAGCTTCTTCCCCACTGTCACCAGACTCCTAAATGACCTTCTTATTGACTGACCTCATTAACACTACACCCTATATGCTTCAACCGATGCCAATGCTTATGTAGTTACATTGTATATATTGTGTTGCCCCATTATGTATTCTCATGTATTTTCTTGAATTTTGTTTCATTCCCTTTTCTTCCATGTACTGAATGATCTGTTGAGTTGCTTGCAGAAAAATACTTTTCACTGTACCTCGGTACACGTGACAATAAACAAATCCAATCCAATCCAGTTGCAGTGTACCATTCATCACTCAGCACAATTCCTGAACTGATACCCAAATTTCCATGGTGGAAACTCGCAGGCTGTTTTAAGTGGAAGGTACCATTCCCACACTGATGTTGCAGTAACTGCGATAATTTCAATGGGGATTTTCAGCTGTTAATTAGCCTCTTTGAAGAAGAAATAAGTCCAGAACTCTGTTTGCCAACAAGATTATTCGAGTGCGAAGATTCCCATGAAGTATGTGCGATTCTCTGAATGGCAAGGTCCCTGAAAAAACATTGGGGGCCGAACAGCAACTAGAAAGAATGCAGTTGCTCCTAACTTGCTGACTCTGCACTGTGCCCTTGTCTTGGATCAAATCTCCTCACTGACATTAACATTCCTTGACCTGTCACACCAAATAAAATCAGGATCAACAATCTAAAACTTCCAAAGAGTGACATGAAACATTCACTTTGCTAAAGATGCCAACAAACTCAATTTACACTTGTCACTAGGTAATGGTAGCTTTGAGATTCCTCATGTCAATCTTGCACCTCCATGTCTCAATTCTAATCATCAGCAATCCTGCTAGTCCTGAGTAATGGGTAGCCAACAACTCTAATCTATTGAGTTAATGTTCTGACGAAGGGTCCATGACTCAAAACGTTAACTCTGTTTCTCTCTTGAGAGAAGCTGGCAGTCCTGCTGGCTTTTTGTTTCAGACACCAGCATCCATAGTGTTTTGCTTAATTATAATCTATTAATGATCCGTCTTCCTCTTCTTTTGAAGTTGCTTACCTCACATTGCCTGAGAATTCCATTTTTCCAACACTAAATCTTTGTGCTTCTGACATTTGAGTTAACTATTAACGTGAATTAAATCCGAAGAATGAGCACCGAAGCAACACTATTATCAGGACGAGATTACATCGGGTGTTTTAGAACATAGAACATAGAACAGTACAGCACAGAACAGGCACTTCGGCCCTCAATGTTGTGCCGAGCCATGATCACCCTACTCAAACCCACGTATCCACCCTATACCCGTAACCCAACCCCCCCCCCTAACCTTACTTTTATTAGGACACTACGGGCAATTTAGCATGGCCAATCCACCTAACCCGCACATCTTTGGACTGTGGGAGGAAACCGGAGTGCCCGGAGGAAACCCACGCACACAGGGGGAGGACGTGCAGACTCCACACAGACAGTGACCCAGCCGGGAATCGAACCTGGGACCCTGGAGCTGTGAAGCATTTATGCTAACCACCATGCTACCCTGCTGCCCCTTTTGGCCTGTCCTTTTTAACTGTGGTCATTGTGTTTTGTTGACTTCCTGTGTTATGCTTTCTTGTGATTCATAACCATCCTATGGGAGAGAGGGGATGCTGGCAGATGACTTTGCTCCCTGTGTTTTGTCAGTGATGTTGCCAATTGGTCATACAGATGTAGCTGGGGAGACTATTCGTTCGATAGAGAGAGATGCAAGTCACCATTCAGCTATCACAGTCAAACATACAGACTCTTCCGTCAGTATGGGCTCTCCTCTCTCCGGGAGAGGTGAATGTAGCCTTCCCAAGGTTAGATTGGCTCCTGACTGAAAAGGCTTGTCTGAAACATGGTTTACTCTGGAAGGGAAACAGTAACTCGCTCCTCCCCTCCCCTCGTCCCACTATCAACGGGGACATCTTGCTGATGGCAGGATCCTGCCTTTTCTTGTACCCTCGTAAGTGAGCCTTAATAATAATGGCTGTTTCGTGTGTCTAGAGAGGGTGGTGTTGAACACTTTGCTTTTTGTTGACACTCGGTGAATGCCCTGATAAAGCAGCACAATTGAACTGATGAAGAATGTGGCAAGTTGTCCTGTGTTGTTCATTTTATCTCCTCCATTGTTTTGTCTGTAAAAGTCACTCTTTGTGGGAGGGAAGGGTGGGGGGAAGAGAGGTGATAGTGGTGGAAGAAATTATCCAAAATAAGTTTTCAAACTGAGGATGTGGAGTCCAAAGAAGGAAGAATTCAGAATGGTTCCTACTAACTGTATCACTTTCGGTTTCCACTTGAAATGATTCCTCCAGTATAATTGATCCAAATGTCAATGTCTTCCTTTCACAAATTTTGATCCAGTTCTGCAGTCACCAGTCTAATACACTTGGCTATTTATAGCTTAGATATCCTTGATGTTCAGCCAATACAATCTAGTTCATAATAAGACCATACTCGTGAGCTCGAGTCCTTGGAGTATAAGCAGGCTGTCTGTGAACACGATTATCAAAAACTGCAGCTTCAAAGCTCGGACAGAATTTGAGGATTTCAGAGGAAAATAAACCTTCGCCCAGTCAGACAGGACAGGGTTATCAAATGTAAATGACCAGACTTGCTTTTATATCGCATCTTTTACAACCTTGGGACATCTCCAAGTGCTTTACAGCCAATGAAGTACTTTTGAAGTGTAGTAATAGCCAATTTTGTATACAGCCAGCTCCCATGAAAGGTCTTGTGTAATGAACAGATAATCTGTTTCCATAATTTTGATCTTGTTTTTGGACTTGACACAGAAATAGTGCACAAGATGTCCATCTGAGACACAGTTAGATTTTGGTGCTCTATTCTCTGGATTAGGACTTGAACTCGCAAGCTTCTGAGTCGGAGGCTGATGTAATGTCACAGCGGAAACTTTATTTTATCTGATGTGTGTATTATTTTACAATTCGTTTAAAAAAAAATAAAATCAAGTATTTGCCCGTAGATGTGACTGGATCACAGCAGTTCATTGTTTGAAGTTGTGCATGACCCCAGTTGAAGTGTTTCATATAAAACGATAGACTGGTCAAGAGCAGCTGGTCTATCAAAATGTGCTCTCCACTCTGGGTCAGTGATGCACTGCAGCCAGAAGTTGCCGACTCTTCCACAAGCATGTAGCCTCCAGGAAAAGGTGAGAAACCTGAGGCCAATAAAAGATTATTCTGGAAAATTTCTCTCCAGCTCTCTCGGACAATTGAATCTACTCCAGAAGATTACATGAACCAAGTGTTATCTGTTAATCCATTTTATTGGCCTTCATATATTGGCCTAGTTTCATAATGCTTATGCAATGTTGTCTGAGGCACTGCTGGGTTGCATGTTCAACTTTCCTTACCTTGAACATTAATGCACACACGGCTGATGCATAATTGGGAACACAATCATTTTTACTTTGCTATGAATCCTGATTCACTTCGTTCACGTTGACTGTTTTTCTATTGCTTTATGATTTACACATATCCCGGAGGGCTTTCTCTGGCCTCTTTGACTGCAGACAAACCAACCCTTGGTTCTTAGGTTCTCGTGAGCCAGCCACACAAGCAAGGTGCAAACCTGAGCAATTAACCAATGGAGAAATGTTAGATGTGGGATTTGGAAGCACAGTAAGAGCTTTGTAACAAAAGAAACAAATGAGTGGAGGTTTGCTTGCTTTAAGAGGGGCATATACCAAGATTATATGTTGCATTTAAAGAGGAAACCCAGGTGAAGGCCGATTTCACCCTTGTGTTTCAAGTATGTATCAAGTATATATTCTGACTTTCAAACTTTTTTTTATATAGTGGCTATTCTAGCCCATCACTGAATTACAGAATAAATAATGACTAAATTGTGACAGAAGCAGACCATTTGCCCCATCGTGTCTCTGCCGGTTCTCTGAATAAGCAGTTCACCCAATGCTATCCCCCTGCCTTCTCACCATAATCCTGCACATTCTTCATTTTCACAGCCAGCAAAAAATATATCACAGTAATGAGGAAAAATAAATCAACCATGGACAACCAAGGAAGTTGAGGAGAGGATTAAGTTCAAAGACAAAGGCCGGGATTCTCTCACCCCGGGGCCGGGCCAGGCCGGAGAATCGGCAACATTCTATTTGCTCAAACTTTTTATGATTTAATTGCACTTCTGGCTCCAAAACTTAAGTCTTTAAAATATGACTGCAGTAGTCACGTACGAACTCGAGCTTTAAACCTTACTGTAGCAAATACATACAATACAATATATTTGGAATTTCTACATTCATTACATGGAGAACTATGAGCGGTCTTGATCCCTTTATTTGAGGAAAGATATTATTTCATTGGAGGCAATTTAGAGAAGGTTCATGAGGATGATCCCTGGTATGGAGAGATTATCTTGTGAGCAAAAGTTAAATAGGTTGGAATGAGAGGTGATCTAATTGAAACAAATAGGATGCCATCTAACTTGAAGGTTTCTCCTCATTTCAGGCAGGTGTGGCTGGGAGTTTGAAAATCTCTTATTGTCACGAGTAGGCTTCAATGAAGTTACTGTGAAAAGCCCCTAGTCACCACATTCCGGCGCCTGTTCGGGGAGGCTGTTGCGAGAATCGAACTGTGCTGCTGGCCTGTCTTGGTCTGCTTTCAAAGCCAGCGATTTAGCCCAGTGTGCTAAACAGCCCCTTTCTCCCCGGCTATGTCAGCGGGTTCCTCACCGCTATCTAATCATACTTTGGGCCTTGGGGAGTTTCTCCCTGGGCTAGCCCACAATTAGAATTTTTTCATCACTGGGGAGCTGAACTTGAGATCGGGCCACTAGTTTCAAAGGTTTAGATCTCTAAGTGAGTTGAAGGGTCCCCTCAATTCCAGAGTGAGCACACCCTGCTATGGGCTCTTTTGAGGCCCTCTCCCTTTATCAGGCCATCCCACTCGTCCTTTTGGAGCCCTCATCCATCCTCTCCTGGGCATGACCCTAGGCAGTGCCACATTGGCAAATGGGCACTGCCACCCAGGCACCTGAGCAGTATTGTCACCCCCCTCCCCCCACCAGGTGCTGTTCCGTCAGGTCCGCATCTCCTTTTTTTTTTTAAAGTGCCCAATTTTCTTTTCCCAAGGGGCAATTTAGTGTGGCCAATCCACCTCCCCTGCACATCTTTGGGTTGTGGGGGGTGAGACCCACACAGACACTAGGAGAATGTGCAAGCTTCACACGGACAGTGGGCCGGGATGGAACCAGAGACCTCGTTACCATGAGGCAACGGTGCTAACCACTCCGCTACTGTGTTGCCCTACTGTCTGGTCCATGTTTTTGTGAACCAGCACCAGTCAGCGCACGCGTGACCTCTCGCTGGGGAGCCAGTTAGATTCCAGGAGGCTGTTCAATAGAGCGTCTATCTTGTTAATAAGATAGAGATTGGCCTTAATTTGTGATTATTGAATTCTCGCCACGTCTAGGTGGGATTTGGAACCCACCAACAGGAGCGGGCTGGTTAAATGGCAAACCTCTTGGCACCAGGCGCAGTTCCCAATTTTGCCTCCACCTGCTATCTGGCAGGCTTGCACGGATCCTCGGCAGGCTCAATGAGTCTGTGAAATCGTGCCCATGTGTTTCTTGAGGGGTTTGACAGGGTAAATTCTCAAGAGGATGTGTCACTCATGGGAGGGGTCTCAGACCAGAGGGCATAGTCTCAGAATTAAAAATGAGATGAGGAGAGGGTTGAGAGCCTTTGGAACTGCTTGCTGCAGAGAGCGGTGGGGGTAGAGTCCTTGCGTGTATTTAAGGCTGAGATAGATTCTAGATCAGTAAGGAAATCCACGGTTACGGGGAAAGAACAGGAAAGTGGACGTGAGGAATGTTGGATCCTATTGAATGGCAGAGCTGGCTTGAGTGGTTGAATGGCTTACTCCTGTTCCTATTTCTCCTGGTCTTACAACCAAAACAACACAATCCCCATTGAGTCTGTTGATGGTCTTCCTTGCTGATTCACTGCTGAACCCAGTGGTCCTAAAATCTCAATGGCATGGCGGAGATGCTGGGGGGGGGGGGGGGGGGGGGCAAGTGGTCTCCCAATTGCACAAAGGACACTTACTTATTGGTAAGGAATGGGGGCATGATAAATTGGTCAACAGCAAGACTGTTATAGTGTGGCAAATTAGCAAAATGTATAAAGCATAAAATATGACTGACAAACAAGGCAGTAATTAACTCCGCTTGACAGGTTCTACTTGGGTCTTTGACGATGGATAACAGAATGGACAAAGGTAAAGGACTGCATTCATCTTGTTGATGTCTCATACCTCTGTAGATTCTTTAGATTTCTTTAATCTGCACAGACTTTGATGGTACTCTGATCCTGGACCGCGCCAATCTTTCCCTTAGAGTTGTTCTTTTCTCTGCTGCAAAGAAGTGTTTCCATCTTTTTTTGGAATACCTGAAGTGTTACTTTGCCCCCTCCCTTGACAAGCCATGAGCCAGGGATATTAATCGATCTTTAATTGTTCCCTGCCATTTGGTGCTCGTTTGTGATCTGTAACAGTCCGAAGAGAATCCTTTGCCCATCCAGACGCCTGGTCCATTAGGTACCGGTTTTTGATTAGTTCACTGCAGATCCAAGGAAATATGTAAACTAAGGTGACAGATTCTAATCTACAGCACTTGAGGTTATGCAGACATTTGTCA
The DNA here is from genome assembly GCF_902713615.1 of Scyliorhinus canicula. Taxonomy (NCBI): domain Eukaryota; kingdom Metazoa; phylum Chordata; class Chondrichthyes; order Carcharhiniformes; family Scyliorhinidae; genus Scyliorhinus; species Scyliorhinus canicula. The sequence goes on from NC_052171.1 coordinate 3,957,025, forward strand.
AAGCTGCAGAATTTAATACATGGTTTAATTCCTGCAGAATGTTTGAGGTGAGGGACGCCGTCAGTGTCCCTGCTGATTTCATCTGTGGGAAGTGCACCCAACTCCAGCTCCTCAAAAAGCGTGTTAGGGACCTGGAGCTTGAGCTGGATGAACTTCAGATCATTCGGAAGGCAGAGGGGGTCATAGATAGGAGCTTCAGGGAAGTAGTTACACCAAAGACTGGAGATAGATAGGTAACTGTAAGAGGGACTGGGAAGAAGCAGTCAGTGCAGGGACCCCCTGCGGTCGTTCCCCTGAGTAACAAGTATACCGTTTTGGATACTTGTGGGGGGGACGACTTACCAGGGGTAAGCCAAGGGGTACGGGTCTCTGGCACGGAGTCTGTCCCTGTTGCTCAGAAGGGAAGGGGGGAAAGGAGTAGAACATTAGTAATTGGGGACTCAATAGTCAGGGGCACAGATAGGAGATTTTGTGGGAGCGAGAGAGACTCACGTTTGGTATGTTGCCTCCCAGGTGCAAGGATACGTGATGTCTCGGATCGTGTTTTCTGGGTCCTTAAGGGGGAGGAGGAGCAGCCCCAAGTCGTAGTCCATATTGGCACTAACGACATAGGTAGGAAAGGGGACAAGGATGTCAGGCAGGCCTTTAGGGAGCTAGGATGGAAGCTCAGAGCGAGAACAAACCGAGTTGTTATCTCTGGGTTGTTGCCCGTGCCACGTGATAGTGAGATGAGGAATAGGGAGAGAGAGCAATTAAACACGTGGCTACAGGGATGGTGCAGGCGGGAGGGATTCAGATTTCTGGATAACTGGGGCTCTTTCTGGGGAAGGTGGGACCTCTATAGACAGGATGGTCTACATCTGAACCTGAGGGGCACCAATATCCTGGGGGGGAGATTTGTTAGTGCTCTTTGGGGGGGTTTAAACTAATTCAGCAGGGGCATGGGAACCTGGATTGTAGTTTTGGGGTACGGGAGATTGAGAGTATAGAGGTCAGGAGCACAGATTTGACTTCGCAGGAGGGTGCCAGTGTTCAGGTAGGTGGTTTGAAGTGTGTCTACTTCAATGCCAGGAGTATACGAAATAAGGTAGGGGAACTGGCAGCATGGGTTGGTACCTGGGACTTCGATGTTGTGGCCATTTCAGAGACAGGGATAGAGCAGGGACAGGAATGGTTGTTGCAGGTTCCGGGGTTTAGGTGTTTTAGTAAGCTCAGAGAAGGGGGCAAAAGAGGGGGAGGTGTGGCGCTGCTAGTCAAGGACAGTATTACGGTGGTGGAAAGGATGCTAGATGGGGACTCTTCTTCAGAGGTAGTATGGGCTGAGGTTAGAAACAGGAAAGGAGAGGTCACCCTGTTGGGAGTTTTCTATAGGCCACCTAATAGTTCTAGGGATGTAGAGGAAAGGATGGCGAAGATGATTCTGGAAAAGAGCGAAAGTAACAGGGTAGTTGTTATGGGAGACTTTAACTTTCCAAATATTGACTGGAAAAGATATAGTTCGAGTACATTAGATGGGTCGTTCTTTGTACAATGTGTGCAGGAGGGTTTCCTGACACAATATGTTGACAGGCCAACAAGAGGCGAGGCCACATTGGATTTGGTTTTGGGTAATGAACCAGGCCAGGTGTTAGATCTGGAGGTAGGTGAGCGCTTTGGAAACAGTGACCACAATTCGGTGACCTTTACGTTAGTGATGGAAAGGGATAAGTATACCCCGCAGGGCAAGAGTTATAGCTGGGGGAAGGGCAATTATGATGCCATTAGACATGACTTAGGATGTGTAGGTTGGAGAAGTAGGCTGCAAGGGTTGGGCACACTGGATATGTGGAGCTTGTTCAAGGAACAGCTATTGCATGTTCTTGATAAGTACGTACCAGTCAGGCAGGGAGGAAGGGGTCGAGCGAGGGAACCGTGGTTTACCAAAGAAGTGGAATCTCTTGTTAAGAGGAAGAAGGAGGCCTATGTGAAGATGAGGCGTGAAGTTTCAGTTGGGGCGCTTGATAGTTACAAGGAAGCGAGGAAGGATCTAAAGAGAGAGCTGAGACGAGCAAGGAGGGGACATGAGAAGTCTTTGGCAGGTAGGATCAAGGAAAACCCAAAAGCTTTCTAAAGGTATGTCAGGAATAAAAGAATGACTAGGGTAAGAGTAGGGCCAGTCAAGGACAGTGGTGGGAAGTTGTGTGTGGAGGCTGAGGAGATAAGCGGGATACTAAATGAATACTTTTCGTCAGTATTCACTCAAGAAAAAGATAATATTGTGGAGGAGAATGCTGAGACCCAGGCTATTAGAATAGATGGCATTGAGGTGCGTAGGGAAGAAGTGTTGGTAATTCTGGACAAGGTGAAAATATCTATCCCCGGGGCCTGATGGTATTTATCCTAGGATTCTCTGGGAAGCCAGGGAAGAGATTGCTGAGCCTTTGGCTTTGATTTTTAGGTCATCATTGGCTACAGGAATAGTGCCAGAGGACTGGAGGATAGCAAATGTGGTCCCTTTGTTCAAGAAGGGAAGTAGAGATAACCCCGGTAACTATAGGCCGGTGAGCCTAACGTCTGTGGTGGGTAAAGTCTTGGAGAGGATTATAAAAGATATGATTTATAATCATCTAGATAGGAATAATATGATTAGGGATAGTCAGCATGGTTTTGTGAAGGGTAGGTCATGCCTCACAAACCTTATCGAGTTCTTTGAGAAGGTGACTGAACAGGTAGACGAGGGTAGAGCAGTTGATGTGGTGTATATGGATTTCAGTAAAGCGTTTGATAAGGTTCCCCACGGTCGGCTATTGCAGAAAATACGGAGGCTGGGGATTGAGGGTGATTTAGAGATGTGGATCAGAAATTGGCTAGTTGAAAGAAGACAGAGAGTGGTAGTTGATGGGAAATGTTCAGAATGGAGTTCAGTTACGAGTGGCGTACCACAAGGATCTGTTCTAGGGCCGTTGCTGTTTGTCATTTTTATAAATGACCTAGAGGAGGGCGCAGAAGGATGGGTGAGCAAATTTGCAGACGACACTAAAGTCAGTGGAGTTGTAGACAGTGCGGAAGGATGTTGCAGGTTACAGAGGGACATAGATAAGCTGCAGAGCTGGGCTGAGTGGTGGCAAATGGAGTTTAATGTGGAGAAGTGTGAGGTGATTCACTTTGGAAAGAATAACAGGAATGCGGAATATTTGGCTAATGGTAAAATTCTTGGTAGTGTGGATGAGCAGAGGGATCTCGGTGTCCATGTACATAGATCCCTGAAAGTTGCCACCCAGGTTGATAGGGTTGTGAAGAAGGCCTATGGTGTGTTGGCCTTTATTGGTAGAGGGATTGAGTTCCGGAGCCATGAGGTCATGTTGCAGTTGTACAAAACTCTAGTACGGCCGCATTTGGAGTATTGCGTACAGTTCTGGTCGCCTCATTATAGGAAGGACGTGGGAGCTTTAGAACGGGTGCAGAGGAGATTTACCAGGATGTTGCCTGGTATGGAGGGAAAATCTTATGAGGAAAGGCTGATGGACTTGAGGTTGTTTTCGTTAGAGAGAAGAAGGTTAAGAGGTGACTTAATAGAGGCATACAAAATGATCAGAGGGTTAGATAGGGTGGACAGCGAGAGCCTTCTCCCGCGGATGGAGGTGGCTAGCACGAGGAGACATAGCCTTAAATTGAGGGGTAATAGATATAGGACAGAGGTCAGAGGTGGGTTTTTTACGCAAAGAGTGGTGAGGCCGTGGAATGCCCTACCTGCAACAGTAGTGAACTCGCCAACATTGAGGGCATTTAAAAGTTTATTGGATAAGCATATGGATGATAAGGGCATAGTGTAGGTTAGATGGCCTTTAGTTTTTTCCATGTCGGTGCAACATCGAGGGCCGAAGGGCCTGTACTGCGCTGTATCGTTCTATGTTCTATTCCCTTGGAAAGCATCATTCTGAAGTGGGATTGTTCTCACACTCGACACACTAGTTCATCTGAAAGTTTTTTTTAGCATCATTTGTGACTGTTCTCAGCCAGTGAGAGTTCCACTGGCTTCACAGAATGAAGAAGAGCTTTGAATCCAAGGAATGTCGGGAAACTCTTTTCTCCCCCCCCACGTCATCGCATTGCAGTGGAAGATCCTAATGACACCCCTTCACTGAAGCCACTACAAGCCATAAAAAATAAGATTGGTTCCCAAGCCTAAACAATTGTAAGTTTAAGTACTGAGAAACAAATATGAGCATTATTATAAACTTGGCTCCAGAGACTCCGTTCTCCTTCCTTGCACAAGCATATGACACATGCTGACAGCTGTCTGAACATCTTGGGACCTAAACACACCCTCTCTCCAGCGAGCTCGACCCTATCCCCTGCCAAACAACTGCCCACAATTACAACTGAAAAACAGGAGCCATTACAGACCCTGATCCAAGAAAGTGTAGGAGTAAGTGTGCAGGATGTAGCTTGTCTGCATTTTCCTCTATTAAACTTCGCGGATGCCTTTCCCACCACTCAACAAAGCTATGAATGCCACTGGTGCTGCTGTTTTTATTGCTGTTCTTTGCTAGCCTGTTCCTTCTCTTTCCCCCTCGTCCCAGTACCTCCCAAATCACATTGCCTCCACCCTGTCAAAATGGAGCCTTCATTCTGGCAAAAGATAAGTGCTTCAAATATGTCCTTAAACGCCAGTGAAAATGTAATTGGTAGCTGATGGATATTATCAGCTGTTGACGCCAATAAAAATGAGCTGCCCTGAATAGTCGGTGGTTATTGTGGAAAACATTTACTCAAAGACTCATGTCTGTGCAATTATAAAAGTGCAATTTATGCTGGGAACTGAAGTTAAGAGAACTTTTTTTTTTTTGGATCAAATACAAGTTTCTTAGAGCTTAGAACTTGACTTGAAAGCAGTGAAAAGAAAGTTATTGGATTTGCTTAAATGTACCTTACTGTTTGTCCAAGATTTGCCGAGCTGTATTGCTGGAGGCTGTTAGTTACACAATAGCAGTCCTTCCATTGTAAGGCAAGAGGATTGTCTCTCCACACTTTAAGAGCGCAAAAATATCTGCCATGTGTTGTGGGATGGTGACGTGGCATTTTGATTCCCCATAATTCTTTGATGAACATGTCTCCAGCTTTGGACTAATCTCCACGCGAACCGTTAACTCCTCAGTGCTCTCTGCAGCAACGTGTGAATGGAGGAGATGCACATGTAGAGACTCTGCCTGAACACAGAAAATTGGGGGTGGGAGGGTGGAGAATTACCCCTTGCCCATTTTGTGTCCAATGCAATAGAACCAGTACCACGGATGGATCGTCCTTCCCCTTTTAGCTCCTTCGCTGGGAAACCATGCCAAAATATGGAAGCCAAAACTCTGAGATTTATGGAATAATTCAATGAAGAAACCAGAGGGGAGGATTTCTCTTTGCACAGAGGATTTCACGAGTCACACTGATCCAAGTGTATCTTGATTTAGAGTATCTCAAAACAACCCAAAGCAATTGGTCCCTCGGGAGTCTGATGAAAGCCTTTGACAGATGAATAGTTGTCTTGTTGAGTTCCCAAGGATTGGTTGTTTTGAGACAGCAGCCAAATGTCTCTTCCAGGTGACGTCCCTTCATTTTTAAAACAAGGCTTGATTTGCTTGGAACTTAGAAGGTTTAAGGGGTGATTCTCAAGTAAATTTTTCAAAATATTAAAGGGGACAGATAGGTGCAGATAGAGAGAAGCTGATTGAAGGTATACTGTAAACATCAAAGCCAGATCTTTCAAGAGTAAAATAAGGGAAACCACTTCTATGAACAGAATGGTAAATATTTGACATTCACGACAGAAAATGGGAAAGGATGGCAGGTCCATCATAAACCTTAAGGCTGAGATTGATTTTTTTTTAACTTTTCAAATGCATTGAGGGATATGGGGCAAAGATCACTTTTGGGGTGTTACGCTTGGGCGTGAGCACAACGTGGCCTGTAGATCCCGAGAGACGCTTCCCCGTCGCCTTCACACCTCGTGGGATCTACCCTAGTCCTGCAAGTCATTGGAGTCAGAATTATGTCCAAAAGGGATGTGACCTAAGTTGGGTTTAAACCTACATGGGCGCGCCTTCCAAGGATCTACCAGCCTCCCCAGAGAGACTGCAGGCAGGCACTGAGACCATAAGACATAGGAGCAGTATTAGGCCACTCAGCCCATCGAGTCCGCTCCGCCATTCAATCATGGCTGATATTTTCTCATTCCCATTCTCCTGCCTTCTCCCCATAACCCCTGATCCCCTTATTAATCAAGAACGTATCTATTTCCGTCTAAAAGGCACTTGGTGATTGGGCCTCCACAGCCTTCTGCGGCACAGAGTTCCACAAATTCACCACCCTCCGGTTGAAGAAATTCCTCCTCATTTCTGCTTTAAAGGATTGTCCCTTGAGTTAAGTACTGGTCCACACAAACGTGGACCGGTCGGAACGGCACCCGGGCGATTTCCCTGGCCATCAGAAACCCCTAGGTGTGGGATAGTGCAGGCTGGCTCCCTGGCCCCCCTCCTGGAATGTGGGCACCAAGGGACTGCACAGCCTGCACCTTGGCACTGCTGCCAGGGTGGCAATGCAAGAGTGACAGAGTGGCACTGCCAAGGATCAGGGCCAGAGGGGGTCCATGCTCATGAAAGAAAAGATGAGGGGTTGAAGAGTAGGGGGTGCATGGATAGTAAGTGGGGGGTGACGTCTGGTAGGATGGGGACGGTGGGGGTCCTGGAGGGGGTGGCCTGTGTGTGGGGGGGGCGGAGAGAGACCTGAAGAGGAGGGAACCCTCATAGCAGGGTGTCATCACTTGGGGGAGGGGGAGGGGGGGGGGGGTGGCATGTGTTGTGGGGCTTAACAGTGCCGATGGGTGAGTGGGGGACCACAAGCTCTCTTGGAGATTGGGGCACCCGAAACGGCAGCCCGATCTCGCAGCTCTCCAGTGCTGAAACAAATTCTGTGGCTGAAACAAATTCTAAGTGTGGGCTAAACAGGTGAGAAATTCCCCCAGTGCCCAAAAAAGTGATTTGTGTTGTTTGAAAGCGGCGGGGAACTCAACTCCCTGAAAAACCCACCACAAATGAACTTAGAAATTTTTCAACAAAATTCAGCCCATGGAGTTTGGTCTCCGACCAGCCAAGATGTATCTCAAGTGGCTGAATGGCCTCTTCATGTGTTGCTATGCAGCTGACTCTGGGTTTGTCAGTCACTCTTGTTGCTTTTCACTGTTTTTCTTTTCCATAAGCTGAGAATAGAACTGAAAACTGTAGAATGCTTGTAACTAATACAATCAGATTTAGTGCAGTGAGATATTCAATTTTAACTGGTGTGTGACATTGGAACTTGGACCTGTGACCTGTGCCCAAGCAGTAACACTGTGCAAATAATTCTTATTTTTCGACTGAAGAGGCAGTGTTTGACCTTCAGGGTTGAGCTACATGTCTTGAGTGCATTCAAACGAGCCCCTCAGATTAACGAGGGTTCATTTCCAGAGTCCAGCTAAATAACTTTCAACATTAAAAATACACACTACACGAGTAGCAGGATGCAAAATGCATGCTGTGATATTTACAAACCAATTTTTCCTCCAGAGAGTAAGCAGGTGCTTTTTCTCTGATTTCTATGGAAGTCTGTTCTTGGAGCACATGAGATTTGGGGGGCTGGTGGTCACTTTTTCTTTCCGAAGGAGCTTACTGCTTTGCTTGGTGAGTTATTTCGTTTTCATCTCTTGGTATCTGAAATTGACACCTCGGCTAATCCTGAAGGAGATGGGGCTGGCTGGTCAGAAGTGTCTGTCAATTATTTTTAAGAAAATCACAAGGAAAATACAAGGATGCATCTTTGAAAAAACGAGGGCGTTTAAGTCCAAGCAACCCTGACTGAGAGTGCTGGTCTGTTGCTTTTATTTCACCAATTTCAATCTGGCTGACTATTATAGCATCAGCCTTTGAATCATTACTAGACACGCCACTACATTTATCCAAAATCATGTTTCTAAATAGGCCTAGTCCAACATCACGTTTCCAAATAGACCCTCATCCCTCATCTCTGAAATGTCTAAGTGGCAAATCGGTTCTTTAGCATTCTTAGCAGCCCTTGATCATCACAAGTGCAACGTGACTGCATTATTGATGTGCAGGCAGTGTGTGTGTGGACTCTGAGATTGGTGTCATTTAAAAAGCCTGCAATTCCCCCTGCTTTTTGCACTCGCCTAGAAGACTCATGTTAGCATTGTCTGTTTGACCACAGTGCTTTAATTTCCTGCCAGCTCCGAAATGTAAACATTAATCAGGCATTAGGTAAATAATCTTTGCCTCGGTTTTGTTTGGCTTTGCTTTATCCATATGTTGCTGGCAAGGATGGTGATAGAATCCACTTGCCTTCTGGACAGGATGCCCCATGCCTTGCATTTGAAGTGGACGTGGTGGTGGGGGGGGGGGGAGAGAATTGATTTTTCAATTTTGTGGCTTTTATTTGATGGCAGAAATTGCTGTTAAATTACAGAAGATTGCACCTTCCATGTTGCGTTTACGATAGTTCTTTCCCATTGTTACTTCATAAGGTCATGAAGCCCCATGCATCATGGCATTTACTGGCAGTTTTACAACCGCATTATAGCCCCAAGACCCTTCATCCTCTATATGAAGAACTCCTGAACACTGTTTCTGCTGCACAACAGTTCTGCAAGTTTTTTTTCATTGAATGTGGCCTCCTCTTTTACTTTGTTTCCAAACCTCTGGGCTCATTGGCCAAGCAGAGATGTAGGTAACTCGATGCCAATCCATTGCTCTGTAGCTGACCACAATGGAAGTGTAGCTCTCTGTGGAGAGGGAGCAATGTGTTTGTGGCTGCACCTCTATTTGGAAGTTTTCCTGTCATGGGTTGGGGACTGGAGGGGAAGTATGCTTGGCGCCTGTGTTGGCAATTCCCTGGTGGAATGAATGAGATCAGAGGAACTATATCAGAGACATGGCAGATTACTTTGCAACATGACGGCATTGGATTGCCAATATAGTGCATCACTTAATATCTTGAAAGTGATGGGAACACGGTCTGAATGAGAATGCTTTTATACTTCATAATGTGTCTGATTCTTTTTTTTGATGAATAGTTTTACGCTGGAATGATCGGGTGCATCAATGGCATTTGTGATGGAGATCTCCGCATATTCAGGGGTTTCTGTTCCTCGGTAATGCAGCTTGATTACCCCAGGCAAATTGGATGAGCTGCTTCTGCTGAGATTTCTGTTGCTGTGTTTAGTCATTTTAAAAAAATGTTTTCTGCTTCTGTTGACCACACTGCCTTTGTCTGCAGCAGACTTGCACCAGGAAGACAAACAGTTGTTTGCAGAATCTCCAGCGCCTTTGAAGAGTCGAGACTCATTGTTGGAGTCAGCCCAGTGTGATGCCTCACTTGGCTTCAAGCCACATAATCAAGTAGGAACTGAAAGGACTGGCACCGCTTTGGAGACCGTGGTTGGTGCCGACAGCTTCTCCACAGTGCAAACCCCTCTGAAAGTTGAGGAAATTGCATGTGAAGTAAGAACGGCCAGAGATTCTCCACCTATTTCTTCAACAGGTCACTTGCTGCTGCCTGGTGCAGCGCCCAAAAACCAAGTGACTGGTGTCCAAGAAAGAGAAATGACTGTTTCTGAGGAAGAAGTACCAGCAATGGACCAAAAGGTCCAGGCCTTGGATGTACAGCCTCCACCTGGCATCGGCAAGCCAGGAAAAGCTACAATCTTGGAGAAAGTGGTTGGTGAAGCTCTAGAGCCCGCTGCAGCAGTGGGAGATGATACTGTGATGGTACAAACATCTGCCCATAATTTTGACCCCAATGATTTTGATGCGGCTAAGGACCCTTTGAACACGGGAGCACCCAGACCTCGACACACACCCCCGGCTAACAGGCAGCAGCCAGTGTCTTTGACTGCAGCAGAAACGGAACCTGAAGGTCCGCCACTTACGGTGGAACTTGAATTTTCAGACGATAAGGAAAATGCAGAAAATCGGATGCCAGTGTCGAAGAAAGCGGGTAAAAAACCCAGCGGCAAGTCGAGTGGGAAGAAACAAAGAGTGGCTGGGGTTAAGGCCGCTGCTCCTGTGGGAAAGGACGAAGCGTGCCCTGCCACCAACTTCGATGACCTTCCCATTCCCAAAAGGTCATACAATTTTGATTCTACTCAGTGGGATGATCCCAACTTCAACCCGTTCGGCGGCTCCAGCGGCTTGCAGAACTCTCCCACCCGACCAATTTCCTCGTATAAATATGACCCTGATAATTTTGACGATTCACTTGACCCTTTCAAACCCTCAAAAGTTTTAGCCAACACGTCTGACTCCCTCGCGCCCTTCGAGCCGGTGAGCGACAGGACTGAACACCCCAGTCTGGAGGTTGCTCCTGACGAGGAGAAAGCGTCGCCCAAGAAGACGAAGCCTCGAGTGATAACGTGAGTTTTGCCAGATTTAATATCTTGTGTTTTGTATTTTAGAAATGCTGTTGGACAGTTGGAAGTAATACTTGTAAACGTTAAAAGAAAAGATTATTTTAATTATTACAGCCATTGTTTTTTCCTTCAGAGATCATGAAGATAGAATATTTAAATAAGAAAGTCTCTTTTTAGTAATGCTTGGCTCTTTACTGACACCATTTACTTACATCAGAGACAATATCTTTCCACCTCCAAGCCTCACTCTCCAGATTATTGTATGCACTTGTGGCATAAGTGACACAGCACAGTAGATCCCCACAGTGCCGCCAAAAGACATTGCGGCATTCGTGTCCCTCAAGATCTATTTGAGCATTTCAATCTTGAGCATTTCTTTTTAAGAGTTTAAATTATTTAAGCATCCCCTGTGAAATGATGTGGATGCAAAAAATAGTCGGTGTTTCAAATTGGGGAAATCACTTCAGAAAGAATTCGACAATCTGATTGGTTGCTACATGGGAATGAGTCGCTTCAGACCACGTGATTACAGGAAAAATGAGCACTCACAACTGCTCTCTGATATATTCTGACTGCTTTTACTCCATTTTTAAAATATGTTTACAAAGATACTGCTCAATGCACCACATGTTAAATTCTCCAATCCCTCAGCCTCCGTCAGACAAAGAGTTGTTGGGTGGATTGGTGCCATGTCTGACCCACACTCCCTTGACTGGGAAGTTTTGTTGCAAGCTGTTGCGGGACTCTTTAAAGTTGCACTTTTCTTTTTCCATAACGACTCAGCACACCCTTGTATTCTGGCCAGCTTGAGTACAGATACAGTGGAATTATTTCCATGTCCAGAAGGAGCAGCATTATTTCTGATGGCCCACACCCTGTAATTTTTGAGTCTTAAAATACTCTCCCTACATCTTTCTAACAATGCTAAAAGCTTATTTAAAACAATTTTCATTGTGGAAAGCATCACTGCACCTGTCCATTTTCGATATTCCTGCAGTACAGAGGGCAAGGGCCATTGATATCTTGCAATTTCCTTATTGTCAATGACTGGAAGCTGCAAGCTTCACAAGTCTCACTCTTGCTTGCTCCCTCTGCCTGAGATAGAAACATAGAAAATAGCAGCAGGAGTAGGTCATTCAGCTCCTCAAGCATGCTTTGCCATTCAGCATGATCATGGCTGATCCTCTATCTCTACATCATACTCCTTTACTCTCCCCATATCCCTTGACACCTTTCCAGTCTCTCAATCTCACAATTTGCTTCTGTTATAAATTTAGATTACCCAATTAATTTTTTCCAATTAAGGGGCAATTTAGCGTGGCCAATCCACCTAGCCTGCACATCTTTGGGTTGTGGGGGCGAAACCAATACAAACACAGGGAGAATGTGCAAACTCCACACGGACAGTGACCCAGAGCTGGGATGGAACCTGGGACCTCAGCGCCGTGAGGTTGCAGGGCTAACCCACTGCGCCATCGTGCTGGCCTGCTTCTTAAATATATTGATGTGGAGTACTTCACTTCGCCAAATACGTTGACAACCCGATGCTAACCAAGATCCAGTGATGCCCACGAGTCTAAGATATCAATGGTTTGAATGCCAGTCCTGGAGGAACTTGAGTCCTCAGCATATTGTTGTATTGAACAGTTGGGAACCTCAGCTGTTCTCCAGATGTTACAAGGAAAAGAATAAAGAACAAAGAAAAGTACAGCACAGGAACAGGTCCTTTGGCCCCCCCAAGCCTGCGTGGACCATGCTGCCCTTCTGAACTAAAATCTTCTACACTTCCGGGGTCCTTATCCCTCTATTCCCATCTTATTCATGTATTTGTCAAGATGCCCCTTAAACATCACTATCGTCGCTGCTTCCACCATCACCTCCAGCAGCGAGTTCCAGGCACCCACTACCCTCTGTGTAAAAAAAAAAAACTTGCCTCGTACATCTCCTCTAAACCTTGCCCCTCGCACCTTAAACATAAGAACATAAGAACTAGGAGCAGGAGTAGGCCATCTAGCCCCTCGAGCCTGCTCCGCCATTCAATGAGATCATGGCTGATCTTTTGTGGACTCAGCTCCACTTTCCGGCCCGAACACCATAACCCTTAATCCCTTTATTTTTCAAAAAACTATCTATCTTTACCTTAAAAACATTTAATGAAGGAGCCTCAACTGCTTCACTGGGCAAGGAATTCCATAGATTCACAACCCTTTGGGTGAAGAAGTTCCTCCTAAACTCGGTCCTAAATCTACTTCCCCTTATTTTGAGGCTATGTCCCCTAGTTCTGCTTTCACCCGCCAGTGGAAACAACCTGCCCGCATCTATCCTATCTATTCCCTTCATAATTTTAAACGTTTCTATAAGATCCCTCCTCATCCTTCTAAATTCCAACGAGTACAGTCCCAGTCTACTCAATCTCTCCTCATAATCCAACCCCTTCAGCTCTGGGATTAACCTAGTGAATCTCCTCTGCACACCCTCCAGCGCCAGTACGTCCTTTCTGAAGTAAGGAGACCAAAACTGAACACAATACTCCAGGTGTGGCCTCACTAACACCTTATACAATTGCGACGTAACCTCCCTAGTCTTAAACTCCATCCCTCTAGCAATGAAGGACAAAATTCCATTTGTCTTCTTAATCACCTGTTGCACCTGTAAACCAACTTTCTGTGACTCGTGCACTAGCACACCCAGGTCTCTCTGCACAGCGGCATGCTTTAATATTTTATCGTTTAAATAATAATCCCATTTGCTGTTATTCCTACCAAAATGGATAACCTCACATTTGTCAACATTGTATTCCAAGTAATTGACCCCTCTACCATGGGGAAAAAGTCTCTGACTATCCACTCCATCTATGACACTCATAATTTTGTAGACCTCTATCAGGTCGTCCCTCATCCTCCGTCGTTCCAGTGAGAACAACCAGAGTTTATTCAACCTCTCCTCATAGCTAATGCCCTCCATACCAGGTAACATCCTGGTAAATCTCTTCTGCACCCCCTCTAAAGCCTCCACATCCTTCTGGTAGTGTGGCAACCAGAATTGAACATTATACTCGAAGTGTGGCCTAACTAAAGTTCTATTCAGCTGCAACATGACTTGCCAATTTTTATACTCAATGCCCCGGCCAATGAAGGCAAGCATGCTTATGCCTTCTCGACTACCTTCTCCACCTGTGTTGCCCCTTTTAGTGACCTGTGGACCTGTACACCTAGATCTCTGACTGTCAATACTCTTGAGGATTCTACCATTCACTGTATATTCCCTAGCTGTATTGGACCTTCCAAAATGCATTACCTCACATTTGTCCAGGTTACACTCCATCTGCCATCTCTCTGCCCAAGTTTCCAGACGATCTAAATCCTGCTGTATCCTGACAGTCCTCATCGCTGTCTGCAATTCCCCCAACCTTTGTGTCGTCCGCAAACTTACTAATCTGACCAGTTACATTTTCCTCCAAATCATTTACATATACTACGAACAGCTTTGATCCCTGCGGAACACCACTAGTCACAGCCTTCCAATCAGAAAAGCACCCTTCCATTGCTACTCTCTGCCTTCTTTGACCTAGTCAGTTCTGTATCCATCTTGCCAGCTCACCTCTGATCCCGTGTGGTTTCACCTTTTGTACCAGTCTGCCATGAGGGACCTTGTCAAAGACCTTACTGAAGTCCATGTGGACAACATTCACTGCCCAACCTGCATCAATCATCTTTCTGACCTCCTTGGAAAAACTCTATCAAGTTAGTGAGACACGACCTCCCCTTCACAAAACCGTACTGCCTCTCGCGAATACGTCTCTTTGCTCCAAATGGAAGTAGATCCTGTCTCGAAGAATTCTCTCCAGTAATTTCCCACCACTGATGTAAGGCTCACCGGCCTGTAGTTCCCTGGATTATCCTTGTTACCCTTCTTAAACAAAGGAACAACATTGGCTATTCTCCAGTCCTCCGGGACATCATCTGAAGACAATGAGGATTCAAGACATCCAACACCTCGTCTTTTTGGGTCTCAATGTGACCCAGGCTATCTACACACCCTTCTCCAGACTCAACATCCACCAATTCCTTCTCTTTGGTGAATGCTGATGCAAAGTATTCATTTGGTACCTCGCCCATTTCCTCTGGCTCCACATATAGATTCCCTCTCCTGTCCTTCAGTGGGCCAACCCTTTCCCTGGCTACTCTCTTGTTTTTTATGTATGTGTAAAAAGCCTTGAGATTTTCCCTAACCCTATTTGCCAATGACTTTTTGTGACTCCTTTTAGCCCTCCTGACTCCTTATATTCCACACAGGCTCCGTCTGTTCCCAGCCTTCGAGCCCTGACAAATGCCTCCTTTTTCTTTGTGATGAGATGTACAATATCTCTCGTTACCCAAGGTTCCCGAAATTTGCCATATTTATCCTTCTTGCTCACAGGAACATGCCGGTCCTGAATTCCTTTCAACTGACATTTTGAAAGCCTCCCACATGTCGGATGTTGATTTACCCTCAAACATCCGCCTCCAATCTAGGTTCTTCAGTTCCCGCCTAATATTGTTATAAATAGCCTTCCCTCAATTTAGCACATTCACCCTCGGTCCACTCTTGTCCTTGTCCACCAGCACTTTAGAACTTACTGAATTGTGGTCACAGTTCCCGAAATGCTCCCCTGCCGGGCTCATTCCCCGCTACCGGGTCCAGTATAGCCCCTTCCCTCGTTGGACTATCTACCTATTGTTTTAAGAAAGTTACCCACGATCTGAAACCATTTGGAAGGATTAAGGAGGAGCCAAAGAAGTCTCCAGGCTTGGACTGAGGAGTTCAGCCAGGTTTAGAATTAGGAGAAAGCTTAGTGGTGGATTGAGAAATCACCATGTATTGTGCACTATACTGGGGAGCACTTGACTAAACCGGAACCACTGTTGTAACAATCACCACTGAGATCAGTGATTCATTTTTACTGATATTTTCTGATTCAAAATCCCGTCACAGAGTAACAGATACTGAGTAAACCTGCATACTCCCACTCGTACAACCTCATCCCAGTCCATTTGTCCTTGGGTGTGCTGGTCACCTTCTCTCACATTTGTAAGAAATCAGGGCCTGGATTCTCCGGCCTTTGGGATTGTTCCCTCCTGCAGCGCACCCCCGTCCGCGTGTTTCCTGGCGGTGTGGGGTAACTTCCGAGGGAAATCCGTTAGACAAGCAGCGGGGGTAGTGAATCCCACCGCCAGCAAACGGCGTACCACCAAGAATTCAGTCCCAGCTTCCACCCATGCATAAGGTGACAGTGGTTAGCAATGCTGTCCCACAGCGCCAGGGACCCAGATTCGATTCTGGCCTTGGATAACTGTCTGTGTGGAGTTTGCACATTCTCCCCGTGTCTGCGTGGCTTTCCTCTGGGTTCTCTGGTTTCCTCCCACAGTTCAAATGTGTGCAGGTTAGGTGGGGTTACAGGGATAGGGTGGAAGAGTGGGTCTAAGCAGAGTGCTTTTTCTGAGTCTGGGTCAATGGGCCAAATGGGCTGGTTTAGCTCACTCGGCTAAATCGCTGGCTTTTCAAGCAGGCCAGCAGCACGGTTCAATTCCCGTACCAGCCTCCCCGGATAGGCGCCGGAATGTGGCGACTAGGGGCTTTTCACAGTAACTTCATCGAAGCCTACTCGTGACAATAAGCGATTTTCATTTTTTTTTTCATTTCGGCACTGTAGGGATTCTATGGATTCTGTGTTCTCAGTAAAGCTGCTTTTGTGAGCATTGTGACCGGATATCATGAAACCTAAACCAACACTCAATATATCACACATCATTCATGAGAAAATGTGTTGAAGGTGGCCTCTCTCTCAGTACCAACAAATTCTCATCTCAATGATGCAGAAGGGATGGCTTGCAGACAGTGACACCTTTTGTTAACTACTTCATGACGTATCCTTTAAATAAATAGATACGGCAAAGGTGGCGCCCACTAACCCTACACAAATTATGCTATCCTCTACATTTGGGCCTTAAAGCACGCGCACATGTGTTCAATGCTGGCTTAAAACATAGCAAATCTATGATTTCTTTGATACATTCAGTGAAGTAACAGCGGCTAGATGTGTGGCCACAGCATGATGTTCAATCTGATTGTCCCTTTCTGTAAAAGGTGTCTGTTGCAACAGTACAGGAGAATGCAGAGCCATTCCAGGCTGACATGTTCGGGCCTCTGATTATATTCCAAGGTTGTCGCTGTTCCCCAATTGAACAGTAGTCCTTTGCAAGTAGTCTTCACCAGCAAATTGTTTCACTGAACAACTCCAGGCCTCAATCCAGCATCAAAAAGAACAAGTTTTGTTCTGGGATTTGTTCACTTTGTTGCACCATATAAAATTGAAACTCTGCAGTAGAAGGTGAGGTCCTGTGTGACATGACTTCATGTACCCGTACCAGCCTCCCCGGACAGGAGCCGGACTGTGGCGACTAGGGGCTTTTCACAGTAACTTCATTGAAGCCTACTCGTGACAATAAGCGATTTTCATTTTCATTTTCATGTGCAGGCAGATAGGCAAATGTTAGAGGGGAGAGGTTCGAGCCAGTAATAGCTGTGAGCTGTGAAGACAGACCTGTTCTCGCAGGAAGAAAGGCTGTTCACCCCTTGGTTGATTATAATCCTCCAGTGTGGCATGGTGCAGACACGCACATACAATGGGGGCCTGCCAGATATGTTGCGGTACATGCACTGTTGAATGTTGGGTTCAAACTGAATTGACCATTTTATTTTTGGCCTGGGGAGATGACACTAAGGCGGTGTTTATTGGTTATCTCTTGTTTTCTTGAGGGCATTGAGATCTAGACAATGTGGAGTCAGTTTCACATAGAGACCAGACTGGGAAGAGGTGGCAGTTCCCTCCCTGAAGGATATTAATCCACCTTTTAAAATGAACTTATTTTATTTAGATTAGTTTTGCAACTTGCCATGACCCAAGTCTCGCACAGTACCATAGCGACAAGGCTATTGTGTTCCAAAGGGTTGAGCGTAGCTCATTACTGCAGGGTATTCAGACTCTCGGAAGAGAATCACTTAAAATGAGGGACCAAAAAAGCTCCCAGGACCAGAGATCATCTTTCTGAGGGAGTCTCAATTTTTAAGAAACGATGACACAAGCTGCTAAAGCGAAGGGTCTAATTCTTTGATCCTCTTTCTCCAGAAGACCCACTCTAGTTAAATGGATAGCCAGAAAATTTGTCACTCTGCAGTGGAAATTATCATCGCAACGAAAATCAGGCTCATTATTCAAAACCCGTAGCTTTTTGGAATTTATTTTCCTGCAGCTGACGACAGTAGAGGGAGGTGAAATCTTCCCTTGCGATGTGTGAATGGCTCATTTAAAAGGCATTTTGAGCGAAGTAGTCAGAGAGGAAAACTTCCATTGGAACAACACAGTGGTGGCTCTCTGGCATTTTGCCTTTGAGCTGCATTACTGCAATGTTTTGAGGAAGTTTCAACAAATACAGAGTTACAGAGTCTCTGAAAACCCCAGCCATCGAGATGCTCGTGGCGACACTAGAATGAAAGTTCAAAATGACCATAATGGTCTCAAAGCATCGTCCGGCATGGCAGCATTGTCCAAATTCCTACCTTTTCTGCTTTGAGCCCTGCTTGTCGAATTTGCAGCTTGATGAGTTTGCACATCCCCGACTGCAGGTAAGTGAGGACACTTTCAGGAATGTCCAACATTCAGGGCTTCTCCTTACTGCAGATCTGAGAGATTCTTATGGAGGCACCAATTTTCAATTCCCCGCATTTAAAATCATCACTGCTTGTGAGTACAATCTAACAGTGCTAAAGTTTACTTTTAATCGATCAGGTCTATCGACTGTTTTGCAACTCTGCAAGGGAAAACCTGTCAAAGCATCAGCTAGGTTGGGGACTGTCAACTTAATCTGAACAGTGGCTCCCATCTTAATCCGAAATCAACACAAAAATATTTCATCACAATGCACTGCTGAAGCTTCCTTTGACTAATAATTGTGTTGCACTTAACAGTTTATTTGTCTGTGACCTTTATTTTTCCCCCTTTGTCTTTGTGAACCCTTCGATTCTCCATCTGTATGTGTGCCTTCCTGTCTCTCTTGTTCTCTCTTGTGTTCCCTGTTTGCCTGTGCACCAGGACTATTGAACAAGTGAAGTTTCTCTGTTTTCTGATGTAAGTACTCGGAACTGCTTTGCACGATCAGGAGTCTGCTCCTTTATCTGTGCTAATTCATTGTATGCATTGTACAGTTCCTTAGTTACCATTTGTTCAATAGCGATAACCATAAAACTGCAATGCCCCATAATGTTAGCAAACATGACTCTGATTAATGAAACTGAGGCTGCCAGGTACATGTTCAGTTGTCTCCTTCAGCTTCCTCTTTCAGCCAGGTTCAGAATTAGTGTTTACGTGAATTAACAGGGAGTCATTGTCCAAATCGGTAGAAATCCAAGGCAAAGCATGAGAAGGGAGGTGATAGCCCACGTTCCTTACAAATTGTTTCTATGAGCAAATTGATCTCGCTGTTGGCACCACCAAGGCTTTCTTTTCATGGGGAGGCTGGGGGTAGGTGGGGGGCGGGGGGAGGGGGGGTGGTCATGCTTGGTCTCCTGACCACTGGTCACCATCATGAACAAATGGAAACCTGATGGTCTGGATCAGGCTGAGGAGACAGTCCACCTCTTCAGGCTTGCAGATGCTTCTCTCGTGGCTATAATCTGAAGGCCATCTGCAAACAGCGGCAATCCCTAGCCAGACTTGCAAGGACAAATAGCATTTGAAAGCTGGCACACCTGTTGATTATCTTTAATTGACAAATTATTTGTCATGGTGCAAACGGGGTCGAGGGGCTCTCAAAGCAACTGGTTTTCGAGATGAGAATCTCTTCCAATGGAAACAAGTGTGATAATATAAATGTGATTTTAGTGACATTGTGAAATGCTGTTTTGGGGAGGCCCTTGGGAGCTCTTAACTCACCAGTGTTATCTGTGCGGTACCCTGGGACACTGCAAGGAGAGTACAGTGAAGCCATTCCCTCAGGAACCCAGGGATATCGCCTCGTATCTTCTGCATGATGGAGGAATAAAATAGCAGCTGGTAGCCAAGTGCCACCAATGGCATTAAAAGAAAGAATTGGGTAAACCAATCCGCAGCAGACGCTCCCTTATAACCACAGTGCAGAAGTGTTGATTACTTAATTAGATCAATCCTTTTTTTAAAAAAAAAGTTTCCAAAATCTCTGGGGCACTGCAGCTTTACCTTCTATTGAATTCTAGAATGTATAATCTGTGTAGCACATCGCTGATTTTGAAGTTGTCTTCACACAAGGTATAAAATAGAATACAAAGCACTGTTCTGAGGAAATGTGCGATAAATTGCCAAAATTTCTCACTCTCTGGAAGGAATGAAGTCTTTCCTTCCAGGAAGCGCTTTGTTGATTATTTTATGCCTTACAAACATTTTTCTGCCATTGAATGTTGTGTTTTTTTAGTAAATAGAATTCCTTGAAACTATACAAAGGTGCTGCTTTGATGTGAGCTGAAACAGTAAATCTTGCCAAAAAGATGATCGCTCTTTTTGCTGACTGATTTAAACTGTATTGAAGTACAAAAACTAATCCCATTCACAAAACTTGCTTTTGAAATACTTGTCCTGCCTGAGTTAATGACAAGGAATAAACAACATATGATTGAATTATCATCAATATAAGTATGGAGGGCGAATTCTATACCAAGCAGACTGAATGTGGGTCACCTAAGTGCAGGGTATGGATGAAATAGGCCATATATTAGTTGTCTTATTATTATTATTATTATTTTTCTGTGTGGGAACAGCTGAGAAATGAATCATTTTTGAAGAGAGATTTTGCTCTTTCCCTGTCCTGTTTTTAGTAGGATGGCCAGTTTCAGGAATGTAACTTTTTTGTGCATCTATATATCAGCGATGCATTGCTTCTCTCCTCCCATTCCATGTCTTCACCTTAGTTCCTGGTAATTATAGGAAATGTGACTGGGCCAAGAGGTCATTTGTGTCAGGGCACTTGTAAAGGTTTAGTGACTTACTTCAGGAACAACATAAAAATGCTTCCCTTGGCACTTCAGAGCATTTTGCAAGAAAAATCAACCCATGGAGGGTAGTTAGAATATGACTTCCTCCTTTTTGTCTGCTCCTCAACCTCTGTTCTGTTGCAGCTCTGAAGTGGCGAATGTCCTGAGCCAGCTGGCTGTGAGAGCTATGAAAAGCTGAGGCCCCAGCACTGATCCCTGAAGCACATCACTCGCCACATCCTGCCAACTAGAAAAGGGCCCATTTATGCCAACTGTTTCCGGTTCGCTAACCAATCTTCAATCAATGCCAGTATGTTCCCCACTGGCTTTTATTTTGCGCAATAACCTTTTGATGTGGCATCTTGTCAAATGTCTTTTGGAAATCAGTACATCCATCAGTTTCCCTTAATCCACAAAACCATTAGCCTTGTCTATAATTCAGGGAGAATAATTGGGCTGGTTATTGGGAGGAAAATAGTCCCCACTTTAAACCCCCCCAAATTATAACCTCCCTGCTCTTGTGTCCTGTGCTAATAAAGGCAAATATCCCATATGCCTTTTTTTTTATAAATTTAGATTACCCAATTATTTTTTCCAATTAAGGGGCAATTTAGCGTGGCCAATCCACCTACTCTGCACATCTTTGGGTTGTGGGGGCGAAACCCACGCAGACATGGGGAGAATGATCAAACTCCACACGGACAGTGACCCAGAGCCGGGATCGAACCTGGGACCTCAGCGCCGTGAGGCGGTTGTGCTAACCACTAGGCCACCGTGCTGCCCTCCCATATGCCTTCTTAACACCTATCTACCTATCCTTCTGCATTCGGGTGTCTATGGACAGTGGACCACAAGGTCCCTCTGTACTTGGTCATGTCCTACCATTCATTGTTAAATGCATCACCTCACACTTTTCAGGGTTAAATGCCATTTGGCACTGTCTGCACATCTGACCAACATGTCTACATCGTCCTGAAAGCTTTGAGGAAATAAGGTATAACTTGGGAATGGAAGCTGCCAAATGGGTAGGCATTAACAAGTACCCATTAGTGTCATTATTTCAGAGTTGGAGTCTGGTGCCTCAGGGCGCAGTGCTGGGACGACCGCTGTTTCTAATTAAACAATTGACCTAAAATCAGAAACATACTGCAAAATGATCAGTTTTGCAGAAAATGTCCAATTAGAAGGGGCAGTGGAGGCAGCTTTGAGAAATTACAGCATGTAACTGCAGAAGAATGGCAAATGACATTTGAGGAAGAGAAATGTCGAGTTCAGAATGATGATAAATCTATCCAGCCAAAGCTGAGCAGCAATCCACAAAGTCAATACGGATGTTCAGCTACGTCGCAAAAACAGTAGGATATCAATGAGAAGAGGTCAAGGTCAAATTGTACAGTGCTCTCGTCAGATGTGAGCTGGAATGATGCAACCGGTTTGGGTCGCCAAGATACAAGAAAGACGTTGGAGCTCTGGACTGGAGGCAGAGCCATGGTCTGCACTGTCAGGAGGGGCCTGTGAACTGGTGTGTAGTGAATGAATAGTACAGAAGATAATTAAAAGTGTAGAAATGGTTAGCTTAAATTAAGTTACGCAATTAAAGAAAAGTAAGTGACCCAGAAAAGACAGAACCTTTGGCACAGATATCAACAACTTTTTAAAAATTCGATGAACGCTTCGCACGGTAGCATTGTGGGTAGCACAATCGCTTCACAGCTCCAGGGTCCCAGGTTCGATTTCGGCTTGGGTCACTGTCTGTGCGGAGTCTGCACATCCTCCCCGTGTTTGCGTGGGTTTCCTCCGGGTGCTCCGGTTTCCTCCCACAGTCCAAAGATGTGCAGGTTAGGTGGATTGGCCATGATAAATTGCCCTTAGTGTCCAAAATTGCCCTTCGTGTTGGGTGGGGTTACTGGGTTATGGGGTTAGGGTGGAGGTGTTAACCTTGGATAGGCTGCTCTTTCCAGGAGCCGGTGCAGACTCGATGGGCCGAATGGCCTCCTTCTGCACTGTAAATTCTATGTATGAGTAACTAGGGGAGACAGCGATGCAGTGATATTGTCACTGCACTAGTACTCCAGAGACACAAGATCTGGGGACCAGGTTCAAATCTGGTGGGAAAGGAGAAAGCTGTTTGGGAAAACATACTCCAGCCCCAATTCGGGTACACAAGAGGGAGAATTCAGAATGTCCAATTCACCTAACACTTATGTCTTTCGGGACTTGTGGGACGAAACCGATGCACCCGGAACATGCAGACTCCGCGCAGGCAGTGACCCAAGCGGGAATCGAACCCTGGTGTTGTGAAGCAACAGTGCTAACCACTGTCGCCCATTCTGATTCTGAATATAAGGAAAGCAGCAGTTTGGATAGGATAAGGTAGCTTAATTTTTTTTTTTAACTATTCACATTCAGCACTGAACCACATTGAAGGGATACGCCAGCAGGAAATTCCTGTCCCACCCCAGCATGTGGGTTTCCCGATGGCGAGGGGTGCTGTCAGCAGGAAATCCCATTGACAACAGCAGGACCGGTAGATCCCGCTGGCGGGCTGTCTCCCTGTTGAAAACATAACTCCTATTTGATTGGCGCCTTGAATTGGTGTCATTCGTTGGAGATCTGTGTGTTATTAAAAAGTGACTTAATTTATGTTGTTAGTTATATTTTTATCACTCAGGAAAGCAGCATCTTTTGTCTGTTGCCAACAATTCCTCTCCATGGATAGCACAACCATTGCCTTATTCAGAGGGTCAGTAGGCAGGAACTCCAAGTTCTAGAGATCCAGGTTATGATGATGTGACATGACAGACTGGTGTGTCATCAATGACTGACCAGAATGTCAGACAGTAAATGTTCAGAGAAATTGTTAGTTGTTGGGAGTAATTTTTAATCTTGGATGTGTGTATTTGTCCTTCTCCCTTCATTTACAGACATAAGAGCTTGCAGAAAAATACATATTGGAGGGGGTGGGAGAATGGTGAGTTTTAGCACAATTCACTGGCTGTATGTTAGAAAGAAGGTAATCCCTCACGTACACTTTTGATCATTGGGATGCACTGGAAATTAATCTTCTGTCTTTGGTTAACTTTAGTGGGGGGGGGGGGGGGGAAAGAATAGAGACGCACCTTTTGATTCAAATGCACCTTTTCACGATTTAGACGGCGAACTTTTGCCTAATTGTCAGGTGAGGCACTCTCTATCAGAACAACTGAAGGGGCAGTCACAAACATGGGCCAGTAACTCGGGTAGGCCATCTACAAAGTGATATTGATAGAGGAGAGCTGGGACGGGTTGACTATTGAGGCATTCAGTCTGAAAAGTAGCCTTGCACAGTATTTACAGCACAAACAGGCCATTCACTCCAATGGGTCTCTGGCAGTGTTCATGTTCCATCTGAAGCT
Organism: Scyliorhinus canicula; assembly: GCF_902713615.1. Lineage (NCBI taxonomy): Eukaryota > Metazoa > Chordata > Chondrichthyes > Carcharhiniformes > Scyliorhinidae > Scyliorhinus > Scyliorhinus canicula. Next base: position 3,980,887 of record NC_052171.1, read on the forward strand.
CTCCTGGTTTCACTTCATCTAACATTATCCTTCTGTTCTTTTTCCAATGCAACCAAGAACCATAAAATCTAGAGTACTAAAGGGAGGCTGATCAGTACATTGTGCCACTGACAGCTCCTTGCAAAGAACCGTCCACTTCATCCCTACACTCCACCTCTTTCCCCATTACCCTGCAAGTTAGTGCATGCCCAACAGCCTTTCGAAAGTTCCCATGGGGAAGGACTGTACAGCCCCTCCCGCCAGCAGGAGTTTTCGGTTCCAATGAAGTTAATGGACTTTAGAACGACGAGCCGTGTTTTCCAGCCCCACCCCTGCTGCGACAGGGCCATAAAATCCCACCCATGGAGTCTGCTTCAGGTGTTTAGACCTTAACCCTCTTTGTGTGAAGAGATCTCTCCTCCTCCTTTTCTCTCCTTCCACACCTTGTTCCTCTTTGCAAATGTATTCAAAGTCTTTGACCTCCTGGTTCCTGAGTTATTCGCCTTCATACAGATCCCCCACCCCACATCAACCTCCAAAATTAAGTCCGGAAACATAAGAACACACAAAAAAAATTCCACATGGCCTTTGTCCTGTCTTCAACTCAGTCAGCACAAAGGGTTTGTTTGTCTATTAGGTGAAAGGTGGTTGTCTGCAAATTGTGTTCACAGAAGCAAGTTTTGTGTGTGTGTGTGTGTGTGTGTGTGTGTGTGTGTAGCATTGGTTTACATTGAATGGGAGGCTGGAACTGTGCTGGCATGCAATGAAATTCAAGTGTCCTTTTTTTTTATATCAGTACATATCATTTCATGCAAATTCTATTTCTTCCTTTTTCGTCCTTTAAGAGCCCACTGCTAGCATGCGCATTAGAGTTTTGAAACCAAGGTTAGATAAAATCTTGTGTTGGATGTGAAATGATGTGATTTGACTGGTCTCCTGTATTTTCTCCCCTCTTACCCTCCCTCTCTTTTTCTCTCCGTGAAGGAATGCTTGCCGAGTGAAGAAATATGAAAACCAATCTCTGGTGTTGGACGTTTGCCAACAGGTACATTTTCTGCATTGTTAAGTTGAAGGGGAAACTCCACACTGGCTTCTACATTATGCTGTAACCTTTAGGCAGATGTCATCACTTAAACCTGGGGTCAGCAATGGTGACGAGCTTCCTCAGATAATACCCAAGTCTGGTGGGGGTGGGGGGGTTGTGGGCGGTGTCAGGGTTAGGGTGGTGCAATACAGCTGCATTGCTTGCACAGCTCCGTGTTTGTCTCTTGCGAGCGTTTTATTCTGATTGCGGATTGCTGCAAAAGAAATGGCTCCAGGGGAGTGACATCCAAACTGAACAGCAATCCCAGTGGAGGATGTTGACATGGTTTGTCTGAGTGGCCAGCCAACTGATGAGAGGAACTGAACAACCTTTTGTTGGAGATTGAATGATTGCCACGTGGCTCAACGTCTGGTCAATTTGCAACCCAACAACCTGGGGTGGGGTAGGGTAAGGAGGGGAGGACGAAGATATCCATTTGACCCTGCTCCTGCACACGCAAGCACTTTTTCACTCCTCCTTGCCCTACCTTGATAACATTATTTAGACCATTCCTTACACTAACACCGTCTGAAAACCTTCACTGGGTTTGCAAACTTGTATCGATATCATGCCTTGAACTATGGTATGATCCCAGTTGATATAATTGAACAAGAAGATCCCAGAATGGAACGCTTGCTCAAAAGACCGTAACTCTTATTTTAAAAAAAAAATTAAACCTGGAGGAACAGAGTCACAGGACCACTCCAACAAGGAAAAAAATATAAATATGAAAAGTTGGATTATTATGCAATATTCCTTTACTACCCCTACCCCACCCCCAGCAGTTTAAATGCACACAGATTTAGATATTAACATGGCTTACAAGTACATCTTAAGCTACAATGGTCTGATCCCAAAAGTCCCTTTTAAGCACACAAGATGACTGTTGTCAAATACACCCATTCTGCTCTGAACCCAAGTTGGCGTCTGTGGATTTCTCCTCTGTGACGATCACATGAGAGTTTCCAAACTCCACTCCAAAAACATGCTTTAAAATCTTATCTCACGATAATGCTTTCCATTGGGAATCCAGTCCAGCTTGTTCAAATGACTCTTTTAAACGAAGCGTCTGCTCCACTTTTAACGGCGAATCCAGTCCAGGATTTTACACCACCCATTTCAGACAGATTTCTCTTGACTGCTGTGCAAGCTGCTCACAAGTGCTTTAACTATCGATTCCCAGACTGTACTAAAATGGCATCAAACCTTTCATCTACCTCTGACGTCTGCTGCCTCACTTCAATCAAATTACTGCAATTGTCTCTTTAACTCAGAACACTTTTTGTTAACTTTTCCTTGATTTTTTTCTGAAAAATATCTTGATCTCTATTGTCTTAACTCCAGTAATCTTAAACATTCTTTCTGTCCAAATTCCCTAGTTATCTGGATTGTATCTTGTTCCTTAGGAAGCTTGAATTTTTGCAACTTCCTTGTCCTGTTCAGCTTCTCCTGGCGGAGTTGACAGCTGTTCACCCCAGTGTCTTGTCTCCAACTGTGCACAAATTTCAGCTAAAACTTAAAAGCTTCATTCCCTTGCAAGGCCCCAGTTGCTGAGTAACATCTACATGCTTATTTATTTTATTTATTCTTAATGCCATAGCCCCCTCTAAGCACAATAAATGGCCAGTATGAATCTAACTTTCAATTTTACCCTGCCAGGCACAGAAACATTAAATTAAAACTGCTTAAAACTGTATCTTATTTCTAATGTTTACCAATACAAATATAAATCCCTTAAAACTACCTTTATTTTCCTAACCACAATCTCAGGAGGGTACACCAAGTGAATTGCAATCACTGTTGTAATGATGGGAAATTTATCGAAATCTGTTACGCCTACAGCTATTTTGTTGGTTTAGCGATGTTGGGATATAAGGAGGTTACAGACAGACATGAATAGGTTTAGTGAGTTGGCAGAGATGTGATAAAATGGATTACAATGTGGAAAATGTGAAATTGCTCATTTCGACCAGAAGAATAAAAAAGAAGCTTGTTATCTAATTGGTGAGACATTGCGGAGCACTGAGAAGCAGAGGGATCAGGGTGCCCTAGTGCATGAATCACAGAATGCAGATACAGCAAGTAATTAGCAAAGCTAATACAAGGTTGTTGTTTAATGCAACGGGAATTGACTACAACAGTCGGGAGGTTATGCTTCAGTTATACAGGACATTGCTGAGACCACATCTGGAGCAGTGTACAGTATTGGTCTTGTTAATTAATGAAAGATATAAATGCATTAGGTTTACTGGATAGGGATACCAGGAATGGGCAGGCGGTCGTGAGGAAAGGCTGGATAGGCTAGGCTTGTATCCCCTGGAGATTATAAGAGTAAGAGGCGGTTTGATGAAAACATGCAAGATCTGAGGGCACTTGTCGAGGTGGCTGTGCAAAGGATGGTTCCTCCTGTGGGAGAATCTAGAACTAAGGGCTGGATTCTGCCGCTCCGCCCACTGCAAGATCGCCACGGCCAAGATGGGGACAGTGGAAAAGTTAATTGACCTCCGGCAGGCTTCTCCGTTCGCCGGGCGGGAGTGGCCGGAGAATCCCGCCCAAGGGGGTCACTGTTTAAAAATGGGAAGTGACCCATTCAAGATTGGGGATGAAGAGTTTTTTTTATCTACGAGGCACTACCTTCCTGAAAATGTGGTGCAGGCAGAGTTTTTTAAGGCAGAGGCAGATAGATTGTTGATTAACAAGGGGGTGAAAGATTAGTGGGGGTAGGCAGGAATGTGGGACTTAAGTTTAAAATGAGATCAGCCGTGATTGTATTGAATAGTGGAGGAGGCTTAAGGGACCGAGTGGCCTACTCCTGCTCCAAATTCATCCATTTGTTTGTATGATAGCCAGAGGACAGGGATCTTTGATTGGGTGCCATGGGATCTTGTGCATCTGCACAAATTGAGGGCAAGTAGAGTGTCAGTTTCACATCTGCTCTGAAGGACCGTACCCCTAGCCCAGCCTGTGTCCTTGAGAACTCTGCAAGTGGCAGTTAAGACCGTGATGGGCAGCACTGGTGCTGGAGAATTTCCAAATTTCCCCCTTCTCCAGGTGAAATGAAGACCAGTGACATTGTGCGGCCACCAGTTAAGTGCATGGAATAGGGGAAATGAGAGAGAAGAGAAAGGTCACTGGCCAACGGGCAAGACTGCAGTATTGCTGAGTATACAGTGAGGTCAATTGGTTCATTGTCTCTTGAAAACAACATGCCCACGTAGTCGACAGCCTGCAGAGAATTTAGTCTTCGGAATGTCCCAGGCACATCAGGAATACACCCCACTTAATGAGGAGCAAGCTTCAACTGAAAGCAGTTTAGTTTTGAGCTGCAGAATTTGGTTTCCATGTGAACAACAACTTGCATTTATGTGGTTCCTTTAACATTGCAAAGCATCCCAAGGTGCTTTGCGGGAGAATTATGAAAAAAATTTGACCGTCATATTGGGAGAGGTGACCAAATGCTTGGTAAAAGAAGCAGATTTTAAGGAGTGCCTTGAAAAAGCAGAGCAAGGTGGAGAGATCTAGGAAAGAAGTTCCAGTGTCTTCAAGTCTCGGTGTCACGAGATACGGCCACCAATAGTGAAAATTGTAAGTCTTTTGTGTTTGAGGAGTGCAGGTATCTCTGAGGGTTCAGAAGAGATGGGGGTGATATGAGGCATGCAAACATAAATGAGAATTTTGAAATTGAGGCAATACTAGAGTGTATAAGATGGAGTAAGAAGAGAGATGAGCATTCGAGGTTCGTTTAGGGGGCAGCACGGCAGCATACTGGTTAGCACAGTTGCTTCACAGATCCAGGGTCCCAGGTTCGATTTCCAGCTTGGGTCACTGTTGTATGGAGTCTTCACTTTCTCCCCATGTGTGTGTGCATTTCCTCCGGGTGCGCCGGTTTCCTCCCACAGTCCAAAGATGTGCGGGTTAGTGGATTGGCTATGCTAAATTGTTCTTGGTGTCCAAAAAAGTTAATTGGGGTTACTGAGTTAAGGGAGGGTGGAGGAGGTGAGGGCTTAAGTGGGGTGCTCTTTCCAAGGGCCAGTGCAGACTCGATGGGCCAAATGGCCTCCTTTTGCACTGTACATTCTATGATTTACGCACACAGTTGTTTTATTAAAATGGCGTCAGTGCCCTTTGTTGATGCCAAGAGCTCGCTGCTCAGAAACCCTGTGACCTACTTGCTGAGAGAGTAAATTCACCAATCCTGCACTCTCAGAATAGCTTCGAACTGAAACACCAACCCACACTCCTACTGGGAACACGGGATGGCTGAATACATCTTGGGGAAACTGAATTAAGGTTTAATGTTTGTGATTTGTTTCTTGTGATGTGGAGGATCCTGGTTTTATTCAACCTAACTTTTGATTTAAATTTTCTGTATCGGCACAGTTGTCACACATTAAACACGCCTGGGTGCCTCCTCACCAATATCAGTGAAATGCTTTGCCAAGCACAGCCTTCCAAGTACAATAGGAGCCAGTGAAAGTCTTCAAAAGTGGACTTTCATCTGGAGATTAAAACTTGAATCACACCGAATTCGGGCAAGTGATGAGGAAAAGAGTATGATTGTGTGCATTGGAGTGCATTGGAGTGCAGTGGAGCTGAACTAATACTCCTTGTTAGTGCAAACATTGGCGTGATAAAACCAGCCAGAAAGTCCTGTTCAAGTTGTATTTTCCTGCAACTGCACTGACATGCCAAGAATACAAACAAGGTGCCGTGGCTGAGAGAGAGTTACAGACATCTACCAGGTTATAATCACAGACTGCAATGGTTTACACTCTGTGCCCAGAGAGGCAGCTGCAGCCTTGATTTTGTTCCCAGTCGTTTTTAGTGTGAACTGCAATTGGTTTTTTTTAACAAAAATACTCCATTGCTATTTTGGGTGGTGTTGTTACTGTAAGGGAGGTTTTCCACACTGCTTCCTAACTCTCACTGTTAAGAACCATGTGTTGGCTACACCTGCTGCACATGAAGCCTCAGCAGATCCCATCTGATGTGACATGCCATGAAGCTGTGGCACTTCAAATTCTTGCTTAATTTAATGAAACAAAACCTTTTTTATGTTTTCATAAATTTAGAGGAGCCAATTATTTTTTTTCCAATTCAGGGGCAATTTAGCGTGGCCAATCCACCTAACCTGCACATTTTGGGTTGTGGGGATGAAACCCACGCAGACATGGGGAGAATGTGCAAACTCCACACGGACAGTGACCCAGGACCGGGATTCAAACCCAGGTCCTCAGTGCCGCAGTCCCAGTGCTTACCACTGCGCTACATGCCGCCTAATGAAAGAAAACCTGACACGCAAGCGTCGGAGTTTAGTAGGTACAAAGTGTATGCGGTGATAAGGTAGTGACTCTTGGGTTTGCCCATCAAAATGTTTTACAACAGGGGTTTATATGTGACTGCTCATGGGAAGCAAGTGACTAATTAAGGATGAAAACACTTTTCGAGAAAAAAAAAACACAAGAGTATTCATTATGTAATGCCAATGACCTCTGTGATATGTAGATAGAACACTTCTGTGCTTTGTTTTGTATAATATTTTGGCGTTACTAAGCTTTCTGCAAAGAAATTGCAGCGCTTACACATCTTCTATAACGACGTAAATTGGAGTGGAGAATTTATTTTTGCACAGCCAGGAGTGTTACACCCTGTAATGCAAAACATATTATCTTCACGATGCTAAACGCCCCTCTCAAATAACCTCAGAATCCCGTGTGTGCCAATGGGCTGGTTCAGCTCACTGAGCTAAATCGCTGGCTTTTAGAGCAGACCAAGCAGGCCAGCAGCACGGTTCGATTCCGTACCAACCTCCCCGGACAGGCGCCGGAATGTGGCGGCTAGGGGCTTTTCACAGTAACTTCATTGAAGCCTACTCGTGACAATAAGCGATTTTCATTTCATTTTTCAAAAGACAGCATTGAGTATTTAACTGTATTTCCGCGAACCAAACAAATCTGTGCTGTACCCACTCGCTCTCCTGCCTCCAGTTTCCCTGAAGGCCAAACTTGCATATCGTATTCCAACTGCAGCCCTGGGAAGAGATTATAGACTGACCATTACATTCCGGCTTTTATATCCTGCACCTCTTGCCACAAGACTTGCGTAGGCTTTACCTGCCTTCCCTGCTCCTTTTGACATCTTCTGAAACTGAATCCCCTCCAAACCCTCCAGTCTTGCCAGTGACCCAGACTTTCACCACACCAAGAACACACTCGTCAACTGCAATGTGTCAGCTGACATTGAGTTTCATCTGCCACTTCTTCCTTATAGCCTATTCCTCTCTCTCTGATCGGTATTCCCTGTACCCTTTGACCTCTGAATTGTTTGCTGTTCTCGCCAACAAATTTAGTCAGCAGTGTGGAGCACAATTTGTAATATCAGTGGCGGCGTGAGACAGCAGAAGAACAGAAACTGATGGGGCACCGCCTCCATTCTGACAAACTGCCCTCAACTGTTTAGAAAGGAGGAAATGGAGAATGGGATTTTGGAGTCCAATTTGCTGTTCTCCCTTTGGTTTGATCTTCTCCAACAGTCTTCTTGCGTGGACCTTGCCAAAGACATTGCAATACTTTTTTCTCCATCCATTGTAACTGTCAGCTCCTGGGGAGCTATGATCTTTAAGGATGATCTTTTCTGAAATCTATATCGGTTGCTGCTGGTTATTTTTCCTTTCTGTAGATATTCCTCAATTTCCTGTCTAACACGAGCCATTACCCAGGTTAATTGTCTATACTGTTGAGAATGGGCACTGTGCCTACTACTCTCAATCCTCAGCCTCAATAGAAACCCAAGATATAATTTCTAGGGGCCTCAAAAGACATTTCTCCCCAGTTTTTCCTATTCCACTCCCTCTTCCCACGGATCCCAGGATATTTCCCATAAGAAATTGGAACATGAGTCCTATTTGACTGTTCGAGCCTGGTCCACCATTCAACATCACTGTTGATCTTCTACCTCCAAGTTCCCTTCCCATGTTCACCTTGTATGCTTTAATTCTTGAGTATCAAAGATCTATTGACGTTGGTCTTGAATATACTTTTTCTTTAAATGTAGAGTACCTAATTATTCTTTTCTCCAATTAAGAGGTAATTTAGCGGGGCCAATCCACCTAACTTGCACGTCTTTGGGTTGTGGGGGTGATGCACCATCGATTGCACGCGAGGCGAGTGATTTACCAATGTCAGGCTTTAATTAACTAGAACACAGCCTGGCGATCGTCTACAGTGGAAAGGAACGATCGTCAGGCTTCTGAGCATTTATACCTCGTTGATAGAGGCGTGGTTAACTCAGCCTCTCGGCCAATCGGTCGAGAGGCACATGACCGACCAGGGCCAATGGTAAGCCGACGTTCTGGCCCAATGGCAGACGAGTATGCAGATCATATCATCACAGGGGGTGAGACCCACGCAGACACGGGGAGAATGTGCAAACTCCACACGGATAGTGACCCAGGGCCGGGATTCAATCACGGGTCCTCGGTGCCGTAGGATGCAGTGCTAACCACTGTGCCGTGTGACGCCATGTCTTGAATGCACTTAACAGTGCAGGAGGAGAGAATTCCCTTGACTCTCAACCCTTTGAATGATAACATTTCTCCTCATCTAAGTCCTGCGACTCTGAGCAACAATTCTTGACTCCCCAACCAGGAGAAATATCCTCTCATCATCAACCCTCCTGCCCCCTAAGAGTCTATTCGTCAAGTCAAGTCAGATTTTGAAGTTTTGTCCTGATTTTTAGCTGAATTAATTTCTTTAGTCATTTGTTTGTTAACCTTTTCCGGTTTTACCTCCTCTCCACCATGCTTCTCTACTGTCCAGTTTTTCAGCTCGTCTTCAGATGCACGATATTAAAAGAGCAGTAATTTGAGGCAGCATTTCATGCATTGTTGTGATGGGTTGTCAGAGGTGAATGTCAGTGAGCTCATACAGCTGATACAGAACAAGATGCCAAGGCTCTATAGAATGACCCAGGGAGGGGTACAGTAAAAGAGGTTGATGTAGGGTGCTTCCATTCCATTCCTCACCAGAGATTGACCAGATTTTAAAAAAATCAAGTGATGGTAAATAATGAAGGAATACCCAGAAAGGAAAGAGGTCACATTGTCATCAAGGCATGAGTGAACTGAGCAACTGAGGATTGACAATTTATTTCACTTTGCCATTTAAAAAAAAAAACCAATGCAAAGCAAATCTATATCCTTTTTCTACAATGAAATTGTCCACTGATGCATCTTGGGATGATACAATACTCAGTGTACAATGTTAGAAAAGGTTTGGGGAACTGAAAAATGAGCAGCAACTGTATTCCTTAATGATACTCATTTCCATCTGTATTATCCACTATTTACCCAAAGTTCCCCAACATCTTCTCTCTGATTTATCTGACTGGGTTTCCTTTTTCTTAGAGGAGAATTTCAACTGGGCCCTAAGATTACTATTGACGATGAGCTTTCTGTACATCAGATGTAATCTGGTTTGGTGCTGCCCTCTGCTGCTCTGCACGCTTATTGAAATATGGAAGTTTGCCTGATCACTCGCTGCTTGCGTGCCTCCTGTGGTCAAGACATGGTCTGTGCAGAAAGTTTAGCTTTTGACTTGAGTGATAGATTTCAACAATTTCCAAATGTATTATACCTGTTAGCTCCACAGCTAACTATTCCAATGCTCTTCTGACTGGTTTCCAATCTTCCAACCTACATTAGCTTGAGTTCATCCAAAGCTCTGCTGCCTGTATCCAAACATGTACAAATCTCATTCACCCATCAGCCCATGTGCTCGCTGACGTATATTGGCTTCCGATCTGGCAATACCTTGATTTTAAAATTCATGTCTTAGTTTTCCAATGCCTCTCCCCTCTCTATCTCTGAGCTCCTTCAGCCCCACAACCCTCCCTGCTCTTCTGAGTCTGGGACTTTGAACATGCCTGATTTTCATGCCTCCAGCACTGGATGGGGCTTCGGCTGCCTGGGCCCTAGGCTGTAGAATTCCCTCCCTATACCACTTTCCCCTTTTACCTTACACTCCCCTTTTAATTTACATAGATTTCAAAATGCTTCTGCTCACCACTTCTCTGTCTTTACATAGAATTTACAGTGCAGAAGGAGGCCATTCGGCCCATCGAGTCTGCACCGGCTCTTGGAAAGAGCACCCTACCCAAGGTCAACACCTCCACCCTATCCCCATAACCCAGTAACCCCACCTAACACTAAGGGCAATTTTGGACACTAAGGGCAATTTATCATGGCCAATGCACCTAACCTGCACATCTTTTGGACTGTGGGAGGAAACCGGAGCACCCGGAGGAAACCCACGCACACACGGGGAGGATGTGCAGACTCCGCACGACAGTGACCCAAGCCGGAATCGAACCTGGGACCCTGGAGCTGTGAAGCAATTATGCTATCCACAATGCTACCGTGCTGTCCTGAACCATTGTTGAGAGTGAAGCCTCTGGAAGTGAGCAGCAAGGCCGCAAACTGAGGAGAATAAAAGTGCGGAGAATAAAACTGCTCGACAGCCAGGGAGAATAGGCCACACATTGGAGTTAGAGTGCCAGAGGCTGCTCCACAATGGCACTAATTGGGTCACCTGAGAAACGCCATTAAAACAAATTTCACGACACTCAATGAGATTGCAAGCTCCATTAACTTGCCGATGTAAATGAAGCAATGTAAAATCAGGCCAACATTATATGGGGACTTACTATATCACTAATACAGTGAAGTAACACCAATCCCTATGAAACTCCACAAATAAACTGGCAGCACAAAGGCAGCAGGGTAGCATGGTGGTTAGCATAAATGCTTCACAGCTCCAGGGTCCCAGGTTCGATTCCCGGCTGGGTCACTGTCTGTGTGGAGTCTGCACGTCCTCCCCCTGTGTGCGTGGGTTTCCTCCGGGTGCTCCGGTTTCCTCCCACAATCCAAAGATGTGCGGGTTAGGTGGATTGGCCATGATAAATTGCCCGTAGTGTCCTAATAAAAGTAAGGTTAAGGGGGGGGGTTGTTGGGTTACGGGTATAGGGTGGATACGTGGGTTTGAGTGGGGTGATCATGGCTCGGCACAACATTGAGGGCTGAAGGGCCTGTTCTGTGCTGTACTGTTCTATGTTCTATGTTCTAAACAGTCGGGAACCACTACACTTCTTCTAACAGAAATTCAACCCGTTCCTTATCTACCCCAGGGTCTGCCTGCTAATCCCACTAAGGACTCAATTTCATAAATCAACTTTGTCAAAGGCTTCCTGGAAATTCAAATATACTATGTCAACAAGGTTAGATTAATCAACCATCCGAGTAATCTCCCCAAAATATTTCAACCAGGCTGGTGTGAACCTTTTACTAAATCCAGACCTTGCCCTATTAAGACTCCCAAACATAAAGAAATGGATTGATTGTTCAAATCAGTACCAAAGAAGATTTTTTTTTTACAACAACTCGAAGATGATTAGATTAATACAATCAACCAGAATTGGATTTAAAATCCAACACCCAGAAGCAAAAAGGTCAATTTTGTAAACCTCGCCTACCTCAAGCCACCACAACGCGACAACGGCTTGATTATAAATTCTCATCATTTATAAACTCTATAGCTCAAATTTTGACATTAAAATGGTTTTAATTATATTGATTAACATTTGTGTAGAGAAATTAAATCACTTTGCTGCAGGGGACAATTTACTAAACTTCCTTATGATTAATCCTTGTTATTTGTTCTTTTATCATCTCGGGCACACTCGTGGCTGATCGTAACCTGTTCCCGCTTCTCTCCCCCCCCCCCCCCCCCCCCCCCCCCCCCCACCATATTCTTTGACCCCTTTAGTCCCAAGTGCTGTATCTACTCCTTCTTGAAAATCTACATTGTTTTGACCTCAACTGCATTCTGTGGTAGTGATTTCCACAGGCTCACCAGTCTCTGGGTGGAGAAATGTCTCCTCATCCCCGTCATAAATGGTCTACTGCATACCATCCGACCGGGACTCCTGGTTCTGAACACCCCCACCATCGGGAATATCCTTCCTTCATCTGGACTGTCTAGACCTGTTAGAAATATCTATATACCTGTGAGATCACCCCTCATTCTCCTGAACTCGAGTGAATATAATCCTAACCGACTCAATCTCTCCTCATAAATCAGTCCTGCCATCTGCCTGGTAAACGTTCTCTGCACTCCCTCAAGAGCAAGAGCATCCTCCCTGAGATGAAGAGGCCAGAACTGCACAGTATTTCAGGAGTGGTCTCACCAAGGCCCTGAATAATTGCAGCAAGGCAACCTCTGTTCCTGTTATCTAATCCTTTTGCTATAAAGGCCAAAATATCATTTGCCTTTTTTACTGTCTGCTGCACTTTGATGCTTGCTTTCAGTGACTGCTGCACAAGTACACCCAAGTCTCGTTGCACATTCCCCTCTCTCAATCTATCACCATTCAGATAATAAACTGCCATCCTGTTCTTGTTTCCAAAGTGAATAACATTTATCCACATTATACTGCATCTGCCATGCATTTTGCCACTCATTCAACTTGTCCAAATCCCGCTAAAACATCTCTTCCATTATTCTCCTCCTAACTCACCCTCCCATCCAGATTTGTGTCACCTGCAAATTGGTGGTTATGTTTTGTGGAATTGTCAATGAGATTGTGTTCTGCAAAGTGACCTGAATGATGAAGAATTACATACATAATACCTACCAACATCTCTGTGATGCCTCAAAACCTTTCACATGTAATCTGTCACTGTGGGGGGGGGGGGGGGGGGGGGGGCGCGGCACCTGCCGCTGAGGACCCGGGTTCGAATCCCGGTCATGGGTCACTGTCCGTGTGGAGTTTGCATATACTCTCCGTGTCTGCATGGGTTTCACCTCCACAACCCAAAGATCTGCAGGCTAGGTGGATTGGCCACGCTAAATGGCCCCTGAATTGGGGGGGGGGGGGGGAAATAATTGGGTATTCTAAATTTTTTTTAAAAAGTCACTGAAGTGCAGTGATGGGTGTGCGAGCAAATGTAGGTCCTTTAATCAAGTGCAGCGATTTCTTTTTTAAATTTCAAGTAGCCAATTAATTTTTTCCAATTAAGGGCAATTTAACGTGGCCAATCCACCTACCCTGCACATCTTTGGGTTGTGGGTTGAAACCCACGCAGACACACGGAGAATGTGCAAAATCCACACGGACAGTGACCCAGGGCCGGGATCAAATCTGAGACCTCGGTGCCGCGAGGCAGCAGTGCTAACCACTGTGCTGCTCGAGTCAAACGGAAGAGATGAACATTGGTTATGTCGCCTGCATTGATAGAACATAGAACATAGAACATAGAACGATACAGCGCAGTACAGGCCCTTCGGCCCTCAATGTTGCACCGACATGGAAAAAAACTAAAGGCCATCTAACCTACACTATGCCATTATCATCCATATGCTTATCCAATAAACTTTTAAATGCCCTCAATGTTGGCGAGTTCACTACTGTTGCAGGTAGGGCATTCCACGGCCTCACCACTCTTTGCGTAAAAAACCCACCTCTGACCTCTGTCCTATATCTATTACCCTTCAATTTAAGGCTATGTCCCCTCGTGATAGCCACCTCCATCCGCGGGAGAAGGCTCTCGCTGTCCACCCTATCTAACCCTCTGATCATTTTGTATGCCTCTATTAGGTCACCTCTTAACCTTCTTCTCTCTAACGAAAACAACCTCAAGTCCATCAGCCTTTCCTCATAAGATTTTCCCTCCATACCAGGCAACATCCTGGTAAATCTCCTCTGCACCCGTTCCAAAGCTTCTACGTCCTTCTTATAATGGGGCGACCAGAACTGTACGCAATACTCCAAATGCGGCCGTACTAGAGTTTTGTACAACTGCAACATGACCTCATGGCTCCGGAACTCAATCCCTCTACCAATAAAGGCCATCACACCATAGGCCTTCTTCACAACCCTATCAACCTGGGTGGCAACTTTCAGGGATCTATGTACATGGACACCGAGATCCCTCTGCTCATCCACACTACCAAGAATTTTACCATTAGCCAAATATTCCGCATTCCTGTTATTCTTTCCAAAGTGAATCACCTCACACTTCTCCACATTAAACTCCATTTGCCACCTCTCAGCCCAGCTCTGCAGCTTATCTATGTCCCTCTGTAACCTGCAACATCCTTCCGCACTGTCTACAACTCCACCGACTTTAGTGTCGTCTGCAAATTTACTTACCCATCCTTCTGCTCCCTCCTCTAGGTCATTTATAAAAATGACAAACAGCAACGGCCCCAGAACAGATCCTTGTGGTACGCCACTCGTAACTGAACTCCATTCTGAACATTTCCCATCAACCACCACTCTCTGTCTTCTTTCAACTAGCCAATTTCTGATCCACATCTCTAAATCACCCTCAATCCCCAGCCTCCGTATTTTCTGCAATAGCCGACCGTGGGGAACCTTATCAAACGCTTTACTGAAATCCATATACACCACATCAACTGCTTTACCCTCGTCCACCTGTTCAGTCACCTTCTCAAAGAACTCGATAAGGTTTGTGAGGCATGACCTACCCTTCACAAAACCATGCTGACTATCCCTAATCATATTATTCCTATCTAGATGATTATAAATCGTATCTTTATAATCCTCTCCAAGACTTTACCCACCACAGATGTTAGGCTCACCGGCCTATAGTTACCGGGGTTATCTCTACTCCCCTTCTTGAACAAAGGGACCACATTTGCTATCCTCCAGTCCTCTGGCACTATTCCTGTAGCCAATGATGACCTAAAAATCAAAGCCAAAGGCTCAGCAATCTCTTCCCTGGCTTCCCAGAGAATCCTAGGATAAATCCCATCAGGCCCCGGGGACTTATCTATTTTCACCTTGTCCAGAATTGCCAACACTTCTTCCCTACTCACCTCAATGCCATCTATTCTAATAGCCTGGGTCTCGGCATTCTCCTCCACAATATTATCTTTTTCCTGACTGAATACTGACAAAAAGTATTCATTTAGTATCTCGCTTATCTCCTCAGCCTCCACACACAACTTCCCACCACTGTCCTTGACTGGCCCTACTCTTACCCTAGTCATTCTTTTATTCCTGACATACCTATAGAAAGCTTTTGGGTTTTCCTTGATCCTACCTGCCAAAGACTTCTCATGTCCCCTCCTTGCTCGTCTTAGCTCTCTCTTTAGATCCTTCCTCGCTTCCCTGTAACTATCAAGCGCCCCAACTGAAACTTCACGCCTCATCTTCACATAGGCCTCCTTTTTCCTCTTAACAAGAGATTCCACTTCTTTGGTAAACCACGGTTCCCTCACTCTACCCTTTCCTCCCTGTCTGACTGGTACGTACTGATCAAGAACACGCAATAGCTGTCCCTTGAACAAGCTCCACATATCCAGTGTGCCCAACCCTTGCAGCCTACTTCTCCAACCTACACATCCTAAGTCATGTCTAATGGCATCATAATTGCCCTTCCCCCAGCTATAACTCTTGCCCTGCGGGGTATACTTATCCCTTTCCATCACTAATGTAAAGGTCACCGAATTGTGGTCACTGTCTCCAAAGTGTTCACTTACCTCCAGATCTAACACCTGGCCTGGTTCATTACCCAAAACCAAATCCAAAGTGGCCTCACCTCTTGTTGGCCTGTCAACATATTGTTTCAAAAAACCCTCCTGCACACATTGTACAAAGAACGACCCATCCAATGTACTCGAACTATATCTTTTCCAGTCAATATTAGGAAAGTTAAAGTCTCCCATAACAACTACCCTGTTACTTTCGCTCTTTTCCAGAATCATCTTCGCCATCCTTTCCTCTACATCTCTAGAACTATTAGGTGGCCTATAGAAAACTCCCAGCAGGGTGACCTCTCCTTTCCTGTTTCTAACCTCAGCCCATACTACCTCGGAAGAAGAGTCCCCATCTTGCACCCTTTCTGCCACCGTAATACTGTCCTTGACTAGCAGCGCCACACCTCCCCCTCTTTTGCCCCCTTCTCTGACTTTACTAAAGCACCTAAACCCCGGAACCTGCAACAACCATTCCTGTCCCTGCTCTATCCATGTCTCTGAAATGGCCACAACATCGAAGTCCCAGGTACCAACCCATGCTGCCAGTTCCCCTACCTTATTTCGTATACTCCTGGCATTGAAATAGACACACTTCAAACCACCTACCTGAACACTGCCGCTTTCCTGCGAAGTCAAATCTGTGCTCCTGACCTCTCTACTCTCAATCTCTCGCACCCCAAAACTACAATCCAGGTTCCCATGCCCCTGCTGAATTAGTTTAAAGCCCCCCAAAGAGTACTAACAAATCTCCCCCCCAGGATATTGGTGCCCCTTAGGTTCAGATGTAGACCATCCTGTCTATAGAGGTCCCACCTTCCCCAGAAAGAGCCCCAGTTATCCAGAAATCTGAATCCCTCCCGCCTGCACCATCCCTGTAGCCACGTGTTTAATTGCTCTCTCTCCCTATTCCTCGTCTCACTATCACGTGGCACGGGCAACAACCCAGAGATAACAACTCTGTTTGTTCTCGCTCTGAGCTTCCATCCTAGCTCCCTAAAGGCCTGCCTGACATCCTTGTCCCCTTTCCTACCTATGTCGTTAGTGCCAATGTGGACTACGACTTGGGGCTGCTCCCCCTCCCCCTTAAGGACCCGAAAAACACGATCCGAGACATCACTTACCCTTGCACCTGGATGATGCCACAACCTTTTAAACTTCACCTCCGTAACACCCCCATCAAACTCTAAATAAAATGAGTGCACTCGATGAAACACTGATTGCATTTCTTGTTTACTAAAAATGTTGTTTGCTTCTTTGCAAGACAAAAGAACAGTGTGACTCCAACACAGTCCCAAGGCACAATTTGAAGCTTGCCAACATTTTAAATACCACAGTGGGGAAAATTGATGGTCAGGCTGTAATTAGATGGGCTGGGCATGTCACATCACATGTCTCTCACACACACACTTTCTAAAGTTTGTGGTTGCGAAGTAAAATCAGCATTGCCCATACTTAGGGCTGTGTTGGAATATAAGCAACTGCCATTGTTTGCTGAGATTTCAGGAGGGTTCACTGGCCTGCTGCTGGAGTTGCAGTGTAGTGGAATTATTGAACCGCTATCTCTTTTTATTGTCAAAGCACTGGCTGAAACCTGCAGTGGCAACTGGAAGGCTCTGTTGTAAACTTCATCAGACTGTGAATGGCAAGCCTTCAATAAGATCAAATCGGCAAACTCTGAAGCAGTCATGACTCAGCAAGCCATCTTGTTTTGCTTTTCCACCAACGAGAGGCGGTGATTATTAACTGGGAACCATCAGCTGAGTGGGCTTAACTTTGTAAGTCTGCCACACGAAATTTCTCATTTAAAGCAGGGCTCCCAGCAGATAAAAGGTATCACTTTCAATGGGTCTCCACAAGCCAAAGTGTACAACCAAGCCACTCCTGCTTTACCGCAATGTGGTGTGTTGTTCTGGGCGTTGTCAGAGGAGATGCATTTAGTTGACCACCTTGTACCTGGTGGTTTGCCAATTGTACACCACCGTCTTTTTTTTAAACAAAAAGCAGCAACAACAATAATTGATCTGGTTGAAGCCCGAAAGGACAAGTTGTTAAAGGCTAGGAAGGAAAAAAAATGAAATTATCGGACCAGGTATGCAAGACAGAATTCCATCCCCATAGTTTCTCTGCAATGCAGGTTGATGAAAGAGAGATGGTAAAGTGGAGCACCACTGCTGGTGGGAGGATGTCATTACAGTGTGACAAGTTTACATCGGCACTTTCTATTTAAAATGTGGTCAATTGTAATGGAAAATGTTGGCCCACGAGTGTTACCAAAGTATGACAATAGGAATTAATTTTAGCAATTGGTATAAGATGTTGAACATGTGCTAAACCATAATTTAGGATAAATAAATTATGGGTTGGTGGACATGAAAGGATATGGGAGTAAGCACAACTTGTCTTTTGAAGAGCTGGCACAGGCATGATGGGCTGAATGGCCTTCACTTGAGAGTTTGCATGATTCTCTGAAAGCCTCCCAAGTTGATTGTGCTTCCTGGGGTTTATAAAGTCAGTATATTTTGAAGGCCCTGAAATTAAAGAAACTTGTTGTGCTCGCAAGATGGTAGTGTTCAAAGTTGAGAAGCAGTATTACATTTTGGAGATGTCACAGCATAATGACTCTTGAGTCAGTTGAGCACGAGAGTGATTTGGTCACATCTTTTATCAGCAGAAAAAATAGGAATATTTTGAAATAAATTTAGAGTACCCAATAATTTTTTCCAAAGGGGCAATTTAACATGGCCAACCCACCTACCCTGCACATCTTTGGATTGTGGGGGTTGAAACCCAAGCAGACACGGGAAGAATGTACAAACTCCACACAGACCGTGACCCTGGGCCGGGATCGAACCCAGGTCCTCGGCGCCGTGAGGCAGCAGTGCTAACTGCGCCACTACCATGCCGCCCGAAAAAATAGGAATGTTTACAGTGGTTTTATGACGCCTCATTGTCTCCTGTTTGGACCACGTGCTGCACAGGTAGAACATTCAATGCTTCTTGTTGAAATTGGCTATTAGCAATATGTCTTCATTCTTTAAAACTCCAGGACGGTCACCCTGCAGCTGTGCGCCCCCCCCCCCCCCCCCCCCCCCCCCCCCCCCCCCGGTTAGAGTTTAACTGCTGTTCTGTTTGTTTTATGAACTTAAACTACTGAGCTGGAGGCAGCTCTCTGTTATTTACGGATGCTGTGTAACTTCATATGCAAGAGCTCATCAACATTAATTAACATTTCACATTTGATAGACAGAAGTGAAAAGTGGCTTTTGTTGCTCACGGAGGGTATGTACTCTTGCTTGCTTCGCGCTCGGCCCAATCAGCTGAGATTCTGTTGCAGCCAGGCCCCATTACCAAACACAAAGACCACTTCCTGGCTGGTGATGCGGCAAAATGACTGCTGGAGCTTGATTTAGTTGGGAAGACAGAAGTCTCAAGAAAACTGCCGGTACATTGACAGTGTATGAAAATTCAAAGACGCTTTCAAGCTATTCCAAAATGGTTCAAGTTACTTCTGATGGCCTAAGCTCTTCACGATAATGTTTAAGCACCTTTTAAAGGTGGTTGGATTGGTGGGAGGGGTGAGGTGTAGTATTGATCAGACTTGACAGGAGAATCATGAACATGGGCCACACAAACAGACAGCAATGGCCAGTGCCTGGTCATCTCAGCAGGTTGTGTATAATACTTTGCTTTTAAAAAAAGAAAAAACAAGACTATGATCTTCGTTTCAGGATGCGGAGCCACTTGAAAGCTGTGACGTCCCCGACATTGCCCACCGGGAGAGACATGCCACTGACGAGGAGAAACTGGCTTCCACGACGACAGTCAGTCAAAAGCCTGGCTGTCAAGAGGTGAAAGCTGAAGTGGAAGAGGACACCGAGTACTTTGAATGCAACAACCAATCGACGACCGCCACTAAACCAGAATTTTCAGCCCCTTCAGAAGGTAAGAGGCCTGTTTTGAAGGGCTTTTGTGCTTTGACCCAAATTGTCTGCACTCCGTTGTCGAACCATCTCCCCCTTGGACATTTGGTGGGTGCACGGTGCCTGAGGTCTCTTGTGCCCAGTCAGCATTTCACATGAACATCCTCGCTTTGCAATCATTTATCCTCAAACTCTCATGTCAAGTGATGATTGGAAAAACTGTTCATGGCAATAAAGACATGAGTAGAAAACCCAGATTGAAAACTTAAGTGCTTCCAACAATAATACAAAGGCAAAAACTTCACTGCTCCCAGTGAATAGGGAATGTTAAGTGCACATTTTCTGCACATCTGAAGAGGTTTCCTGCACTATGTTATAACTACCTCGGTGTAGGTCCTTTCCTGCATAAGAAGAATAGTGGGCTTTAAACTCTGTGAGCCGTCCCAGGGACTGAATTCTGGGCCATACATCAACGTCTTCACCTCCGGGGAAGCAGCAGTGAATTCTCAAGTGGGACTTGCAAGCATTGAAGGGTTCATTGACCATCAGAGCAAACTGCATTTTTAAATCCTTGTTACTCGGGTTATGCAGAACTGGTCCCAAAGACTGAGAGGCCGTATGTATGCTTGGATACTGTCATTAGTGTGCTGGCTGAATGTGAAGGCAAAGCAACCTTGAATAAAAGCTTTTTATCTTGTGCACATTTTCAGTGTTTCATTGTTTTTTCTGAAGGCACTCTGCCTTCTTTGTTACATCAGCTCATTTTGAACGCCTGTTGTGTTTCTTCATCCATTTCTTCATCTGTCAAATTGTCTGCGTAACATGTATCTTTGAGCCAATGATCACACTGGAAGCATTCTGCAGAAGCTGTTTGGCTAGTGGGCAGGTGAACAGTTTGGAGACCTGTGAACATTTGTTACCTCTCACAGTTTACCTCTCACAGTTAAACTATCAACTATCGAGTTGAGCACTGGTTACTGGTATCTGAGAAGAATGAACTATCTTTTACACTGCCTGGTATTCCAATCCATGTTTTTAGACGGCTCCTCAGCTCGTCCCCTGCCAATTGCTGTAACCTCCTCCACCTTCCAGATTGCTACACTCCTCCAATTCTGACCACTTGTGGGTTCCTGATTTGAATTACTCCAACATTGATGGTCGTGCTTTCAGATCTGGGCCCAAAACTCCGGGATAACCCCTCTGCCTCACTACTTTATATTCCTCCTTTTAAGATGCTCCTTAAAACTGAGTTCCACACCAATTTTATTTTTGTCATGTGGCATAATAGCTCCTTGTGTGGCTTGGTGTTAACTTTGGTTTGATAATGCACTTGTGAAATGCATTGGGATATGTTACCGTGTTAAAGATGCTCCTTAAGCACAAACTGTTGTTGTCTTGGAGTCGGGAGAAATGTGTGCCACCATTGCAAGGAACACTAGGCTAGTTTCAGTAGATTGATAATCTCTCTCATTGGGTTTGTATTGCAGCTCATGAGAGATTGTAGCTAAATGCCATGGGCTGCACATTAGGTCTGGCCCACCATCTATGATCACCTGAATAATTTGAAAAAGGTAGTCATGAATGAAAAACGGGAAACATGCCCTCCCGTGTGTTCGAATCTGTGCCAGAGTTCTGTCAATACTCAGCAATAACTTGGTGACTCAGAAACAGAGCTGGGGGAGGGAGGTGTGCGAGAGGAATTATCATTTCTATTTGAAAGCAAAGTTTTATTTAATATTTGCTAACTGAAGATGTATGTGTTGCAGGACCAAACAGGAGTCAGGCTGAGTGTTCCAGAGATGCATGTCTTTCATCACTCTGCTTGTTTCACCCATCAATGTGATTGCCTGACCATTGCTTTTTTAAAAAAAGTTTAATTTGATGCACGGTTGCTTCAGTACACATCCCTCGCTATTCTACTCTTGTGCAAGGTGTGTCATTTCAGTACAAAGGTAGCTGAGCATCCTCTCAAATGGCTGACACTGCACTACTACATGTAATTTTGGCCCAGCATAATGCGGAACCATCCAGTCATACAATCAAAGATTCATAGAATCCACACAGTGCAGAAGGAGGCCATTTGGCACATCAAGTCTGCACCAACCAGGGCGGCACGGTGGCACAGTGGGTTAGCACTGCTGCCTCACGGCGCCGAGGCCCCAGGTTCGATCCCGACCCTGGGTTACTGTCCTTGTGGAGTTTGAACATTCTCCCGTTGTTTGTTTGTGTGGGTTTCACCCCCACAACCCAAAAGATGTGCAGGGCAGCTGGATTGGCCACGATAAATTGCCCCTTAATTGGAAAAAATGAACTGGGTACTCTAAATTTTTTTTAAAAAAAAGAAGTCTGCACCAACCCTCTGAAAGAGCACCCGACCAAGGTCCACACCCCGGCCTATCCCCGCAACCCTGTAACCTAACCTACATATGCCCTTGGACACTAAAGAACAATTGAACAAGGCCAATCCACTTAACCTAAGACACGGGGAGAATGTGCAAAAGCCACCCAATACTTAAATTGATCCCGGGTCCCTGGCAACCACTGTTCCGCCGTGTCATTAGTCAAGCAGATTCCCATCCCATCCAGAATGTGTATTGCTCTTTTGGATCTAGAGCTGGGGCTGATTCAGCAGCTGCTCAACTGAGGCTACAATTGTGAACATACAATCACCAGAGTCTGTCATGGAATTGACTGAATTGTGTTGATCCTACAACCAGGTGCATTCATCGTTAAATAGCTTTTTAAAAAAAATCTTGTGGTTGTAACTTTGCTTTAATTTCTTTCCACATTTGCAATCCAAAGTTATTTTAAAATCTAATGATTTTCAAGAGGATGGGGATATTAAAAAATGTCTTGCCCAGGTTGTGAAGCAGTCATAATCTGCTTGCAAGAACAAATGCCAATTGCACGCCACCTCTCTTGGAAAACAAATCTGTTGCAAAGCCAGGATCAGGATTTAGCTTTGCCACCTGCCAAACAGTAACCAGGGTGATGTGGGGTTACAATCGCCATTGCTGTTTCATTCTATTTTGCGCACTGTTGATTTTGTTGGCATCTAATCATTTACAACTTTGATTTACCTCCCCTTGAGGAGGTACAGACTCATTTTGGGCTACTGTTCTCCTCCAGGAGGGACTGATTGATGGGGGTGCATAGTTCCCCTTTCTTCAGACAGTGCTGACACTTGATCGGCTAGGTTCCTGTGTGTTCATTGTCCTTTGAAAAAATTATCTCTCTTCGCCCTATAAAAATGGTTGATATTACCACTGAACATCCGTACCGTGGCATGGGTTTGCATATGTACAAAGTCGTGGCTGACAATACCTTGAGCACTGAGTTCACTTCTGGGAAAGGGTATATTGAAGTGAGTGCAACATACAATTTGTTAGAATAATATCTGGGCTCCAAGGGGGTAAATAATTACCAGGAGAGATTACAAAACTAGAGTTGAATTCACTGGGATTTAGAATGTTAAGAGTGATTTGATCTAAGTTGATGTCTTACAGGAACTGAGGATAATGTCCTTTTAGGGAAGGAAGTCTGCCATCCTTACATGTGACTTCAGATCCACAGCAATGTGATTAATTGTTAAATGCCCTCTGAAATGGCCTAGTGAGCCATGCAGTTGTACCAAGTCTAAAAGGAATTGAACTAATAGACCATTCGGCATTGCCCTGGGCATCGGAAACTACAACGGCAAACCCAGCCCTATCAACCCTGCTTGCTTGCTGACTAACATCTGAGGGGTTGTGCCAAAATTGTATCATACCTTACAGACCATGCCCTAAACACCATCATCACCATCACTGTGTATGCCTTGTCCCACCAGTGGGACTGATCCACCTGAGGTGGCAACACAGTGGTATAGTGTTGGGAGAGAGTTGTCCTGAGAGTTCTCAACATCCAACTCCAGGCCCCATGAAGCCTCATGGCATCAAGTCAAACACGGGCACGGAAATCTCCTACTGGTTACCATGAACTGTTACCGCATAACCGGTGAATCAATACTCCTCCATGTTCAACACTTCTCATGACAAGGGAACAGAATGTTCTCTGGGTGGGGGAACCTCAATATCCATCACCAAGAGTGGCTCGCTCGTACCACCGCAGACCAAGCTGGCCATGTCCTAAAGGACATAGTTGCTGGACTGGGTCTGCAACAGGTGGAAGCAACAAGAAGGAAAAACCTACTCGACCTGGACCTCACCAGTCTACCTGCCGCAGATGCGTCTGTCCATGAAAGTCTTGGTCGGGACCACCGCATGATCCTTGTGGAGGCAAAGTCCCATTTTTATATTGAGTATGCCCTTCATCATGTTGTGTGACACTCCCACTGTACTAAATGTGATGGAATTTGAACAGATCTAGCAACTCAAAAATGGGCATCCAGGATGCACTGTGGGCATCAGCAGCAACAGAACTGTGTTCACCAACTACAGTATGAAACCTCATGGCCTGGCATATATATAATATATAATCTTTATTAGTGTCACAAGTAGATTAACACGGCAATGAAGTTACAGTGACAATCCTCTAGTTGCCACCCTCCGCCACCTGTTCGGGTACACAGAGGGAGAATTCAGAATATCCAAATTACCTATCAGCACTTCTTTCGGGACTTGTGGGAGGAAACCGGAGCACCCGGAGGAAACCCACGCAGACATGGGGAGAATGTGCAGACTCCGCACAGACAGTGACCCAGCCAGGAAGCGAACCTGGGACCCTGGAGCTGTGAAACAACAGTGCTACCCACTGTGCTACCTAGTTGAACATTAAGCCAGGAGATCAACCCTATTTCGACAAAGAGTGCAGGAGGGCATTCCAGGATCAGCAACAGGCATAACTGAAAATGAGGTGTCGATCTGGTGAATCTTCATGACCATACTGCTTGCATGCCAAACAGCAGGAGCAACAAGTGATAGACAGAGCTGAGCATTCCACAACCAACAGATCAGGTATAAGCTCTGCAGTCCTGTCCTGTGGATGGTGGTAAAAAAATTAAACAACTAATTAAGTAGAGGAGGAGGCTCCACAAATATCCCCATCGTCAATAATGAGGGAGCCCAGCACATCAGTGCAAATGATGAGGCTGAAGCATTTTCATCCTTCAGCCAGAAGTGCTGAAAGGGTGATCCATCTCAACCTCCACCTTGAGACCCAACATCACAGTCGTCTGTCAATTCAATTCATTTAACGTGATATTAAGAAATGGCTGAAGCCACTGGCCCTGAAAATATTCTGGTAATAGTCCTGTTTGTGCTCCAGAATTTGCTGCACTCCTCGCCAACCTGTTCCAGCTTGGCATCTACCCAGCAATGCGGAAAATTGCCCACCTATGTTGTGTAGACAAAAAGCAGGACCAATTAGCACTCCATTAGTCTCAAGTCTCGTTAATGAAGTCAGGAGCTGGGCTTATAGTCTTGGTCCAAATGTGGACAAAGGTGAATGCCAGAAGTGAGATGAGAATGATTGCCCTTGACATCAAGGCAGCTTTTGACCAAATGTAACATCATGGTAAAAGTAAAATTATAGTTATTGGGAATTAGTGGGGGGGGGGGGGGGGGGGGGGCTGTTCCACTGCTTGGAGTTATACCTGGCACAAAGGAAGTTGGTTATGATTGTCAATTATCTTATTCCCAGAACGTCACTGCAGGAGTTCCTCAGAGTCGTGGCCTCGGCCCAGCCATCTTCAGCTACCTCATCAATGACCTTCCCTCCATCATCAAGTCGGAAATGGAAATTAACATGTTCAGATGCTGAAGTAGTCTCTGACCATGTGCAACAAGACCTGGTATGTTCAGGTTTGATCTGATAATGACAAGTAACGTTGCCCAACACTTGTCTGAACTGAATAACCATTATCCAAGAGAGAATCCTGCCATCTCACCTTGATATTCAGTGACATTACCATCGCAGAATACCCCATTACCAATATCCTGGATGTTACCATTGTCCAAAAGCAAAAATGGTCCAGTCATAAATATTATGGCCAGTAGAGCAGGCCGTAATTCTGCAGAGAATAACTCTCCTCCTGACTCTTCAAAGCCCATCCACCATCTCCCAGGAGTGTAATGGAATACTCTCCACTTGCCTGGCTGAGTGCAGTTCCAACAACACTCAAGTGTTAATCACGGAGTGGTTAACACTATCCAGGATAAGGTCCACTTGATTGGCACCCCGTCCACCCTTCAACATTCTCTCTCTTGCACAGTTGCAGCCCTGCTGTGGGAGCTCATTCAACAGCACTTTCCAAAGGCGTGACCTCTACAACCTATAAGGACGAGGCCAGAAGAAGCATGGGAACACCACCTGCAAGTTCCCCTCCAAGCCACATGCCACTGTGTGGCTGGGTGAAAATCCTGGAACTCCCTTCCCAACAGCACTGTGAATGTTCTTGCACCACGGGACTCACCACCTTCTCATGGGCAGTTAGGGATGTGGAACAGATGTGATTGGTGGCTTAGGAAATTAAATACACCAGTTAAAAGAGTCAGGTTTCCACTGAAATGTCTTTGATCAGCTGGGCAGCATCCATTTCATTCGGTGGTTGAGGCTCCTGATGAGCCACAGGCTAAAGGGGTCCACAAGTATTCTGGAAATGGGGGATGGGGCAGTTTGAGAAGTCCAGCGAGTTGTTGTCCTGGAATTGTGTGCCTGTGAGGGTGGTGTCAGTGAAAATCGGTGATACTGCAGTGAAATTGGACAGGCACTTCAAAAAATTGAACATGCAGGTCTCCAGGGATCGAGCACGGGAGTGGGGCTGACTGAATTTCTCTGTGGGGGGGCATCAGCATGGATTGGAGGGACCAAATGGCCGCCATTTGTGCCATAAATGATTCTGTGGTCAGATTGCCTGAGATGGTATTGTGGCTCCAAATGCATTGTTCATTGAAAATGGTCTGTTTGCAAGATCAAACCCCTTTTTCGAAGTTGCAGAATGGTGCGGGAGATGTGTAGAGATGTTAAAGGTGCGCATGACTCTGGGGCTGAACTGGAAAACAACCGAAGAGGCAGCAGGGTGTTTCCCGACAAGTGAATGAGTTAATGTATTTGAAAATTGTGTTACAATGTCAATGCCTGTGTGTAAACAAGCTTGTGTGATGTGGTTCTTGGAAGCATAGAACTGCAAAAACCACTGCAGGGTTAGCTGGTGAATTCCTTCAGCCGAGGAGGGCGAAACAGAGAGCCCCACCCTGTGTTTACAGTGCCGACAATCCATGGGAAACTGCAGTTCTCTGGGCCATACCGTCACGCTGAAACATTAATCCATTATTCTGCTCACAGAACTTTCACTGATGCAAGTGGCTATTGTGGTGTTGTTATTTTTGGTCAGTGGGTGAACTTGTTTGTTACTTATGAATCACAGCACCTGCACATGTAGAACTGCCAATGATTAGAATGATATTTAATGCATAATACTTATGGACGTGTACTGACCACATTAGTCGAAATTGTAAGCAGCTTTGTCATGTTTCTAGAATTGGACTTCCAGCATAAATGTTTCTCTTTTGGTGCTTTTCTTTCTATTGTCCCATCATTGTTGCTGTGCAGCGCTACCACATCCACAGCTGCTCAGCGTATACATCCATTCCCCTCTATTACAAGTTAATCATAGGTAGAAAACAGCTCACGTGTCTCTTCCCATGTCACTATTTCTTGCCCAAGGGCAACCATCTACTGTGCGTTCACTCAAAATACTGAGTCTTGGAAACACCCTAACGTAGAATTATTGGAAGTG
This sequence comes from Scyliorhinus canicula, assembly GCF_902713615.1. Lineage (NCBI taxonomy): Eukaryota > Metazoa > Chordata > Chondrichthyes > Carcharhiniformes > Scyliorhinidae > Scyliorhinus > Scyliorhinus canicula. The sequence continues at coordinate 4,008,166 of NC_052171.1, forward strand.
ACCAACTCCCTCCTAATTTCAGATGCCACCATGCTTCCCTACGAGATGAAGGACATTCTGAGGGACAGCGTTTATGTTTCCCCAGTAAATTAAAGTGGATAAGCTCCACAAGACTGTAATGAAGTGCCATTCTGCAACATTACAATCCTTCACATGCCAACCTAACATGTGTCTCTCTGTTTCACTTACAGGTTTGGGTAAATCAAAAGAAATAGACCACCAGGAGCAGTATGTACCCTTGTCACCCGTAAGTATCTGAAGATCTGCAACTGTACACAATGAAAATCTTAGTCTTCTTCAGAAAGGCTTTGGAAAGACACAGTGGGCTGGATTCTCCGTTGTGCCGGCAGCCCGGGGATTTCCCGATGGTGTGGAGCCGCCCACAACGGGAAACCCCATTGGCCGGCTGCCGAGACGGAGAATCCCACCCAGTAACTCTTTACTATCTCTGAGCAACTTGCCTAAGGGGGTTTTTCAGCTGAGCTGAGTCATCATTAAATTACGGGGACCTAATAAAAAATGGAGGAATTCTAATCGGGCTTTCAGATTTTAAGGATTTAAATCATGTTTGGGAACAATCTTTGCCAATCCTAGAGTCAGGTTTCTTGAGCAGGCAACCAATTTCACAAAGGTATGAAAGGCTTCCAGTATTGGTGTCTGTTAATAGAAAACCGAAGTCAAGTTGGTGAGTTCGATACAACACTTTACTGAGAGAATGTCTTGACTTTGTTCACTTTAATTTCTTTCCTCTCACGCCCAGTGTCCCAGTTGTCCCCTATTTATACGTGCTCAAAGTACTTAATTAAACAGGTGTATTTCACTTGTGCAATGTGAACAATATAATTAACATACTATTGACGGTCCCTGCTCGAGTTTATAAACAGCTGAAAGATTTTTGCGGGGCTGAAACTCAATGTAGGACAGCCATAAAAACAAAGTTTAAAAACAAGTTAAGTGTCTACTACATGGCAGAAGTTACCACCTATTCAATATCTTGTAGAAGTAGGTCCTCCTACTTAAAACAAAGCTAAATCTAAAAGTTTGCACAAAAACTTTTCATCACAGTACAGCAGGAAGTGGTTAGAGCACTTACAAAGGGAATCCTCAATCTTTGTTGCTTGTTGGTTAGCGTCTCAAGTAAAATTAGTGCGGCTGACGAGGGAGATGCAGTCATCCACATAAGATTTGTACTTCTCTTTTTCCCACTCTAAATCCCAGGGTTCCCATTGATGGTGGCCCAAGCCAGTACTTTACACACAGTTAAACCCCGTTGTCTTCACTCTGTTTAAGTCAAGTTAGTGACCAAAGGAAAGGGGAGGTGTCATGACAAACGAAGGTAGCTGAAAGCGGAAATGCTGCATTTTGAAAATGTGCAATGAAGATGGTGCAATAATGAATTTTTTCCCCATGTTTTCTGTGAAATCGCTCAAAACATATGAAACTGTATCATCTTGGGAGTTGTTTGTGGGTCACAACTGCACATTATGGATTCTTGGGTGGGTAGGGTGCGTTGAGGGGCTCACAAAGTTTCACTCGATGCTCCATTTATCTGTGTGACTGTCCTGTTACAAGTGACAGCATGTCGTGGTGTTCCAATTTACATGGATTCACCAATGGGCACCAACAGCATGAAGACTAGCCCTAGCCAGGTTTCCGAACCCCGAAACAGCACGAATCTGTGGATGAGAAATTTTTTTTTGCACTTGACATCCCAACATGGGCCAGTGACTTCAGGGTTGTGATAATTTCCAGTGGGAATGTGATCACTCGGCTAAGGATTTGCCTCCGATTATCCTCCAGCCTGGCCTCCCACCTTTTTGCGGGATTGAAATAGCTTTAGTCAAGACTCAGAAACGACAGGCTGCTTGCGTCACTGAACTGACCTGGTTCTTGTCGGTGGCTTTGGCAGGTGTCCAGCGTTGTGATGGGATGTCCAACCTGTGGGTCTCCATGGATTTGCAACCTTGTTGTTTTGCTTCTTTTGAAGAACAAGCCCTGATGAAATCAGGTTCAGAGCATGACTGACCCGATTAGCAAGAGACACGGATTAATATTGGAAGAGCTACAGTCATAAAATTAAAGCAGTCCAGCCCCAATAAATTCAGCTTCCACACACTTCAGAGAACCTTCCAAACCTAATTGAAGTGGAAAAGGCTATTGACATCAATTATAATTCATTACATCAGGTTGATTTTGTTTTAAAAGGGTCCAGGTGGTGAGAACCATTTGTCAGCTTGTATGTCAAATGAAATAAAGCTCGTCGTTATTGTTGGGAACTCAAACCCAAGTTCACTGCACCACACTGAACACAAGACAGAAATTGGAACTGTACCTCGGGCACAGTAAAGGGATTTGTTTCTTATTGATACTGCTTCTGAGGTGCACAATGGGAGTGCAGTGCTGAAGCTGACAGGCATAACTTCATGTAAAGCTGAAAAGAGAAGTTTGTAAAGATATTCCAACTTTCTGCCAGCCAGTTTGACTGAATCACAAATGCGCAGAAACATACAAAGAAAATAGAAGCAGGAGGAGGTCATTCGGCCCTTCTAGCCTGCTCTGCTGATCATCGGGTTCAATACCCGAATCCAGCGATCTCCCCATATCCTTTGATCCCTTTCGCCCCCAAGGGCTATACCTAATGCCATCTTCAAATTACACCATGTTTTCGCCTCAACTACTTTCTGTGCTTGTGAATTCCATAGATTCCCCACTCTGAGTGAAGAAATTCCCCCTTACCTCAGTCCTAAACTGTGTCCCCCATATGCAATTACTATGAACCCTAGTTCTGGACTCGCCCACCTTCGGGACCTTTCTTTCTGAATTTACCCAGTCTAAATTTTATAAATCCAGCAGAAATGTAAAACCATGTGTCCTCCGGTTTAACATCAGAAACGTGCTTCTTGCTGGCATTTTATGTAGCACTGGGTATGCAAAATTTGAGCGTCTTTTTATTTAAAGATTGAGATATAGTTTGGAGAATGAGAATTCCACTCGGCAGCTGAAGTTTGTTTTTCCCTGAGCCGAGTTCGCAGGTGATATTTCCCGAGCTTCAGCTAAAATAAATGTTGGGAAAAGACATTGCGAAAGGCTGAAGATCATTGAGAGAGTGGTAAACAGTCAGAGGATAGGGGCTGATCATTTTATGGGACCAGGCAAATGTGGTTCTTGCTAGTTTCTGAAATCTTCTTTCATGACTTTGTGGGTTGATTGGCTTCCTCTGGTGCTGTACAATTCTGTGATTGACGGGGTTGATGCAAGGAATTCTATTGATGGAGACTCTGGTGTAAGATCTGAGGTGAAGCAATATTCATGGACCGAGACCATATATCCTTCCATCTGAAGTTTTGGTTCAAATACGAGGAATAGTGAAATTTGGATTTTAAATGATGCATTGTGCTCTCCCATCTATTTATAGCTGAGTCAGTATTAAAACACATGCTCGCATGTCACTGCTGTCAGGAAAGTTGAGAACTGATACAAGTGTTTTAGTTAGCATCTACCAATGCACAGATTGCAAACCTTGCTTGAACAGCTGGCTCGCTCGAGCACAGCGAGTGGCAATTGAGCACTGGGTTATTTTTGAGCAGAATGAGATTACACTGCTTGCGCAGAAATTTGCTTTAATACAGGCCAAGGACACCTGCAGAGCAAACCTCTGACTCAGTGGTGCCTTCTGGTTCAGACTAGAAACTTGCATTTCAATTTCGCAAGCTTATTTCCCTTTTGGAAACATGTTACAACAATAATGCAGATAATGGCTCTCAAGGCTTCATCCAAGTTGAGAAAGAAGGCCAGAAAGAAATTACCAGCACCACTTACTTAGTAACCACCAGATTACACCTTCATGTTGTGTTCCAATACACTTCATTGCCCACCAGAATTTTAAATCCATGAAAATACAGAATTATTTTAGTTAAGTGTATGCTACTTATGAGGCTTCATCACATGGCCTCCTGTCTCCAACTGCCCCGCCCCCATCCTCCTGCCACTGGTCGCACAACATGTCCATCCTCGCAGTTCACCACCAATTGGAAAGTCAGAAGGCTCTTCAATTACTGACTATTGAAAACCAACAACCTTTTTAACCACCTGGGATAGTTTTTTAATGAATAATCTAAAAAAAAATATTCAAAAATACAGACGACTGTTTCAAAATCCCAGTGTAACTTTCTGTCCTGCACCCTCATGGTGGAATCCTGGATATTAATGTTCAAATCCTCAATTGCAGGTTGAGTCCGTAATTAAGAAAGCAAATGTAATGTTGTCATTTATCTCAAGAGGCTTGGAATATAAAAGCAGGGATGTACTTCTGAGGCTTTATAAAGCACTAGTTAGGCCCCATTTAGAATACTGTGAGCAATTTTGGGCCCCACACCTCAGGAAGGACATACTGGCACTGGAGCGGGTCCAGCGGAGATTCACACGGATGATCCCAGGAATGGTAGGCCTAACATACGATGAACGTCTGAGGATCGTGGGATTATATTCATTGGAGTTTAGGAGGTTGAGGGGAGATCTAATAGAAACGTACAAGATAATGAATGGCTTGGATAGGATGGACGTAGGGAAGTTGTTTCCATTAGCAGGGGAGACTAGGACGCGGGGGCACAGCCTTAGAATAAAAGGGAGTCACTTTAGAACAGAGATGAGGAGAAATTTCTTCAGCCAGAGAGTGGTAAGTCTGTGGAATTCATTGCCACAGAGGGCGGTGGAGGCCGGGATATTGAGTGTCTTTAAGACAGAAATTGATAAATTCTTGATTTCTCGAGGAATTAAGGGCTATGGGGAGAGAGCGGGTAAATGGAGTTGAAATCAACCATGATTGAATGGTGGAGTGGACTCGATGGGCCGAATGGCCTTACTTCCACTCCTATGTCTTATGGTCTTAATCCAAGCCAGGGTTGGCTACCCCAACAATTGGCGAATTGTTTCCTCGTCAAATCCTAGAATATTGGTATTTATGTTGTGGACCGGGTTCACGAGTAATTACTTTCCTTTTTCCTTTCTGCAGCAAATCCCAGTGCCTGGGGTGTGCACCACAGAAAGCATGCTCTCATTTAAAGAACTTCTGAGTGAGATGGAAGGTTCAGTGGACAACGAACTCAACAACATCCAGGCAGACAAGACAGCCGTGCTGAGTTTAATCAGGGAAGAGGTAATACCTCCTGATTATTTTGCTCCAATAATACCATCATTGGCATCGACTGTTGCCTGCCCTGGTCTATGAGTGATCAGTGATGAATAACAAGCAGCAAAACATTCCATAGCAAGAACATCCTTTTCACCGATAAGGAGATCAAAACTGCACAGAATATTTTGTGTGTGTGTGTGTATGGTGATATGCCTGTGCACAGTAATGTATACAGTTATCTATTAATGTATACAGTTATCGATACAACCTACGACCAGGTGGCGGTAGAGATCTCCGGTAGGTTTGTAGTATGGTAGTAAGTTGTACAGGAGGATAGTCACAATAAAAGTAGCTCCAGGGGAATTCACTGAATTCATTTATTTTGTTACCGTTTGCATCATAGTTCATTACTTGTCTTTCCGTGTGTTAATCTTGTTAATAAATTACCATACTAATCCAAGGACTATATGTTCTGTGTTGGTCTTTACTACGGCCATAACACAGAACATAAGTGTGGTCTCACCAAGGTTCTGTATAATTGTATCATGACATTCCAGGAGCTAGTTTAGCTCTGGGGCTGGTTTAGCTCTGGGGCTGGTTTAGCTCACTGGGCTAAATCGCTGGCTTTGAAAGCAGACCAAGGCAGGCCAGCAGCACGGTTCGATTCCCGTACCAGCCTCCCCGGACAGGCGCCGGAATGTGGCGACTAGGGGCTTTTCACAGTAACTTCATTGAAGCCTACTCGTGACAAGCGATTTTCATTTTCATTTCATTTCATTTTCATTTCAGCTCCCGTACTCAAATCCCCTCACCTTTGATGGCTAACACAGCATTTGCCTTCTCTGCCTGCTGCACCTGCATGCTTTCAATGAGTGGTGCAGAAGGACACCCAGGTCTTGTTGCACATTTTCCTCTCTTCAGTCTATAGCCATTCAGATAATCTGCCCTTGAACAATCCTTTGGTCATCTGTACTGATAGGTAGCTCAGTGGTAAAATCTAATTTGGCACTTCCGTGATGTGCCATAGAACATGTTACATTTACACTGCATCATGAATATAGTTAGTTGTTGAGTGTTGCAACTTTCAGATGTGCTAAATGGATCAATGGACAGTCTGGTCTGTAATCTCGTCATCCTTTATAAAGTGTTGCCTGTCTTCTCACAAGTCTTTTTAGTTTTTAATTGTGAAGTTTCTCTTGACCCTGAGTGCCCTCTCTTGGTCTCCAGGATATGGAGGTGATGGGCATTGTTCAATTAACTACTGCAATGGCAGAGGAGCAGGCTAGGTGACGCCATTCAAACTGGTACATCATCTGTTGACGTCCAGCCCGCGGATAACAGTGGTGCAGCTGTGGTGTCAAGGTGGCTTGAGCATGCAGTGGACTCTCATTCAAACTGACCCCGAAACCTCCGTTGGGAGCTGTGGCCCCACAATTTTTAACATCTCTTGGAAATTCCCTCCATGTCTTTTAGTTTGGCGCAGAGGGCTTTCCTGTACGGGCTGCGACTGCACACCCATTGCCAGCCATCCAGTCACGCTTCAACTTTCGGCAGGGGTTCCCAGTGGAGTGGGCTGTCTCCGAGGAAGTCCTTCTGTTTTCCATCAGGAATCTGGCATGAAAGGTTCTGCATGCAGGAGTCCCATACAACTGTAGGCTATGAAGGATCACAGAGTCCCAGGCTGCCTATACTGACTGAGGAGTCTATGTCCAATGTATATATGGAATGTGGGAGATTGCACTCCCCTTCTTAATTTTTGAAGGAGTTGCTCCTCCTCCCCAAATTCCTGACCTTTAATAATCTTTATTGTCACAAGTGGGCTTACATTAACACTGCAATGCAGTTACTGTGAAAAGCCCCTATTCGTCAAACTCCGGCACCTGTTTGGGTACACAGAGGGAGAATTCAGAATGTCCAAATTACCTAACAGCACATCTTTCGGGACTTGTGGGAGGAAGTCGGAGCAGCCGGAGGAAACCCATGCAGACACGGGGAGAACGTGCAGACTCCGCACAGACAGTGACCCAAACCGGCAATCAAACCTGGGACCCTGGCGCTGTGAAGCAACAGTGCTAACCGTTGTGCGACCGTGCTGTCCTTTGGCCATCCGGTGTAGAGGGGGGCAGGCAGTGAGGAGGACCTCCTTGTAAGCCTGCTCCTGGGCTTGGTATCAACCGGTCCACGCAGTGGGTGGTCGAGGATGTCGTCCAGCCCGATTGTCTATCCCTCGTCCTCCGTCAGATGACCGTTAGCAGTCTTGAGGCCTTCCATGGCCGCTGGACACTGCTGGGGCTACAGTGCTTCATTGGCCTCCAACTCTACGTTTGTTTTGATTTGGAAATATTCCTGTGAACCTTTGCTTTGGTTACAGTGTCCCTATCAGAAGCTGTCAACTTTTTAAGGCAGTTTGTTTGATTAATTGCTCTTAGTGCTCAAAAATAGGATAGAGAGTCAGCTAGGACATTGGGTTTGATATTTTGATAGTTTTATTTATTTACTAATTCATTTATGGGATGTGGGCGTTGGAGGTATAGCCCTGTAATGCTCCATCCTGCAAGAGAATGATCTCACTTGACACTTTATCATCTGGCGCAGAGCTATTTGACAGGGTCTTATACCCAGGTCACCACAACCACTGCTCTATAGCCAGTGTGTGTTGGAGTGGGGGTGGGAACACAGAGACCGAAGGGAGCATGAGTTTTGACCTATTCCAATAATGGTCAAACTGTGACCAGGAACCGAGGGGTATTGTAAATTGCTGCTGGCTTGGTATCCATGCGAGATCACCATGTCACCTGCAATATGTTCGGTACCACTAATGACAGATGATCCTTTTTATTACAGATTGTGGCAAAGGAAATAGAAGTAAATGAGTGGAAGCAAAAATATGAAGATAGCCGACAAGAAGTCATTGAGATGAGGTAAAGCAGCAAAATTGTTCAACAATGCACAACTGAGACCATTTAAAAATGAAAAATAACTTCAGGTTACTTTCTTTGACAAACTGAGATGTGGAATGTTCTGAAATGAAGTATGCTTTGGATTCTTATTTCTTGACAACTTGATGACTATTTAAGTTGAGGTTATGGAGAAAGAAAGGTCTGGGAAAGCTTTCATTTATTTACAGGGACGCATTTGACCCTGACTTCTATATGTCGTATTCCTAATAGGCTGATTGAGAAGTCAAATTGTCTATCTGGACCAGGGAACAAGGACACCGAAGGAGACGGGAACGCTACAATAACTCTGTTTTGGGTCCAAGGTCCAGAATATATGGATCAGGGTTAGTGCAAATTAGACAGTGCCAAGAGTTTTGGGACCTCTTGAAATTTTAATCAGCTATTGGGCGCAATCAAACCCCCTCGCTGCGTCTGACTCAGTGACGAGACAAGGCCATTAAATCTCACGAGAGGCTTCTCACGGGATCTGCGACCCTCTGAACACTTTGAGATCTAATGAGATCTCACGCGAGGTCGTAATCTGGCACTGCCAGGGTGCCAGGTTGGCGGTACCAGGTTGGCAGGACCAGAGTCTGGGCCCACAGGTGCCCTGCACTTTGAGGTGGGGTGATGGGGGGGGGAGGGAGTGACCCCCACCCCCAAAGTGAAATGTTGGGGTGGTGGGTGGGTCCAGAGGTAGCAGTGGTATGTCTGGGGAGGGGGTGGGGAGGGTGGTGGTGGTGGTGGGGGGGGGGGGGGGGGGGGGGGGGGTTCGAAAGATCGGTGCGGCATTTAAAATTCATCAATGCAGGAAGCAAGACAGGTGCTGCCTTGGCGGGGAATTCCCAACTGAGGCCAGAAAAAAACCATAGTCCCGTTTGATAGTAGGGTTGTTCCCGTCGCTGCAGGTGCCGAGCAGGACCCTGCTATATGCGCCCAAAAGGGGACACACTTTTGCACATTATGCCGCACCCATTAAAAATAAATAAATAAATTTAGAGTACTGAATTAATTTTTTCCACTTAAGGGGTAATTTAGTGCGGCCAATCTACCTCGCCTACACATCTTTGGGTTGTGGGGTCAAAACCCACGCAAATGTGAGGAGAATGTGCAAACTCCACACGGACAATGACCCAGAGCCGGGATCGAACCTGGGACCTCGGTGCCGAGAGGCAGCAGGGCTAACCCTCTGCGTTACCTCGCTGCCCCCGTGCCTATTGTTTTCACTGATTTGGAACAATTCTTTTTGTTTGCAATCTTGTGGATGGAAAAAAAACCTCATTGTTGGTCTTGAGCCCCCAGTTCTTTTTGGCCTATTCTGGTTTTTTTTTTTTTTTTTTTTTGAAGCATTAATATCATGGGCATTTGGAAAGTCTGAATCTATTTCTGATTGTGTTTTGCCAGAGAATTGAACTAGTTGATCTCTTTTTTTTTTGTTGTATTTGGTCCAGACAAAAGCGATTTAACGTGAAAGATAAATGTGAACCAAAGGCTTCTGTAGCCGTGACAGCAAAGAATTTCATTTGGTGGCAAGCTCCCAAACGAAATTGAGCCAAAATTAAATATCTTCAATTGGTCAGTGTAATAATTCCAGGAGGTGTAGAGTGAAAGGCCAAGAAAGGCCTAACTGGTTAATTTTCGACTGGAAGTCAAGTCACTACCACTGCACACAAAACAAACGACCCAGTCCACGACTATCAGGAACTGCTGGTCTGGGTCTGGGAGCTACATTTGAAGGCCCCACCAACAGACCCTAGCTGGGCGGCCTCTGCCCACTCATCCCAGGAACTCAAATTCGATGAAGCCCATGGGGTCAGCAATCCCCCTTGGTCCTCAGTCAGGACTAAGGCCATTATAGTTATCCAAGGAGCTTGCAGGTCAGTTTTCCCAGGTGTGCAGAAGCTGGGGAGAGGGGAGTGATATTGGTGACTGGATCACTTAGCACATTTGCTGTGATAAATTGGAAATGGTTTCTGTGAAATTCGATGTGCTGCTCGTCGTGGGAAAGGTTAAGCCAGAACTAAAGAATTACCAGAAGCCAGACTATGAGCGCAGCGTGCAACAGGAGCTGAACTGTCAGGCAGTGGCAGATGTAACCTGTGATCCAGTTAGTTTCTCATCCTGGGTTTGCAGCATGGGGAGCCATGTTTGTCTCCATGGTGTGGAGTTGGGGTCCACTTTCCCCAGCTCACATGTGACATTATGGAATTAGCCCTATTAGGTGCACGAGACGTCAAAAATTAAACCACACTGCCCTACCACGATGGTGGGAGGACGTCGGAGAGTTGGTTTTTTTTTTAAGTGAGGAATGTGCCCCAATTTTCGTGTTTGTGCCTTTTGCCGTTGAGTGATAATGCGTAACAAAACTTGTGGTGCCTTGTCTTGTTGAGGTGGGATACTTCACGTAATTAAACTGGTTCCTGCAGTACACATGGGAGCTGAATTTGAATGTAAATACTGCTGGCCAGGTTTTGAGGGCTCAGGAAACCCATCAGGCTAAGGGAGGAGAGAACTGCCAGCTCCAGAAGGCAAGTGCTTTTCGTCGCACTCCTCTTGGAACTTGAGGAATGGTGTGTTTCCCCTGGCCCCTTGGTCTCCCTTGTGCTGATTGTAGCCTCTTTCTCTCCTCTCTGCCACAATGAGCACCCTTTGCCTCCTTCAAGTGCTAATCAACCTGTCCCACATGCTGTAGGCTGTCCCCGAAGGACTCCTGATGCTGGTTTAACCACTCGACAGTCAGCCATCTGTCTGCTGGGGAAGGAAGGAAAAGTAAAGAAAGATCATATTAAGGTGCTGCTGTTTAATTTCAGCATGACCCAGGGGCGGCACAGTGGCCCAGTGGTTAGCACTGCTGCCTCCTGGCGACGAGGACATGGGTTCAATCCCGGCCTGGGTCACTGTCGGTGTGGAGTCTGCACATTCTCCCCGTTCTGCGTGGGTTTCCTCCGGGTGCTCCGGTTTCCTCCCACAGTCCAAGGATGTGCAGGTTAGGTAGATTGACCATGCTAAACTGCCCCCAGTTTAGGTTACGGGGATAAGGTACACAATTGGGCCTAGGTGGGGTGCTCTTTCAGAGGGTCGGTTCTGACTCGATGGGTCGAATGGCCTCCTACACTGAAGGGATTCGATGATTAACTGGTCTTGCCCAGTTCCCAACACCACACTACGCACCAAATCCTCCCCAGAGGCCTGAAACTCAACAGAATAGAGACAGGTCACACTTGCCTTGTGCTCTTGCTGCCAAAGAACAGGATTGCTGGGCAGTGGAAAGAATTCAGAATAGAGTACGGATTATTTCAGACTCTACTTATCTGGTCTGGAAAGATATATTGAAGGACGACCAACCCAATCTCCTGGAAGATTGAAGAGAAGTTTCACTCAGATCTTCAGTCCGTTGAAGGGGTCAAATCACATCGGTGGCGGCCTTTCACAATTCCCAGATATATCACTGTCTCCACTATAACATCAGTCCTGGTTCCATATGTTCCCAGAATGTCTTCTTTCTCCCTTCCCTCTGACCCTGGCCCTTGCAAGGTCTAGTAGCATAGTGGTTATCTTATTGATTTGTTGTCACAAGATCAAATATCGCCATCACAGCTGGGGCATTTGAAAACTGGAGTAATAAGCAGGTATCAGCAATTGCGACCACTAATCTACTGGATTGTTGTAAAAACCCATCTGCTTCAGGGCGCTTCAGGAAGGGCAATCTGCCGTCCTCTACCAGTCTGGGCTATATCTGACTCTCGGCCCACAGCAGTGTGAGAACTGCCCTCTAAAATGGCCATACAGATGAATTCAAGAAGGCAACTCTCAGCAGCCCCTCCTTGAGGTTAATTAGGGTTGGGAAATAAATGCTGATCTTGCAAGTGATGCTCACATTCCATGAATGAATAAGAAGAAAGTTCAGCCAAATTTGACTTTGTGTCCTTCTGCAAAGGTGTCTCCATCTATTAATTATTTTATTTGCTCCTCGCTGTGGACTTTGCTCTCCGCTCCCCTCAAACCAGCCAGTGGTGGGCAGATGGGGAACTTGCCATGATCGTTTTGTTTGCCGTTTGATTTTCCACAGACTTTATTTTTATTTGATCTGCTGAGAGCCAACCAAACCACTAAGCACTAAGCTAAAAAAGCTTTTAATGCTTTTTATCCAGCATGGTGATTTTAAAAATGAACACCTTACTTTTGTGAAAAACCATTTTTGATCTTCCCGAGTCTTACCAATAATCATAATTTTCTTCAGAACTTCCTGCTTAAATAATGATTACTATGACTGAAGAGCTTCTCATCCTATGAAGCATTTCAAGGTACTTTTAATGAGTCAAGGCGCCATAATAATCCAAGTTTTCCAATGACTGATTTGATTGTTGCCTACATGTGAGACCCATCTGGAGAGGATAGAGTAAGAATTATTCTTACTCTGATTGCTCCTGTTAAACAGTTCAATAAATTGTGAGCAGTACAAGGGTAGCTACTCACTCGAAAGACTCCAGCAGGCAATAAGACACATCAACAGAAATGTTTAAGGACATGCATGATCAATGTTGCATGTCATGTTTTCTGACTGTGAAATCAGTTAGCTGATGATTTGTTCCTTTTTTTTGCAGAAAGATTGTCGCAGAATATGAAAAAACGATTGCACAGATGATCGGTAAGTCTCCTGTTCATCTGATTGAATTAGAACAGTCTTAAGCTGCTCCAACTACCTACCGTATTAATGTAATGAGAGTGGAGTAACACGGCATTCATTCAGAATTATAGAAATTTTAGAGTACCCACTTAAGGGGCAATTTAGTGTGGCCAATTCACCGACTCTGCGTCGTCAAGTCTTAATGGGAAGGAGCAAATACCAGTTACTGTCTTAATGGGAAGGAGCAAATACCAGTTAATGCCATGCCCCTCTCTGAAACATGTACTGGTCACAAAGTTGCTCCTTTAAATACTGCTTTGGGCAGGCAAAGAATGAGGAGCGCTGTTGTGATTATTTCAAGTCGTGGTTTCCGCAAGGTTTAAGGGTGAGATTCGGAACTTACATTGAGGTCATTTCAGTTTTCTGTGGCAATGCCGCCACGGACTCAGACTCGTGGGTAAATATCTCCACAAAGATTAAAACTTATTTCTTGGTGATTCCAAAGAAATCCTTGCGGCCTTTTAAGTACTTAAAATATTGATCGGGACAGATACATTCCCTCCCACAGACATATGATTTTACTGGTGATTTACAATCTGGAATCTGTTGTGCCTCTGACATGCATATTGGTTTTTATTGTTTATATTTGATTGACAGACAGAAATGGTTGCTTTGACTCAACTTGGACACAAATTGTAAAGAGTGCTTAAATTAAGTGTCCCAGCGCCCATGTTGTACAATGGACCCTTTCTGGCAATTCAAGCTCACGGTAGCATGGTGGTTAGCATCAATGCTTCACAGCTCCAGGGTCCCAGGTTCGATTCCCGGCTGGGTCACTGTCTGTGTGGAGTCTGCACGTCCTCCCCGTGTGTGCGTGGGTTTCCTCCGGGTGCTCCGGTTTCCTCCCACAGTCCAAAGATGTGCAGGTTAGGTGGATTGGCCATGCTAAATTGCCCGTAGTGTAAGGTTAATGGGGGGATTGTTGGGATACGGGTTACGTGGGTTTAAGTAGGGTGATCATTGCTCGGCACAACATCGAGGGCCGAAGGGCCTGTTCTGTGCTGTACTGTTCTATGCTCTATGCTCTATCTGTGCTTCAATGGGCAGGTGTTAAACTGAGACATACATCATCAGACATCAAGTGCCGGTGGTCAGAAAAAGGCATACCTAACAAATAGTTTTTGAACTAACATCCAAACGAAGTACAAGTTACAATTATATTTTTGGAGCTTTCTTTTGTTTTAAATATCACTGAAAGTCATCCCTGTTGACCTTTACTCAATTAGACCAATCGTGCACACAACCTCTGGAAACCTGCCCATTGCTGTACGTAACTCTGGTACCCATTTGAGGTGGAAAAGAAATATTGAGTAACTCTCCTTCCCCAACGTACCCAGTTGACTGACAAGTTCTATTGTAGACAAATTCCATTCACATGCACTTACCTGTTCATTGCACACAAAAGTGATATGTTCAAGCCTTGTCCTTTTTCTTGAATTACCTGGGAGTTGGGGAACCCTATTATTTCTCCATGGTAACAGCTTGGCCAATCAGAGTTGACTTGCCAACGGACCAGCAGCTTTCTTCTGCAGCCATTAATTCTTGTGACAGTTTGAAGTTTGAAATTTGACGTTCTTATATTTGTCCTGTTGAGTGCAAGATGAAAAACTTTGGCAACATGTCTCTCTTTTCAGCAATATTCTGCCCAGTTTGTTAGACACGGATTGCTAGGAAAACTAAACTAAATGCCAGTGAATTTAAAGGAGTAATTACTTGTGTTGACATGTGGTGCGGAACAGGTGGCATTGGAGTGGCCGCCTCTTCCACACAGCACAAATCAACGAATCAAAGCATCAAGCAATGGAACCAAATATCAGCTGCTTCATATAATGGCCAGCTGATCAGACAGCACCCATTTTGCACCATCAGACAAATCTCTTGCCCCATGTGTTTACCCCGTGTATGAGTTAATCAGTTTGACCATTCATCTGTTTGCGTTCCAATAGAAGATGAGCAAAAGAACAAAATGGCTTCTCAGACATCCATCCAACAGCTGATTACAGAGAAGGACCAGGCTCTGGCAGATCTTAATTCAGTGGAGAGATCCTTATCAGATCTCTTCAGGAGATATGAGAACATGAAAGGCGTACTGGAAGGATTCAAAAAGGTGCGTGTCACATTTGTCTCAAGTCGTGAGTTTAAAATATTCAGAAAACTCCCAGTGGGAATATTACAAACAGCAGTTCGCTTCTGCCCCCATGCATGGAAAGAAAAATGATTTACTCTTGTTTCCTGTCTGATGCTTGAAGAACGAAGAAGTATTGAAGAAATGTGCCCAGGATTATTTGGCCAGGGTCAAACAAGAGGAGCAAAGATACCAAGCGCTCAAACTTCACGCTGAAGAAAAACTAGACAAGTGAGTACATGATATAATATTAACATTGTTAGTGCTGCAGAATACACAATGATCAAAGATCCCCATGGTTAACTCAAAGATATTATTGTCGGGCTGGCGAGCCGTGCTTTGAAACGACTCCTATTTATATACCACCCTTACAGAAACATTCCCAAGTGCTTCACAAAGGCAAAAAACAAAGAAAAGAAATATACATGGGGGCGACTAAAATGTTGGTCAAGAAATTGTGTGCAAGAAGCATCATAAAAGCAGAATGGGATGGAGAAGCAGAATTCCAGAGCATGGGGCTGAGACATCCAACTGCACAGCCATTGATAATAGGTTAAAAGGAAAGGCAGCAACCAAGAGCCCACTATGCATCTGAATGGTTGTAGGTCCAGCAAGAACAAATATGATGGGCTTTGTTTGGGATGGGATAGGCAGCAGAGGTCCCCAGCAGCCAAACCTAATGCAAGCTAGAGTATGGGAGGCCAGCCAGAAGTGGAATAGTGTTGAGATGTCAAGAACATGGATATATGGCAGATCAGTTGAGGTACGAGCGGAGTTGGGCAGCTTATTCACAAGTATGCTTGCAAAACCCAAGTCTATCTCGCCTCTCCAAATCTCCAGATTACTGATCCAACATCCAATGCTAAATGAACAAATATTTAATCCAACAAAATATTGGAAGACTGAAGCCATTTCCTTTGGTCCCAAGTGACCAACTCCCCAGCAAGTGTCTGAGACTGAACCAAAATTTGGCCCTGAACGAAGGTTCTGACATTTCTGGGCCAGCACCAAAATCGCCTATTTTGAACCCTGTAATGTTAGCTGACCGACACTGCCTCAACCCATGATCTGCTCTGAAGTCTTTATCTATGCCTTTGGTTACCTTTAGACTTGATTATTCCAATGCACCATTGGCTGATCTCCAGTCTTGGCACCCTTCGTAAACTTCAGGTAATCCAAAATTCTGCCTGTATCTTAACTCCACCAAGGCCCACTCAGGTCATTGTTCGCTGACCTGCACTGGCTCCATCAAGCAACACCTCCATTTTAAAATGCTCCCATGTTTTCAACTCACTCCGTGGCCTTGTGCTCCTTCCTATCTTTGCAATCTCCTTCATTCCGATCTGCACCTCACCAATTCTGCCGCCTGTATCCCGATTTTTAATCTGTGACTTCAGCTGCCGACCCTCTATCTCTCTATTTCCTTCTTGTTTTCGTAGGCACTCCTTTAAACCATTTGACCAAGCTCTTGGTCATCTACAGTGATGCGGTTCAATGTCATATCTTATTTCAAAACATTTTTGTGATGCACTCTGCTATGTTCAGGGCACCATAAAAATGGAAGTTGCTGCTTTTGTTGCTCCAAGACAATTAAAATTGGCAGAGGAGACTGAGACCTATTGGAACTTGTTACAGTCCAGCCATCCCTGCCGATGGATATTTAAACTAGCTGTGTGCTCATAACTAGATTATTAATTGCACCTCTGGTTCTTAAAAGCTGCTTTGTCTTTCAAACCAAGAATCTTTTAAAACACCTTCAACAGTCAAACACACTCTAACCTAGACTTTTGACCATTACTTCACCTATACAATACAATATAGCTGAATTTCCTACATCCATCGCGAGATGCAGCAGAGTTTTAGATAACTACACCTTTACGGAGCAGTGCAAAGAAACAGTCAGAAATTGCCCTGACAATAATTGAGACCACAAGAACAAGATGCCACACAGGATGGCCTGGTTATGGGTTTGGTTGTAAATGTGGGTAAGAGAGTTTATCTGGATGGAGAAGTTGACAAAGAACAGAGGGTTGGGGGGTTGGGGTGAGGTGGAGGAGGAGAAGGGGGAGCTGAGATCAGGCTGGAAAGACTAATGATGAAGAGTACCTCGGGTCGGAGGCTGAGGCAGATATGTCAAATAAGAAGCATTCCTCTCATTTCTGAGATTTGGAAATTAATCCAACCCGACCTCGTGGATGAGTTGCTGCAAAGGTCGAAGAGAAATTACTGGTGAATAGTCGCAATGCAGCTACAAGTAAGTCAAAGCCCACAACGAATAACAGCCCTCGACCTTGTGCTAAATTAGCAGTCGCACTCAAGGGACCAAAACGGTTCCAACAATGCTCCACCCAGTACTGAATAACTCTCCAGTGGGTTTCAGCCTTTTTTGATAGTTGCTGTGTGCTTTTTCTCAGTCACCCAAGGCTGGAATTGAACCCGGACCCTTGGTGCTGTGAGGCATCACTGCTAACCATTGTGGCAACATGCTGACCACATCTTTCACCAAATAAATCCTTTCCTGATGCTCTTCATCAGGGAAGCTCTGATCTAAAAAAGGTGACATGAGAGGGTATAGAGCTGGCATTCTCAAACTTTTCAAAATCCCACATACTCCTTGGAACACCAAATACTTTTTCTCTCAGAAACTTACTTTCACCATTAAACTCACACATGTCGATATTTATTGTTACTTCTATTTTTACTTCATATGAAACTTGTTGCTGATCAGTGGTTCTGTTATTTCCTTCTTCCACATGCAAATGTAGGGAGTAAATTAGAAATTGGTAATTATCATGATCGAGTGGAAAGGCCCGAGCTCCCCATTTTGTTTCAGCCAGGCTTGTAAGTGGCTCTACCCAGAACTTTGACATGTCTATAAAAGCATTAATAACCATTTTATACCTTGGTCAGGCCAGAGTATCAAAATTCCCAAATGTGTACTTTTCATTGCTGACTACCAGTGGTCAAACGGGAACCTGCAGGTGCCCAAAGGGAAGATACAGTAGCCAGCTTTGCAGGAGGAAAATTAATGCAGTTTGCACTGTGGTGTGTTTGGTCCTTTTATACTTATCAAAGAAATCCACCAAACACTTTGACTTGTCCAAACCAGAATCTTTTATTGAGTCTTGTACGGTAAGATAGCAATCTGATACCGAGCGCAGAGTCTGCAAACTACTCCTCTGGAACTTGTGCCTCGCATGGACCATTCACATGTATGACTTATTACCCCCTCAATCTTATTCTGAAGATGGCCGGATGTGTCTGCCCTTATAGCGGAGTCGCAAATCACATGACCTTGGTCTGGAGACCACATGGTGTGGCTGTACCGCCATCTGCTGGGTGGAGGTCGGACACCAGCCATCTACGATACAGCCCATAAGTAAATCATAGAATTTACAGTGCAGAAGGAGGCCATTCGGCCCATCGAGTCTGCACCGGCTCTTGGAAAGAGCACCCTACCCAAGGTCAACACCTCCACCTTATCCCCATAACCCAGTAACCCCACCCAACACTAAGGGCAATTTTGGACACTAAGGGCAATTTATCATGGCCAATCCACCCAACCTGCACATCTTTGGACTGTGGGAGGAAACCGGAGCACCCGGAGGAAACCCACGTACACACGGGGAGGATGTGCAGACAGCACAGACAGTGACCCAAGCCGGAATCGAACCTGGGACCCTGGAGCTGTGAAGCAATTGTGCTATCCACAATGCTACCGTGGCCACCACACACACACTGCAGTTATTTTCAAAGCAATATTTTCATATTTATTCCACCTGCTTTCTAAAATGGTGATTTAATTGAAATCCAGCCTTAAAAACAACAGAAGTTGAAAATAGTACAAGAGCAGAGATCTCGCTCGTGTTACGATCACCATAACATTGGTTTTCTTCCGATCAAAGTTCGTAATTTACAGAAGCTTCACAAAATCCTCACATGTACCATTAGGTACTTGATCAGACAGGTTAAGTCTTACATTTTTAAGTTTTAACCCTTTTTCTAAAAGCCTCATGTTGCCCACTCTGGACTCCCTTGGTGTTTCTGCATGTTTAATTCTCAGCAACAGGGCAGGGTCAGCATTTGTCCAGTACTTTTGCATCTGTATCGTCATATCAGATGCAGCAGTGTTGTGCTGTCCTCTTATCAACCTCGATCGGGGGAAGGGGTTCCAACTGTTTGTGCCAGCGCACGTTGCAGTTGCTTTGCGCAGGTTGACCACTGTCGTAGTTTGAAGTAGTCTGATTGGGTTTGCACTCTTCATCTTCCATCCTCATTAATTGGACTGAGTTGCTTTCCCAGAGCTTTGTCTGCCCACTGTAAATAAGGACATTGCTGTCCGTCAGTAAGGGTTATAACAGCTAACCGCTTATTTGTTGGTGGACTTGTTAAAATCTTCTCCCAGACCCCTGAGTGATGGGAATAAATGGCCTAAATACACAAGTTCATAATTGTGAGGCCTGACTGTAGAGAGCTTCCTTTCATCCATCTTCTAATGCTGTTGTGTAACCCAAGTCATGCTGGCAGTAGACGTAGTCCATTCAGTAACTCTCGTAACCAATTGCAGGGCCAACGAAGAGATCGCTCAAGTGCGTGCCAAGGCGAATGCAGAAGGAGCAGCCCTGCAAGCCACCTTACGGAAGGAGCAAATGAAAGTGGATTCCATGGAAAGGACAATTCAGCAGAAGGTAAAGTCATAGAATTTAAAGTGCAGGAGGAGGCCATACGGCCCATCGAGTCTGCACCGGCCATTGGAAAGAGCAACCCACCTAAGCCCACACCTCCACCCTATCCCCGTAACCCCACCCAACCTTTGTGAACACTAAGGGCAATTTAGCTTCATCAATCCACCTAACCTGCCCATCTTTGGACTGTGGGAGGAAACTGGAGCACCCGGAGGAAACCCAGGCAGACACTGGGAGAATGTGCAGACTCTGCACAGAGTGACCCAAAGTAAATGGGGTTTGGAGGTCAGGGTGCCAAGGGCAATATATTAGAGCGGGAGGACAGCATTGGTATCACTCGCTCTGCCTATGCATGATGTCAGCATTCAGAGGTCTCTAGCAAGGGAAGTAAAATCAAACAGAAATCGCTACAGCTGCTGTCCTCTCAGTGGTCATGCTCAGAGCTGTAATGCGAGTGTTTGTGCTGCAGGGAAATTATAAGGCAAGGAGGAAGATGAAAATTAATTTTCTTCCAATGCCTCCTGAAAGCTGTGGGTAGTGACCGTTTTCAGGTACAGAGCCGAATTGGCATAGGTTAATCAATGTTTTGGGGATCTTCACCCCAGGATGCCATCACAGCTGATTCTGTTCTCACCAACCTCCAGCTGCGATTGGTAAGTTTTTCCCTCCGGCATTCTGGAGTGACGAGGCCGGATAATTTTTCTCCCGACTGGTTAATTGCATGAACCAAGGTTGCGACAGGGAATTTCCTGGTGCTCCTGACATTATGCTACTTTACAGGGTCTGTTTAGCCAAGCAATTTACTTTCCAATTGGGCATTAGTGGTAAAATTTCCCCTCGATATGCAAAACCTAAAGTGTCAACCATGATCCAGCTTCAAACCGGTTGCCAATGTAATTTCTTTCCTCACTCACAGAACCAGGAGATTGAAGAACTGACCAAGATTTGTGACGAGTTGATTGCCAAACTAGGGAAAACCGAGTGAAGCCGGCAACCCCGACGCTGGACACCGCACGACAAAGCTTTCTGCAGACCTTCGTTCCTAAAGCACGCTGCCTTACTTAGAAATAATATCCAACTACAATGCATCAGGTCCCCGGAAGTGGCCACACCCAGTAGTCTGCAAAGTACATGTGGATCTGTCTTCATGCACTGTTTACTGCACAAACTGAAGGGGTTGCCAAAACATTCCCAAGGCCGTAGGCGCACAGTTTCTCTGACATGTAATTTGCTTTGCCAGCACACCAACTTCATCTTTGTTGTCACCCAATCATATTTGCATCTTCAACTAAATATATATACTGCTTTAAGGTGCCATCCAGTACAATTGGTGTGTAATTATGAAACCAGCCTTTTACCGTCAGTTACATGTTCTTCAACTGACGATAAACCTAGAGACTAAGTTCTGACCTTCGATATGACTTATTTGGTGAATTGGTGCCACAATTGACAAGAATCACTGCTTTGAAGTGAATACTTACACAGCCCGTGCTGTGTTGTTCTTGACTGTAGCATATCTCTACAGGTCAGTTCAAAGGGGTCCACCAAACCCTGTGAGTTACTTGTGTCTTCCGACCCAATTGTTGCCATGACATTTGGACAATCCACTGGCTTTCCATGGGGGGGGCACCAAACAGTGCCATTGAAGATGCCAATGATGTTTTTTTTTCTTTAAAGCAGAATTGATAATACATTTTGTGAAAATCCTATTTTAAAAGTACTGGCAGTAACTTCTGTTTCTCACCATAGTGAGGGTGCATGCGCATTCAATGTTGGAACCCAGGAGAGCATTCATCCCAAGACCACTTGGAGTTTGGTGGCTCACTCAGTCGAGCATGACCAAAACCCCAGAACTTGTGGACTATTTGTTTGGGCTGCGAGGTAAGCTTATCCTCTGAATGGATTCAACTGACAGAAATCCTTGCAAGTTTCCCGTCTCCAGTCCTGCTGACTGTTGCCTGCCGAGACCCAAGTTGTAGCAGATCAGTGTTTCTGAGCTGCGCAGTTCGGGGCCTGAAGCCGGCGGATGTTGTACAAAGTCAGATCCGCAGATCAGATAATGGATCACACATCGTCTTCAGCATAGCTGTTAGGTGAACAATAAGGTGGTATGCAGGCGTGCACCCCTAAGAATCTCATTTCAGAGTTTAAGTGAAGGAGCTCATTTTTCTCAGGATACTCACCATTTTGATACTATGGGGTTTTGGGGGCCTGAGTTTGAGGTGTGAGATGTTGGCACACAGTGCAGTTATTCACTGACCTTCCACTTTCCTCACACCATACAACACAATACACAAATATATTCATATTTCCACAAGTTCCATACGGTTTATAATATAATGGGATTATGAATGAAATCTCTGTACACTGTACAATATATGTTTAATATTAATATAAAGATGTTCTAAACCCAGAAACTGACTGATAAAAGTGCATATACTCAAATTCATGGTCTAGAGTCTTGTGTTTCCTGCCACCACTCCCACACTAACATCTTCCCCATCCTGACTCTTCTCGCAGCATAAATCAGTGCAGCGAGATACTGGCTGCTCGCCCCTCGAGACCGAACTCTGCAATTCTGAACTTTTGTTCTGCCTGCATCAATAACTTTCTGATATCGTGATTAGTGCCAGTGGAAATAGTGATTCACGTACAAGTCCTTTTACTGTGTCATTTCCACTTGTGACTTGCCTGAATAACTTGAACCAGCTCTGGTGTTCCTTTGTAATTTGTCTTTTATTTTTTTGCCTTGGCCATGTTTAACAGCTTTTCACTTTGGAAAAACCCTTCACCTGCATAATTTTTTATATACAGATATATTTGTCTTTTTATATGTTATGGTTCAAAAAGATTTTTAAAGTTGTAACTACAAAAAAGGAAATATATTATAAAATTTTAATTCCCTGTACTAATATATTTTTTCCATTGTCATTGCCTGAATAAAAATGGTGAGTTTTCACTTGCATCGGCTCTATGCTCTACCTTCCTCCTTTTTCACTATTAAAGTAATGTTAAAGGAATGAGATGCTTTAGGTGCCTGACAATGCAAATTCCTACCACTGAAGTGGTCACTCATGACGTCTTGATATTATTTGTTGCCATACAAGTGTAGACCTTCGATATGACTTATTTGGTGTCTTGGTGCCACAATTGACAAGAATCACTGCTTTGAAGTGAATACTTACACAGCCCGTGCTGTGTTGTTCTTGACTGCAGCATATCTCTACAGGTCAGTTCAAAGGGGTCCACCAAACCCTGTGAGTTACTTGTGTCTTCCGACCCAATTGTTGCCATGACATTTGGACAATCCACTGGCTTTCCATGGGGGGCACCAAACAGTGCCATTGAAGATGCCAATGATGTTTTTTTTTCTTTAAAGCAGAATTGATAATACATTTTGTGAAAATCCTATTTAAAAAGTACTGGCAGTAACTTCTGTTTCTCACCATAGTGAGGGTGCATGCGCATTCAATGTTGGAACCCAGGAGAGCATTCATCCCAAGACCACTTGGAGTTTGGTGGCTCACTCAGTCGAGCATGACCAAAACCCCAGAACTTGTGGACTATTTGTTTGGGCTGCGAATGGATTCAACTGACAGAAATCCTTGCAAGTTTCCCGTCTCCAGTCCTGCTGACTGTTGCCTGCCGAGACCCAAGTTGCAGCAGATCAGTGTTATACAAAGTCAGATCCGCAGATCAGATAATGGATCACACATCGTCTTCAGCATAGCTGTTAGGTGAACAATAAGGTGGTATGCAGGCGTGCACCCCTAAGAATCTCATTTCAGAGTTTAAGTGAAGGAGCTCATTTTTCTCAGGATACTCACCATTTTGATACTATGGGGTTTTGGGGGCCTGAGTTTGAGGTGTGAGATGTTGGCACACAGTGCAGTTATTCACTGACCTTCCACTTTCCTCATACCATACAACACAATACACAAATATATTCATATTTCCACAAGTTCCATACTGTTTATAATATAATGGGATTATGAATGAAATCTCTGTACACTGTACAATATATGTTTAATATTAATATAAAGATGTTCTAAACCCAGAAACTGACTGATAAAAGTGCATATACTCAAATTCATGGTCTAGAGTCTTGTGTTTCCTGCCACCACTCCCACACTAACATCTTCCCCATCCTGACTCTTCTCGCAGCATAATCAGTGCAGCGAGATACTGGCTGCTCGCCCCTCGAGACCGAACTCTGCAATTCTGAACTTTTGTTCTGCCTGCATCAATAACTTTCTGATATCGTGATTAGTGCCAGTGGAAATAGTGATTCACGTACAAGTCCTTTTACTGTGTCGTTTCCACTTGTGACTTGCCTGAATAACTTGAACCAGCTCTGGTGTTCCTTTGTAATTTGTCTTTTTTTTTTTGCCTTGGCCATGTTTAACAGCTTTTCACTTTGGGAAAAACCCTTCACCTGCATAATTTTTTATATACAGATATATTTGTCTTTTTATATGTTATGGTTCAAAAAGATTTTTAAAGTTGTAACTACAAAAAAGGAAATATATTATAAAATTTTAATTCCCTGTACTAATATATTTTTTCCATTGTCATTGCCTGAATAAAAATGGTGAGTTTTCACTTGCATCGGCTCTATGCTCTACCTTCCTCCTTTTTCACTATTAAAGTAATGTTAAAGGAATGAGATGCTTTAGGTGCCTGACAATGCAAATTCCTACCACTGAAGTGGTCACTCATGACGTCTTGATATTATTTGTTGCCATACAAGTGTAGACCTTCGATATGACTTATTTGGTGTCTTGGTGCCACAATTGACAAGAATCACTGCTTTGAAGTGAATACTTACACAGCCCGTGCTTGTTGTTCTTGACTGCAGCATATCTCTACAGGTCAGTTCAAAGGGGTCCACCAAACCCTGTGAGTTACTTGTGTCTTCCGACCCAATTGTTGCCATGATATTTGGACAATCCACTGGCTTTCCATGGGGGGCACCAAACAGTGCCATTGAAGATGCCAATGATGTTTTTTTTTCTTTAAAGCAGAATTGATGATACATTTTGTGAAAATCCTATTTTAAAAGTACTGGCAGTAACTTCTGTTTCTCACCATAGTGAGGGTGCATGCGCATTCAATGTTGGAACCCAGGAGAGCATTCATCCCAAGACCACTTGGAGTTTGGTGGCTCACTCAGTCGAGCATGACCAAAACCCCAGAACTTGTGGACTATTTGTTTGGGCTGCGAATGGATTCAACTGACAGAAATCCTTGCAAGTTTCCCGTCTCCAGTCCTGCTGACTGTTGCCTGCCGAGACCCAAGTTGCAGCAGATCAGTGTTATACAAAGTCAGATCCGCAGATCAGATAATGGATCACACATCGTCTTCAGCATAGCTGTTAGGTGAACAATAAGGTGGTATGCAGGCGTGCACCCCTAAGAATCTCATTTCAGAGTTTAAGTGAAGGAGCTAATTTTTCTCAGGATACTCACCATTTTGATACTATGGGGTTTTGGGGGCCTGAGTTTGAGGTGTGAGATGTTGGCACACAGTGCAGTTATTCACTGACCTTCCACTTTCCTCACACCATACAACACAATACACAAATATATTCATATTTCCACAAGTTCCATACTGTTTATAATATAATGGGATTATGAATGAAATCTCTGTGCACTGTACAATATATGTTTAATATTAATATAAAGATGTTCTAAACCCAGAAACTGACTGATAAAAGTGCATATACTCAAATTCATGGTCTAGAGTCTTGTGTTTCCTGCCACCACTCCCACACTAACATCTTCCCCATCCTGACTCTTCTCGCAGCATAAATCAGTGCAGCGAGATACTGGCTGCTCGCCCCTCGAGACCGAACTCTGCAATTCTGAACTTTTGTTCTGCCTGCATCAATAACTTTCTGATATCGTGATTAGTGCCAGTGGAAATAGTGATTCACGTACAAGTCCTTTTACTGTGTCGTTTCCACTTGTGACTTGCCTGAATAACTTGAACCAGCTCTGGTGTTCCTTTGTAATTTGTCTTTTATTTTTTTGCCTTGGCCATGTTTAACAGCTTTTCACTTTGGAAAAACCCTTCACCTGCATAATTTTTTATATACAGATATATTTGTCTTTTTATATGTTATGGTTCAAAAAGATTTTTAAAGTTGTAACTACAAAAAAGGAAATATATTATAAAATTTTAATTCCCTGTACTAATATATTTTTTCCATTGTCATTGCCTGAATAAAAATGATGGTGAGTTTTCACTTGCATTGGCTCTATGCTCTACCTTCCTCCTTTTTCACTATTAAAGTAATGTTAAAGGAATGAGATGCTTCAGGTGCCTGACAATGCAAATTCCTACCACTGAAGTGGTCACTCATGATGTCTTGATATTATTTGTTGCCATACAAGTGTAGAAAGGCGAGGAACTGAGTTCCCCTTCGCCATTTCAGCAGCACATTTACACCAGTCGGTTTGTGATTTTGTCGGACACGAGTACAGTGCAGTACAAGAATAAGGGTCATTGTATGGCAGCAGTCACAAGATGAAGTGGGAAATTCTGAAATGCTGAGAATGAAAGTAGATCACAGCTCCAATATTAAGATTAGGGTTGTGAAAAGAGTCTTTGTCGAAGGCAGATTTTCCAGAAAGTGATCCTGCCCATAATGGGCGGAATTTACATTGCAATGTCTCTCAAGATCCCGGAAGAGGATTGGAGATGTCTTTCGGCATCTACTGGCCGTGCTAGGTTTTGGGTGCAATGCAGCCAATAGATCTCACCTGTAATTTACAGGATTTTGCCATGCTCCTGGGTGAGGAAGAATTGGCTGGCTCCCCATTTTGGTTCAATGCCCTAGCTTCCTCAACCTTTCCTCAGAAGACCTCTCCTGCAACCAGGCAGCATCCTGGTAAATCTCCTTTGCACCCTTTCCAATGCTTCCACATCCTTCCTATAATGAGGTGACCAGAACTGTACACAATACTCCAAATGTGGTCTCACCAGGGTCATGTACAGTTGGAGCATAACCCCGTGGCTCTCAAACTCAAGCCCCCTGTTAATACACGCTAACACACTATAGGCCTTCTTCATGGCTCTATCGACTTGAGTGGCAACCTTCAGAGATCTGTGGACATGAACTCCAAGATCTCTGTGACCCAAGCTTGTAAAACTACTCTGTTTGATGGATGCACATGGCACAGCAACAGGCTATTCGGCCCAACCAGTCCACGCTGATGTTTATGCTCCCCTCAAAACTTCCCATACTTCCTCCTCTAAATCTACCATTCTCTATTGCTTTCCCTCTCCAAATGCTTGTCTGGCTTCTCCATAAATACAATGATCCTGTCTGCCTCAACCACACCCTGTGGCAGGGAGTTCCACAGAAGGAACATTACAAAACTTGAGCAATTTATTAATTTTCTTTTGTGCTTCTAAAGTATTTTATCTATCAAAAACAAGTAGGCTTTTGAAATTCTTTAAAGGCCCAAGTTAAGCAAAGTGTCAAAGAATTGGGAAAATGATGATCTTTATGAGTGTGACAAGTAGGCTTACAATTAACACTGCAATGAAGTTACTGTGAAAATCCTCTAGTCGCCACACTTCGGCGTCTGTTGGGGTACACAGAGGAAGAATTCAGAATGTCCAATTTATCTAACAAGCCTGTCTTTCAGGACTTGTGGAAGGAAATCAAAACTCCCAGAGGAAACCTACGCAGGCATGGAGAGAATGTGCAGAATCCACACAGACAGTGACCCAAGCCGAGAATCAAACCGGGGACCCTGATGCTGTGAAGCAATAGTGTTAACCATGTGCTACATAGACATGAGCAGAAAAACAGGATGGGTGAGATTTTGCACCTGGTGCACATCCTGCTGTTCCAAGAGAATAACTGGAAAGCATGATGCTCCTGGCCCAAGGTATCTGGCGTTCTTGCTGGGACCAGATGAGCATCTTTAAATGAACATTTGATTTTGATAGAAGAGCTACTTTCCAGAATTTCTGAATGAAGTTAATATCAGCTGCAGAGGTGCACTGAGTTGCTGCTGTCTTATCTGCTGTAACAGTCAGTAGAGTGGGTGGGCCATTGGGTTTTATTGAACTCTGCCAAGATCAGTGAACACAGTAAGAAGTCTTACAACAACAGGTTAAAGTCCAACAGGTTTGTTTCGAATCACTAGCTTTCGGAGCACTGCTTCTTCCTCGGGTGAATGAACAAGGTCTGTCATAATTTCAGGCTGCCATGGTATAATGCATCTGATAGTTGCTATCACAGCAGGGATCAATGAATTGTTCTGGGAGGGAAGAACCAAGTTGTATGGGCATGCATGAGGTTGAAGACTGATGCCAGAGATCAAACTTCAGATTGCTGCAGTTTGCTTCTGACAGAATATGTATGTGTTCCGGGATGTGATTCCTACTTCCTGTCAGCACTGTTGTTTCCTTAGCTTGAGGGTGTGTTTGAACAGCTGGATTCACAAGTATTCCCACTTCATAAGTGCTTAAAGAGCTCATTAGCAGCTTCAAACTGATTATTAGTGTTCAGATGCACATGGATTGGACAGGTGAGGCTATAGTGGTTACAGAGATCAAAAGCATCAGCAGGAAACCAAGATGAAGCCCTTATTTTCCCTCACAGGTGGTATTCATAGCCAGAAACAGTACACTAATAATTACTTAGCATGGATGAAAATATACACCATTGTTATTTTACACATTGTTAATTTGCTGCTTCCTCCATTCAAATTACAAATACCAATCAGCAAAGCAAGAGAAGCAAAATTATCACTTAGCATGCACAGCTTTTTATCGATGTGGAGATTGGGAGATTGAGTGAGGTTCAGAAGTATTCCTACTTCATAAGTGCTTAAGAGAGACTTCAGAAGCTTTATGGGTGCATCGACTATGATTGGACCATTGGCCTTCCTCATCCATTACCTAGCTTGCGCCTGATCCTGTCGTCTCACTCGACTTCAACGCATGCACCTTTTAATAGCAATCGAATGTTACAGACTGGGGTGGCATGCTGAAGCTCCTGTTTCTGGTCTGGAGATATGAGTCTTAATTGAAGCGCCCCCTTTACTGCCGATCTCACTGCCTGAGATCACTAAATCAATCGGCATTACATAAAGTAAAAATACCATCTTCTGGTCACATTGGCTCAACGAGCATCGTTGTTAAAGGAACTTCGAAAGAGATTTCAATATGAGAAAAACTAGTTGGTTTGGATGTTGCAAAAGGGACAGAGGTTGTCACTGAATATTTCCAGCAACCACAATCAAACATGATGGGGTGAACCCCTCAGTGACACTAACATTTACACTGTGTGGTTTGGCCATCCTCCCCCAGTAAGTTCTGTCCTGCTGAATGTACTCGTGTAGCTGCAATTTTCTAATCTTTTCCTGTAGAACTGCAGCAGTGCACTTAAAAAAGATACAATGAGTGAGTTAACTTGCACCATGTAGAAATATCCTATACTTAAGAATAGCAATTAAAATTTTGGTTCTGCAATAACATCTGAGCGATATTATGCCTCAGGTTTATCTTTGATTTTGTGTGTGCAGGTGAAGCATTGAAATGCTACACCTACATTGCATTAAATGAGGATGGTAACAAACAGGGGTCGTAGAACTGCGTAGTTTGCAGACAGCTGTTCCATAATCACAGGATCAAGTGAGTACAACATGACTAAGAGGAAAACTGCCTGTGACTATTTCTCAGTATACCTCTGCTTTTTCAGTGGCAATGAAACTGGGAAACACACGATTCCTTTACGGAAAGCATATGGATGTAGAATTTTGGAACGAATTATGAAGCTAGCATTTTTTTGGATCAATTTGGCACATGAAGAAATAGTTGCTTTTATTCAGACAGGACGCCTTATTAGCCTGTGAGTGTGACGACGATGTGAAAAGAAGATGGGAGGAAAGTGGTAGCAGACCGTTGCCCAGTTTCAATAGATTTACCAGTTCCTCCCACTCCCACTCTGAAATATGTTGATGTCATGAGCAAAAGAATAGCTTTCTGTTCATGAAGGTGAACCAATCAGGGAAGTAGACATTTCTGGAAACACAAATGCTGTCATCGGCTAGTCTTGCGAAGCATTGTATTGGCCTCTTGGATTGCAATCCATATACGCAGGATCCTGAGATACAGGAAATAGTGGCATATCTTCTGTCCTATCAGAAATATTCTTTAATCACAGACATATATTTCCCCATGCCAGTTTGTCACTAATTTGTGCACTGGATTCTAGATTTATAACTGCAGAACTTAATGCTGAAGACACATTGTTACAACTGGTCCCAGGGTGATATCCTGGGTGTGGTGAATTATAAACACTAATAATCCACACTGTATTGTACAAGTGTTGAGCCTGTACCTTGTACTAGACCATGTGTAGTTGTGCAGCTCTACCCATAGGGGGAGATGAGGAGCTTGTACTGGGCTCCACCCATGGCTCCTCCCCCTAACCGGAAGTATAAAGGTTGCTGTTGTGAGCCTGCCTGCCAGTTCATCTGGAGTTCATCTCGTTACAGGCAGGCTCTGTTGTAAGACGATTAAAACCGTTGTTCGCTTCTAACCACGTGTCGCGTGAATTGATGGCCTCATCACTGGGCGAGATTCCTCAAAATTTACCATCCATCTGGGATACCCCCAAATTGTTATGCCCCAGGTGAGGAGGGATGAAATGGCTCCCTTTGCTTATTCAACTCTCTGCTGGTCACAACAAGGTTAATCTCTCCCTTCCCGGGTCCCTTTTCCCAGTCCATAATTTGTTTTAAGAGGGGCCAATTTAACCAGGCTTTCTTGAGTTAAAGACAGAATAAGTTTATTATGAGAAAATGGTAAAATATATGTGTCAGGAACCTGCCTGGAGACAGCGGCGACGGTATTCAAAGGCGCCTCAGTTGGTATGTGTCTCTCCCGCTCACGAATTGATTTAGATAATCAAGTGCGAATAGCCTATGGAGAAGAAACCAATTATGGACGATTGGGAAAGGCCCTGAGATAGATATGTGTTAATATATATTCAAGGAAGTTGAAGAAGCAGACAGCTGAATGTACAGAAGGCATAATGAAAGAAGAACAAAGGTATAGTAGACCAGACCCTGAGGTGGCAGGGAGGCAGTTACCATCTGTCAGTCTCAGAAAGCAGTCAGACCAGTTTACAGCCACCAAGCCTGAAGGCCAAGTTTACAGCAAACAAGCTTCGAAGACTTAGAGCCAGGTCCCTTCAGAAATCCATCGGAACAGCAATTTTCATTGCTGGACCAGGAAAAGACGGTTCCCAGATTTGAATATCATCCTTGTATTGTGTGGTAACTGTTGCTGGTTATTGAATTTCGATGTTGTTTGGGGAACAGTCTGAAGACTAGCAGCTAAGTCACAGATATCATAAATATATCATAGAATTTACAGTGCAGAAGGAGGCCATTCGGCCCATCGAGTCTGCACCAGCCCAAACCCACACCGCCACCCTATCCCCATAACCCAGTAACCCCACTCAACACTAAGGGCAATTTTGGACACTCAGGGCAATTTAGCATGGCCAATCCACCTAACCTGCACATCTTTGGACTGTGGGAGGAAACCGGAGCACACACAGGGAGAATGTGCAGACTCCGCACAGACAGTGACCCAAGCCGGGAATCGAACCCGGGACCCTAGAGCTGTGAAGCAATTGTGCTAACCACACTGCTACCGTGGTGTCCTTCACATCGGGAGCAGAGCTGAGCGGGGGAAATCCGGAGTGCAGTCTAGGCAGGCTCACCGGAGTAGATTCTGAGCTATGTTTTGGAAGGCAAGAGTTTTTTTTCTCTCTTACACGTACTAGAGGGTAGCAAGCTAAATTTAATATTTTATACCAACCTGTACTAACCAGGAGACACATGAATTTTTGGGAACCTATTCGTGAAAGCAGCAGCAGTAAATTTTTATTAAAGGCCCAACTAGTATTTCATTTTTAATCGAATACCCAACAGAGGGATAGAGATGTCAATTGGCAGGGTTGTATACTATTCCTGCACGCTGTGGGGCATCATGGACACTTCAAGTATCCTTGAGGACTACATCTGTGGGGAGTGCATTCAGTTGCAGCTCCCCAAACGCATGGATGGGTTAGAGCAGCAGCTGGAAGCACTGAGGAGCACACAATTAGCTGAAATTGTTATAAATAATAGTTTCAGAGATATAGTAACACCCAAAGTTCAGGAAGATAGATGGGTGGCCACCAGAATAAGCAGACAGTGCAGGAGTCCCCTATGATTGTCCTCCTATCTAACAAGTGTGCCGTTTTGGATACTGACGAGGGGGAAGATCCATCAGGGGACAGCAGCCGCAGTGGCCAGAGCGAATGCACCACGGCTAGCCCTGCTGCACAGACGGGGGTACAAAGCACAGCAAAGCAATAGTGTAAGGGGGTTGAACAGTCAGGGGCACAGATAGGCGCTTCTGTGGCCGTGAAAGGGACTCCAGGATTTGTAGTTTTGCTCCCTGGTGCCAGGGTCCTGGATGTCTCTGAGCGGATACAAAACATCCTAAACAGGAGGGAAATCAGACAGAGGACATTGCCACGAATGACATAGGTAGAGAGAGTAGCGAGGTCCTGCAATGGCAATTTAGGGAGTTTGTTAGGCCTCTAACAGAAATCTTTGGCTATTCTCCAATTATCTGGGACTTCACCTGTGGCCAGGAAACTATGTTGCCCTGTTATTCAAGAAGGGTAGCAAGGATAACCCGGGTAATTATAGGCCAGTGAGCTTGACGTCAATGATAGTGAAATTGTTGGGAATGATTCTCATTTGAGGAGGTGGTAAAAATGATTGACAAGGGAAGGGCTGTGGATGTTGTCCACATGGACTTTAGTAAAGCATTTGACAAGGTCATGGCAGGCTGGTGCAAAAGATTAAATCACCCGGGGTCAGGAGCTCGATGGATTCAGAACTAGCTTGGCCATAGAAGACGGGGGGGGGGGGGGGGGGGGGACAGCACGTCTTTCGGGACTTGGGGGAGGAAATCACACACACACAGGGAGAACGTGCAGACACGGCACAGAAAGTGACCCAAGCAAAAATCGAACCTGTGACCAATGTAGCAACATTGCTAACCACTATGCTACCGTGAGTATAGAAGGATACAGACGGTTGGTCTAGATAGGACACAAGATCGGCAAAGGCTTGGAGGGCCGAAGGGTCTGTTCCTGTGCTGTATTGTTCTTTGTTCTTTGAGTTAAGGTATCGTAGATATATTTTGTAACAAGGGGTATGCTCGATATAAACTGTGTGTTTAGTAATCCATACATCCTAATTTTGTGAGAATAGAGTAGTCTTGTTTGTCTTTACTTTAGTAAATAGTCTTTAATAATTGTTCCATTCTCATTTGGGGTTTAACTTGTCTCCTCGTACCAAATTAAAATAAAAGTATACACCCCCACGATCCAAGGTTCCAGGTAGGGATACCTTTGCAGAGAGCTTCAGCATGCTTCGTGACACATTCATACAGATTAAGAAGTGAGAATTGAGTCAAAAGTAAGTTTTCAAAACAAGTATGTGAAACAGTCCTTGACTCATGAGGAGCAGGTGATTGACCGTTGCACTGGTTGTGATTTGAGATTCCAGTGGCAAATAGTCAGGACTGAAGTTCCGGTGTTGAGCAGTTTGGCAGAGAAGCTTCCCCGCTTTTGTTTCAGATGTGGTCTTGGCTGACGTGGCTTACTTCAACAGTCAGATCGGGAGATAGGGATATACGTGTGAATAGTTTCTGTTGGGGTGATGTTGCTGGCTGGCTGTCTTAACACTCCAGCACTTGTACACACACATGCACTTATCCCAGTGTATTTACGTTTGTGTCTACAAATCCGTCTGAACGATATTCATTTTGCATTATGTCCGACTGTCTCCACTGGAGATGGCAATTAATTTCTGTATGCTTTGGAAGAATCCATGTCTGGAAACAGGGAGATTCCATTGTCTCTCTGAATATCAACCACCAGCAATTCAGCCAGTGACTGACTTTACATCCTCAGCCATTTTTGATTTGTATGTCCAATTTTAAAAAACATAGGTCCTAATAAAAGTACAGTGAAATCATACACTTGAGTAATTGAAACACGTTGCAAAATAAAACCTGGTAAGATGTGAAAAATTGTTTGGACTGACACGTACATTCCATTTCCACCACCTCCTACATTCATTGCTTTTTTAGTCCCCAATTCTATTTTTTTCCAATTAAGGAACAATTTAGAGTGGCCAATTCACCCACCCTGCACATCTTTTTGGGTTGTGCAGGGTGAAACACACGCAGGCACGGGGAGAATGTGCAAACCCCACACGGACAGTGACCCAGGGCCGGGATCGAACCTGGGACCTCGGCGCCGTGAGGCAGCAGTGCTAACCACTGAGCCACCCTGTTGCCCTCTACATTCATTACTGACAGAAAATGGCCCGATTCAGTAACTTCAGGGAACCAGTGTGTTTGGCGCTGTGCATATTTTTGCATTGTCCAACCATTAGAATTCAAGTCCGGCAAGGCTCCGAGTTTCAGTAGGACGCATCCCAATTCTCCACGGTACGACTTAGGCTCCTGAATGGAGAATTCCGGCCGATAAATCCAGAGAACTGTTCCGTCATGGAGAAGTTCCCGTTCAGGCGGGTTCCTGACTGAATGCAGAGTTCCATCAAAGATTATCATGGTGGAGTGAGATGAGGTTGATATTCAGAGATTTGGTCTGCTTGACAACCAGTGGCTGGTGGTTTCCAGACAAACAGGTTGCATAGTCAGCCTGGAGTCCTGCTGTTGAATGTTGGCAAGTTGGAGATAAATCAGCAGACTGACCTGTGTTTTGTGACAGGTTCTACTAGTTTGTTAAACGTTTTTGAGTCAGGAGCGACTGGGTAGTTAAGGCTCTTACTAACGCTGAAAGTCGGGGCCCTGTAGGCGGTCAGGAGTTTTACCTTTTGTTAGACATTTCCAACAATCCCATTTTGCTGGAAGAAACACAGCATCCATTCAGTGTACTTTGCCCAGTCTTCCACACCTGCACCCCAAGGCCTCTAGTCTTCTGAAAGGCAACACTTTAAAGTCTCACCAACCTCGTTCTTGTGCTGTGGAATTCTGGTGAAGTCAGGACATCCAGGGTCACATCCATTGTTTGCCTCATCAGTCCCACAGGGATTTCAATTTGAGTATCCCCATTGGTCTTGTGAGGGTTACTACAATGGTCACCTTACAATTCTAGATATCAGGAACTTGCGCCATTCACCTTTTGGTGGAGCAAAGTTTTTAAACAGTTAAAAAAGAATAAAGTTTGATTTACGTAGTTTTTGACGTCTTGTCTTATTGGCATGACAAACGGGCTTTGGGAAGTGTAAAACAGAGCAACTTTAAGGCATGCAGACCCTTTCCTCACCAAAATCTCCCATTTTCCTCTTGGTGATCAAGAAACAGTAATTGGCAAGTTAACACCTCTCGGTTGGGGCAAGGGGATGGGGTGGCAAAAACTGAGCAATAATCTGATACTTTGCGAGTCCTCTTCCTCTGTATGGCCCAAAGCACACCACAGGCAATGAATTGCCACTGTCATTCTACTTCCTTTTTCCTGTGGCTCATTAGATTAAGAAGGGTTCGGGTCTTGGGCACCAGAAGCATTGAAGAGCCTCCGTACAACCCCTTCCAAATCTATTCAAACACAAACAGGTTGTAAAATGCATTCAGTTATCGGCCTGTAGTATATTGACACACTGCTTCATAATCAAGCAAATCATATAATGATCTTCTTTATCACAAGTAGGCTTACTTAACATTGCAATGAAGTCATTGTGAAAGTCCCCTCATCGCCAAATTCCAGCACCAGTTCAGGTTCATAGAGGGAGAATTCAGAATGACCAAATTACCTAACAGCACGTCTTTCGGGACTTATGGGAGGAAACCGGAGCACACGCAGACACGGGGAGAACGTGCAGACTTCACACACACACACACACACACACACACACACACACACACACTAACCCAAGCCGGAATTGAACCTGGGACTCTGGAACAGTGCTAACCGCTGTGAATCATCAACGCATCTAATTTTCTGCATAATCCAATTATGGACATTACATATTTCGATGAGCCCCATGTGTTAATTCACCTCTTGCTCATCATCACCACTTAAACGAGAAATGCAGACAGAACTCTTTATTGGATACCTAGATTATCAGTTGATAATTGAACTCTGAAATCTAATGGAAAAACCATGTGCATTGGTGACAACATAGGCAAATTGCAAATACTTTGGTCAGTGACCAGCAAAATTTGAAACTTTATATGCTTCTCTCGTGAAGGAAGCAAAATAAGAATATAGTTTAATAAAGAACATTATCACGTGTCGCAACTTGTGAGTGCGCATTTCCCTCTCGTTGCATCCGGTGCGTCGGCCACTTCCCTTATACAATACTGAGTGGTATAGTGTGAGATATTGGAGTTGTCCCCTGTTCCAGCCTGGACTGCCACCCTCCATGAAGAAAATTGTGACCACGGTCTACTTCACAGCCACTCACAGTGCTGTCCTTATCTGCTTGCAGGCTACAGGTCTGCCTATGACTGGTGGCAGATTTCAATGTGAACCTCCATCATAAAATGGAGATCACACGCATACTACTCCTAACTGAGGAAAATTGCTCCCTGAAGACCAAGGGTGTATGTGACCTTTGGCTGTGATCTCTTTTCTACCCATCTCCTCCCTCTTCCTGCAGCTTCTCCTTCTCCATACACCTCAACACATTCTCCTTGTCATGCGTAACTGGAATCAATGGTCTGAGGTCCTGAAATAAAACCCATGCCTTCAACCACGTACCACACCATTCGCAGAAAACTTCACTAACTTCAAATGACAGTACATATCACCACACATTTCTATTAGGTTCACGACTGCCACTAGAAATCAATCAGCAACTGACCTGATAGTGGGAGCTCCTTCCTCTTGTTGATTGCATGTTCAGCTGTGTGAGATGAAGAGGAGGCATTAGTCTGAGTGTTGTGGTCAAAATGGCACTGCTTGAGTCAAATCACTATTACGTGCTGACTGATGTCATGATCTACCCGCTCTACATATTTATTTTACACACTTCTGGCACTGGCCCACATCAGAAATGTGTGAGTGCAGTGCCATTTTGGAAACAAAACGACACCCTCACGCCAAAAATATTGGGTATCGTGGAGCTCAATTTAGCAGCCTAAGGGTATGACGCAACAGGATCGGTCTCCACTGGGATAAAAATCTTTTCAGAATGCTCTCTTTACGCGGTTTAAGAGAAGTCAGTACTTTTGAGTGAAACATAGTTTTGTGGACCTCCGCTACACGATGTTGCAAATGTTACAAATTCCCTTCCACAATTTTCTGATCTTCAGTCAGAATGAAAGAAGTAAATATGCTGCACTTTGGCTGATGTTGTGAGAACTCATCCAGATTGTGTGTCTTTCATATCATGAAGTGAAATGAGCTGGGGCCCGATTTGAACTCTGTTTGAATGAGTGCCCCAGCTCTCAAAACGTACAAGATGGGATATTAATATTTAAGCACCCAACTGAGTTCTAAGCATTTTTCTTGAAGGTTCAGCTATGGTATCAATTTTATTTGCCCTTTCAGTGGTTAATGGGGTTTTATCGCACAAACAAGGCCTTGAATTCCATGATTGAAAGTTGCTAACAGTAGAACGTATTAACTTAACGTTATTTTGAAAACTCCCTGAAATGAAGCCGTGTTTCCTTATTTGTCACATGCTGGAAACTTTACTTTCCAAACACACTTCAGTTCCCTTTAATCTGAGGCCGAGAGATTTGAGTTCATGCGGCTGGAATGAGTAGGCCTGAGGGCTAAGATTGGCACTGTGATTAAATGTATTCCTGGGGGCTTCATCATGACTTGCCCCCACACCCCAGCCAT
The DNA here is from genome assembly GCF_902713615.1 of Scyliorhinus canicula. Lineage (NCBI taxonomy): Eukaryota > Metazoa > Chordata > Chondrichthyes > Carcharhiniformes > Scyliorhinidae > Scyliorhinus > Scyliorhinus canicula. The sequence continues at coordinate 4,045,648 of NC_052171.1, forward strand.
TCATCTTGCATTGTACTGCCTTCTCAGGCCAATTGGAAAGCAAGACTCTTTACCCAATTGAATGGTGCTTCGCTGTCAGCCTTCTTTTTCCCGTCTTCAACATTTTCAAAGATATTTTAATAATACTTTTAAATATCCCGATGATTCTTCTCCACGGTTGCACATAAGACATGTCCTGGAGATTGATCTTCAATTCCTGGAGAATCCAGGCCAATCCTGGAGAGCAGGCAGCTGAAAGGCTCACACTGAGCTGCAAACGTTTGCCTGGTATTTAATGTCAGCTCGACTGCGGAAAACCACTTGAATTTCAGGCCTGCACCTCTTGGCCCCACATTCAGGCAAGTATTATTTTTAACTTACCTTTTTGGTGCCTGCATGTGGTTTCCCGAATGTGCCGAGCTGCATTCAGGAAAAAAAGAAGTTTAGTAAAGTTTCTGTCAAATGGGTCCCTTACTTGAAACTGCGATGGATCTGGGGGCTATTTCAGGCATGGGCCCTGGATGTTTCTTTTGATGCCCTCACCAATATGTTAGGCATCCTGTTCAGAGTAAAACACCTCCCATATCGGACACACTCGACCCTATTTTTCATCTGCATCATGGGGTTTCTAGGCCAGAAAATCTGACATGCAATTCATACCAACGTGCAATAAAATGTTAAATCGTCTGCTTTAGTAATTGTCATGAATTAGAACATTGAACATAGAACAGTACAGCACAGAACAGGCCCTTCGGCCCTCAATGTTGTGCCGAGCCATGATCACCCTACTCAAACCCACGTATCCACCCTATACCCGTAACCCAACAACCCGCCCCTTAACCTTACTTCTATTAGGACACTATGGGCAATTTAGCATGGCCAATCCACCTAACCAGCACATCTTTGGTCTGTGGGAGGAAACCGGAGCACCCGGAGGAAACCCACGCAAACAGGGGGAGGACGTTGAATTGAAAGCACAATTTAGATTACTTGTCATGAATTGGATTTAACATACAAAAAAAATTACAAATGCAAGTTAATTAATTAACTGTTTCTTCAATTCATGTCTCCCACCCCCCCCCCCTTTTCCTGCCATTTTGTCTTTAAATTACCATGAATATGATTCACTTAGGTTCTGTTATACTTAGGCGGATGACCTCGCAGTCTGCCATGTTGATATTGTTGTAAGACATTGTGTATAGTTCAGAAGGTCTCATGAAGACATTCTGAGTCTTGTATAGTTTAACAGTAAACAAACGTTCATTCACGTTTTGTAACTCTAAACGTATGCACAGTGCAAGATCTAAGCTGGGAGCGCCCTGCATGCTTGTCGCTACACACGTTTTTGTCCAGTACAAAACCGCCCTACAGAATTGGGTCATGTGTCCCTGTACATCGCATTGTAGTTGGCACTGCACCCAGTCTCACGTTAACCCTTTCGATGCCAGACCCTTATATTCACAGATATTTGATGAAAACAGAGAGCTTCCAATCTAACTGAAGCTATTTTGAAAACTATTTGAGATAAAGAACATCTCCTTATTTGCCAGGCTGGAAATTCTGCTTTCATCACATCTGCAAACACACTTTACCCTTCAGTTCCCTCAGACTTACATTACCAGTTACATTACATTCTGTTCTGCACTCCTGACAAGCAGTGCTAAAATTATCACCAGGATGCCCTTTAACCAAACTTCTCTGGGGTTAAATACTCACTCATTTTTTGCTTTGCGCCTAAAGCTGTCAAATGCTGCTCAAGTTTGTCGTTAATGCTCCTAAAAAGCAGAAGTCAGCCTTTTTGTAGAACTTTTTAACTCATTCTTTGGAGGAGGAGTGTAAATATGTAAGATGCCATTGAACACAGGTTATCCATGGACGTTTCTCGCCACATCCTTTTTTTTGTGTTGCTACGGCTAAGTATGTATCAAAGATTTAAGTAATGCATTTGAATCCCTGCTTAATTTCAGAACTATGATCGTAAAGTCTTCAGTAATATGATAGGAAGCCATTTAGACCAGGAGGGGTGCACTTTAAATTCTCTGGCTTTACTGAGCCAGCCAAGGTGCAGATGGTATAGTTGGCCACGCCTTTCATTGGCTCAGCAGTCTGGGTGGTTTCTTTCCAGTAATTGCTGTTTGAATGGATTTTTATCTCAAACCACAGGAAAATGGTTGACTCTGAAAATGTTCAAACGCAGTCAGTTCAAGATGAGCAATAAATGTGACACCCACAAACCATGCATGTATAGAAAAAGCCTGACCCCAGACTCTCCATGAGTTGGTAGTTCATTATCTTTAGGCCAGATGGTTCCTTGTCCTTGTCCTGCTGAACCTCAACCTAAATCACTGCTCCCTGAATGTTCCCGTTGATTCACTCAGAACGTGCTGACGGAGAAAATTCTCTGACCACTGCAGAACCTCTTCCCCCTCTCTGTCCCTTGTAACTATCTCAATCTAGATTCAAATAACAAAAGCCCCCCATTAACCACTCCATAATTCTTGCACTCATCTGTAGTTTCCTTGCAAAAGTATTCCTCAATATCGTTCCCACTCATTGGTGTCATGGTATCTTCGTTGTTTCATTAACTGTAACCAAATAGATTGTGACCTGAATCCATCTAGGACATGCTCTCTCTCTTTCCAGCACTGTAATATTCTCATTAATCAATATTGCCATCCTTCCTCTTTTATTTTCTTCCCTCTTTGTCTGAACACCTTTTAATCCAGGAATCATTAATACCCAGCCCTATCCTTTTTTTGAGCCTGGTCTGTATTAACATCACAACTTCACATTGTCACATAGCATCCTGCAGCTCATCAATCTCATCACCACTCTGCGCATTCACATCCATACACTGTAAACCAAATTTAGATCTTATAACTTTCCCCTTACTTTGAACCCACCTAATCTCCTGTATTATTCCTGTTCTGGTGCTGTCTGTCTCTGCCAATTCTCTGTACCATGTTGCCTTTCTCTAATATTGGGCTGGGTTCTCTGTTCGGGAGCCTAAGGGTACGATCCACTGCTATTCACTGACGGGATTTTCCAGTCCCACGCCGACGCACAGGTTTCCCGGCGACAAGGGGTGAAGTCACCGGGAAATCCCGCTGACAACGGCGGGTTTGGTAAATCCGCCCCCCACCGCCGAAAAACATGCGCTGGGTTGGCATGTAAATCTCCCCCTAAGTGTTACCGCCAGGACTGAATAGTGTTGGGACTCTATTCGTTCTGTGATTCAGGACGTGAAAGTGAGCTAGTACTCTGCTAGTGTGAATTGGCAGCAATTCCCCGTCCAGCGGGGAATGGTAGGGGCCGGAGTTAGCGCTAAAGAGCCTCACAACTGGAGCTGCTTTTAAGCACCACTCACCATGCATGCATTGCAGCCACAAAGATGGCTTAGAGAGGACCTTAACCCCCCCCCCCCCCCCCTCCCCAACCCCCCGCCGATTTCAGGTGACTGAAGTGGACCAAAAGCTCAATGCCAATCCGGAGAAGTGGGACAACCTCTTCTCCATGGTGGGCCGCAGACTCAAGCCCGCCCTCCTTAACAGCACGAAGAAGGTGATGGCACAGGCAATCAGTGCTGCCGGCCTCACAAGGAGGAGACAGCTTATGATCCTATGGGGTGGAGTTCACTCGTGAGGTTGAGAGAGTTCCGCAGGTCATGGTGCAGATGTTCTTTGATTGGGACGAGCTCTGCTAATCCCCTGCTTCCTCTGCAGTGGGCAGCACTTCTGAGGAGTGGTGGGCCACGCCCGTCCCCTTGATGATACTGCTGGGGCATGAGAGTTGCCACAGGGGCAGCCTGGTTAGGCTCCTACATCACTGGGTGCTCTCTGAGCATTTACAGGACACTGAACAGTCAGTAGTGTGAACTGCCAGGAGCCTGTAAGTGACACCACTTACTGCAGCAATGTTGGCCTGAGCCAGGACATCCTGATTCCGAGGGGGACACCCAGAGGGCACAGACGTGGCACCGAGTTGTTTTCTGCTACTCTCCCCAGCCCAGGCAGTCAACCCCCAGCAAGCCCAATAATTTTTGACACTTTTGAGAGTTTTTAAGCCTCTGACTTCCCCTCAACAACAACGGCGCCCAGCCCCCATTTGTAAATCCTTGCACCAATTACTCCCCGAACAGGCGCTGGACTGTGGCAACTAGGGGCTTTTCACAGTAACTTCATTTGAAGCCTACCTGTGACAATAAGCGATTTTCATTTCATTCATTCATTTCACCAATTTGTGTCCACGTGACTTCTGCCTGAGAGGGGCAGAGCATTTTGGAGGGATCGTGCATGGCATCTAACCCACTAATGAGATTTAAATCCATACAAATGATGGTTTTGCATGGACCCACAGGCGCAAAGTTCAATTGGAGCATGGTGTAGGAATCGGCGCTGGGCACAAACCTTGTATTTTCAATCGTGCGCTATTTTCCGCCTGATTGTAATTCTCACTGCCAGCGGCGCCAAAGGGAGAGTTCAGCCCATTACCTCTTGCCGACTTGTTTTCAACTTTTCCCAATGGAACAAACAAACTGCTCTTCAAAAATATGACCCATCTCTTTCAGGTCTGGTCCCAATATTCGAAGAATTTAAAGCCTTCCATCCCGCACCTTCTCTCACAGGTGCATGGCATTAGGAGTAATGTGAAGATCCTGCTTCCTCGTTTCTTTCTTAAAGCCTGCCTTGCAGGACCACATCCCTCTTTCAATCTACGCCAGTTTGCAACACATTTACAACACTTCCCAAAACCAAGCAGGGTTAGAATAGGGTCAGTTGCCAAGAGAGGATATCTTGGCAATGTTTGACTCGTTCCATTGGACATTTCCATTCATTCCTTTTAAAAAAACATTTCCAATTAAGGGGCAATTTAGCGTGGCCAATCCACCTACCCTGCACATCTTTGAGTTATTGGGGTGAGACCCACGCAGACACGAGGAGAATGTGCAAACTCCACACAGACAGTGACCCGGGGCCAGGATCGAACCCAGGTCCTCAATGCCATGAGGAAGCTGCGTTAACCACTGCACCACATGCCGACCACATTTCCATCCATTCCTGGTTGTGCAATGAATAAATGTGCAAAGCCTTCAAAGCAGAAAAATGCCATTGCATGAACAGGGTTGCCAGCTGTGATTAAATGTATTCCTGGAGACTTCAGCCCATGACTTAACCCCACCTGCCAGCCATGAGTCGGCCAACACATCCATCCTTGTGACATTAGGCCTTCCTCTGCCAATCGGGAAGCAAATAGGCTCATTACCCAATTGGATGAGGCTTGACTGTCAGCAAAACAGCCTTTTCCCTGTTTCCCACCACCCCACCTCCACTCCTTCATTTTCAATATATTTACATGTGACAGAGAAATATTCAAAGAAAATGTGAAAAACCCATATTTTTTAACGTCCAAATGATATTTCTCCAGGATTGTACACAGCAGTGTCCTGGAGATTGATAGGCTAGTCTTGGAGGCTTGGCAACCCATACACCGACCAAGCTGAGTTGAATGTTAGGACAGAACATGTCGATTTAAATCACTCCCTAATGGCACTGTGGGTGTACCTACACCACATGGACTGCAGCGGTTCAAGAAGACAACTCACGACTAGCTTCTCAAGGGCAATTAGGGATGGGCAACAAACGCTGGCCTAACTAACAATGCCCATATTCCATGAATGAATAAATCAGAATAGGTCACCCCAGTTGAGAAAACAGACAGCAGACACATTTTGTTGTTTATTGCTGTTCTCGAAAGACTTGCCTTGGAAGAGTTTCCTATTCGGCCTCCAAGGCAAGAGATTTTCAATTGGGTGGGTGGTACTTACATCAGCCTCCAACTGCCTGCACGGGGGACTTGTGATGCAGTCAATGCTGTTCCCAGTTCAAACTTGGTATTCCCAGCTTGATATTCCCACCCATGCCGGGATACAAGAATAACAAATATTCGGATCTGGTAAGAAATGATTAAGAAATTCCATCCATCACTATGTTTTGGAAAGAGGGACTAAAATGAACCATTGTGAAAACAAGTAGACCACAACCTAACTCCAACAAGGCACACTAAAGTATATTCACTCTTTCGTGATTTTGTGCCGCAGAATTAGGCTGCACTGTTACAGGCACTTTGCATAAACAGTTTGCTGCTCTTTGGACACACCAATGCCCTTCGGTGAGCTCCACCATGCTTCACATTCATGATGCACTAAATAATTCAGCATTTCCGCACTGTGCTAGAATCTGCAATTCATCAGAGCATGAGACAAGGGATATTTGCAACAAATATTTTTAGTTGGACTGTTTTATTTTCACTGAGTTTGGTTCAGGATTGTATATTTTTGTCCTGCTTACCATTGACAGGCAGGAAATTTATATTTAGAAATTTATGTTTATATTTAGACTGCTGTTTTGAGTCACCCTGAATTCATTATCTCTTCGGAGGATTACATACAAGACCTGAAAGAAAGCTGAATAGCCAGCTCTGCCTCGCAATGCTGCAGTCAAGAGAATTGCTCACAATATGGGGAAAGAGCAGCCAGCAGAACCTGTCAAATAGACTGGGAGACTCCAAGGTATAGTTATCATTCCACAAATGTATGATTCGTGGAGCAATAAGCAATTGTGTGATATTGTGGGGGTGTATTTTATGCTAGTGGCATATTAAGGTGGTAAGCAATCGTCAAATGAGCCTGGCGCACTTTAAACAATGTGATCACACACACTACACAAAGATGAAATTCAAAAGGCATTTTTATTGCAATCTAGGGAGGTTGTCCTTTTTTAAATGAGATGAAGGAATTATAGAGCCAATATGGCACAGAGGAAGCCATTCGGCCCATTCAGTCCTGCTTGATGTTAGGCTGATGTTTTTGAAGGTGGGAAGCAGTGTGCCAAGGCAGAGGGACATAAGGAAGAACTTCCAGAATATAGGCCAGTGGTGGTGAAGCAGATGAATGGGGATGTCAAGACTCAGGCCATTGGAAGCAGCACGTTACCAGAAAGGGTTGGAGAGATAGAAAAGAGTTCAGCCCATCACTGATGAAACAAGAGACAGAGAAAAAAGGGAACTGTAGACCAGTTGGCCTGACATCAGTCATGGCGAAAATGCTACAAACATTATGAGGCATATGGGAACAGAATATTGAAAATCATTATCGTGATTGGCAGAGTCAACACGGATTTTATAAAAGGGAACTTTTGTCTGCCAAATCTGTTCACGTATCTTTGAGATTGTAACTAGCAAGTTACATAAGGATTCTCAGAAACTATTCAATACTGTGCTACACAAGAGGTTATTATGCAAAATTAAGGCTCATGTGATTGAAGGTAATTAATTAACACAGATTGAGGAACTGGTGTTCTCCTATTTCTAGTCTATATGATGTCCCTTGGCTACATCATCCAAAAATACAACTTTGATCTCCACACGTACACTGCGACATTCAGCTCTACCTTGCCACTACCTTTCTCATCCCTTCTGTCGCTAAATTGTCAGGCTGCTTATCCTACATTCAGTACCTGAAGAGCATATAATTTCTCCAACTAAATATTAGGAAGTCCAAAGCCAATCTTTTCCCCCCCATACAAACATCGTTCCCAGCCACCATCCTCTTCTTGTCAACTTTCTAATGCTGAACCAATCTCTTTGCAACTTTTGTGCCATGTTTGACCTCAAGGTGCACCCACATCATTGTGAAGACTGCCTATTCCATCTTAATAGCATTGCCCTATTCTGCCCCTGCCTCAACTCAATTGCAACTGAGGTCCTGAGCCATGCCTTTGCTACCTCAAGACTTGACTATTTCAAAGCACTTCTGGGCCACATTCTGCTCTTTGTAAATCTGCTGCTTGTGTCATCTCACGCCAAATCTCATTCACCCACCATCTCTCCTCCTTAAACAATGCTTCTCTTTTGAAAGTTACATCTCTTTTTTTTCAACTCCCTCCATTGCTTCGCTCCTCCATATTTTCCCAAGCTTCTGTAACCGTTTTCCAATCGAGTAAACTCGGCCGATATACCCTTTAGGAGTTTAGAAGAATGAGAAGCCATCCCAGTAAAACATACTTCAGATTTGATAGAATCATACAATTTACAGTGCAGAAGGAGGCTATTCGGCCCATCTGCACCGGCTCTTGGAAAGAGCACCCTACTCAAGCCTACACCTCCACCCTATCCCCGTAACCCAGTAACCCCAGCTAACCTTTTTGGCCACTGAGGGCAATTGATCATGGCCAATCCACCTAAACTGCACATCTTTGGACTGTGGGAGGAAACCAGAGCATCCGGAGGAAACCCATGCAGACACGGGGAGAACATGCAGATGGATATGCAGATAGGCTGGATGGTAGGAGAATGTTTCCCCTGGCTGGGGAGTCTAGAACAGGGGTCAGAGTGTCAGAATGAGGGACGCCATGAGGAGAAATTCCTTCGCTCAATGGGTTGTGAATCTTTATAATTTCCCACCACAGATTTATGGATGCTCAGATGCAGACTACGTTCAAGAAAGATACTTTTGAATACTAAGGGAATCTAGGGATATGGGGGAAGTGCAGGGAACCAGCTCAATTGATCTACTCCTGTTTCTTATATTCTTCTGATGGGTTTTAAAGATATGAATGATGATCTTAAAATCAAAATTCAGGGGACTTGGGAAGCGAGCAGAGGTCAGTGGGGACTGAGGCAATTGGTGAGCAGGGATAAATTGGAACTAACATTCAGCCATCAAGGCTCTGGGAGAGTTTAAGTTAAGGCAACCTGGAGCTTACTAAACTAGTGTGGATGTCAGACCAAGTACATCAAGGTCACCTCACATGGTTGCCGACGGGATCCCTCTGCTAAGCACATCATAGAATTGAACAACCCAGTGTCAAGCTAAAATAAAGCTGTTGCCATAACCTTGTATGACACAAGATGAGAAATCAGAATGCACTGACAGTCAGTTAGGTCCATGCAACCCCTCTAGTTAGCTTTGTTTTCCATGATATGCCTCAGCCAGGTAGTCATTTTGCTACAATATCCTGCTAAACTTATCAACGCACATTCAAAGTAGTAAGATCAGCGTAGCTGTTTCTGTACCAGTGAAAGATTTGAGACAGGACACCACAGTGGTGGGGTGGTTAGCACTGCTGCCTCATGGCATCGAGTACCTTGGTTCGATCCTGGCCCCGGGTCACTGTCCATGTGGAATTTGCACATTCTCCCTGTGTCTGCTCAGTGAGGACTGAGACGATCGGTCCTCTGTGAAGATTCCCTGGGGGTCTCACCCCCACAACCCAAAAAGAGGTGCAGGATAGGTAGATTTGCCATGCTAAATTGCCCCTTAATTAGGAAAAATAGAATTGGGTGCTCTGAATTTATATTTAAAAAAGATTCAAGACTATGGTGGACAGAAATGGCAGCAGCGCAGGTTTCGGAGTGTCCAACTGGTGGATAGGGGTTCATCTGCCAGATTTGCCATGCCATTGCCTCTGTCCGGTGAGTTGCGCTATTCCAGAAGATTAATTAATCTTGGGATCTGAGGCTGCAGCTTTGATGCTTGACACATGGATTATGGGCAGCACGGTAGCACAAATGGATAGCACTGTGGCTTCACAGCGCCAGGGTCCCAGGTTCGATTCCCCACTGGGTCACTGTCTGTGCGGAGTCTGCACGTTCTCCCTGTGTCTGCGTGGGTTTCCTCCGGGTGCTCCAGTTTCCTCCCACAGTCCAAAGACGTGCAGGTTAGGTGGATTGGCCATGATAAATTGCCCTTAGTGACCAAAAAGGTTGGGTGGGGTTATTGGGTTACGGGGATAGGGTGGAAGTGAGGGCTTCAGTGGATCGGTGCAGACTCGAGGGGCCGAATGCCTCCTTCTGCACTGTATGTTCGAGGGCAGCACGGTAGCATTGTGGATAGCACAATTGCTTCACAGCTCCAGGGTCCCAGGTTCGATTCCCGGCTTGGGTCACTGTCTGTGCGGTGTCTGCACATTCTCCCCGTGTGTGCGTGGGTTTCCTCCGGGTGCTCCGGTTTCCTCCCACAGTCCAAAGATGTGTGGGTTAGGTGGATTGGCCATGATAAATTGCCCTTAGTGTTGGGTGGGGTTACTGGGTTATGGGAATAGGGTGGAGGTGTTAACCTTGGGTAGGGTGCTCTTTCCAAGAGCCGGTGCAGACTCGATGGGCCGAATGGCCTCCTTCTGCACTGTAAATTCTATGATTTACTTATGGGCTATATCGTAGATGGATGGTGTCCGGTGGGATTGGTGTGTGTGTGTGTGTGTGTGTGGGGGAGGGGGGGGGGGGGGGGATGACAAGTAGTTTTGGAGCAACCATGGAGGTGGCAGTGGTCCAGAATGCTCTGACTGGAGTTAGCATTAATACCAAGCCAAATACCAGCCAATGATTTTTCACGTTGTCTTCATTGGGAGATCAGACTTTTTTAGTGGAATTTGGGGCACGAACCCACAACCTATCACATCACTGGAGTGTACCCAACCCTGTACTTGTCTCTTTAGGGATTTGGAAGCGGCACGGTGGCACAGTGGTTAGCACTGTTGCCTCAGCGCCAGGGACTCGGGTTCAATTCTGGCCTTGGGTGGAGTTTGTACGTTCTTCCCGCGTATGTGTGGGTTTCCTCCGGGTGTTCCGGTGTCCTCCCACAGGCGAAAGATGAGCAGGTTAGATGGATTGGCTATGCTAAATTGCCCCCAGTGTCCAAACGGTGACTGGATAGGGTGGGAGCGCGGGCTTTTTCAACCAATCGGTGCAGACTCAATGAGATGAATGGCCTTTCCGTACTCTTGTGTATCTGTGATTCAAACCTTATGCGTTTATCCAGTTTTCCTAAATAAAGCAGTGGACATTGTTAATTAACTCAGTAATATATATTATCCTTGACCTGTCAAGATTATTGTTGGACTTGGAATGATTTATTGCAATCAGGAAAGATTATGTTAGGTTTAAACAAGGTTTTCAATGTTCAGCTGTAATGAAACAGCTGGCAATGTTATTCATCGGGTGGAGTGTGATGTTTTAACCCAGCAACCTAATCATTCTATGGCCTGGCAACTGTTCATTAACCTATTGAGAAATCATATTGAAATTTGGCTTTTCAAAAGTGATGATTGCTCAAACCTCTTTGAAAATGATATCAGTATTTTGGAGTCCGTCTGAACAAATTGATATTCGCAGAATCCTTACAGTGCAGAGGAGACCATTCAGCCCATCGAGTCTGCACTGACCCTCTGAAAGAGCATTCTAACCTGAGCCCCATCCCCATAACTCCACCTAACCTTTGGGCACTAGAGGGCAAGTTGAGCATGGCCAATCCACCCTGCACATGGACTGTGGAACTGGAGTACCCGGAGGAAACTCACACAGTCGGGGGAGAATATGCAAACTCCACATAGTCATCAACGTCGGAATCGAACCCGGGCCTCTGGTGCTGTGAGGCAGTAGTGCTAACCACTTTGCCACCATACCGTTAATCTATTAACAATCATCCATACACATTATTAACTGCTGACAGATTCTGTGAACAAAGCAGCACACAAGGTCAGTTGACAGAATGTACCTTTGTGAGTTTCTCCCAGCATCCAGCATCAGTCAAGTTGACCATATTGTCAAGTTGATCACAGTCTTTTTAACCCAGCAACCTAGTCCCGAAAGACGTGCTGTTAGGTGAAATGGACATTCTGAATTCTCCCTCAATGTACCCGAACAGGAGTCGGAATGTGGCGACTAGGGGATTTTCACAGTAACTTCATTTCAGTGTTAATATAAGCCTACTTGTGACAATAATACAGATTATTATTATAATCATTCTATCGCGTGGCAACTGTTCATTAACTTATGAAGAGATCATATTGAAATTTGTTTTTTTAGAGGAAAGACAATGATGTTTGCTCCCAACCTCTTTGGTGGTTAGCACTGCTGCCTCACAGCGCCAAGGACCCGGGTTCGAGTCCGACCTTGGCTGACTGTGTGGAGTTTGTACGTTCTCCCGTGTCTCTGCGTAGGTTTCCTCCCAGTGCTCCTGTCCAAAGTGTTTTTTTCTAAACTCTTGAGTGGGGAAGCTATATGAACTGAGTCAAGATGTCATCTAAAAAAATCAAAGTGGGCTGGGCAAGGAGGAGATTGGTACGGGAGCTAACCTCAGATGGGGTGGCAGTAGGGACACCAGAAGTGGCTTCAGAGTTCTCGGATTGCAGTAAAGGAAATTACTTGTTGGAAATACTAGCCTATGGATGCTGGGACAAAGTAGAAATGAGCTAAGATGTGATGTCCACTGTGCTGAAATAGCATGACCTATGTTGACGGTCAAGGCGAATACTTGAATAATGGTCTCCTCGGTCAGGTGCCAACGGAGTGTATGGCACAATAACATAGCATGAGGTCGGCATCTTGCTGCATGTGATCCATTTAGAGCATTCTGGTTCACAGTGTTGTCTGTGTTATATTACTGGGTTCAGGAATATGTATCGTGACTAGTTACTGTCTGTCCAGAAGGTCTGATGGCGTGATCCTGAAGAAACCACAAGTCTTCAACTTAAAGCAAACTAATTTATTAAGTAACGATTAGTTATAATTGAGTGCAACACTCTACAGAACTATTACTAGTAATCAAGTAATTAAATATTAATGCATTAACTGATTCAAAGCTACACGTGCTAACTATGCTGTGATCTATCATTACTGCTGTCTAGTCACTCCTGGGTTGAAAGATATCAAGATCCTCTGGGAGCTGATACTTATAGTGGGATTGAGTGGTGCACTCTAGTGGTAGTGTTACATCTAGATGTTATAATTAACCCTTTAGTTATCTACATGTACACATATTACAGTCAGTACTTCTTCCTTTCATTAATTTTTTCTTCTTCCCTTATTCTGGTGTGACCCAACCACCTTTCCAGCTTGAACAAGCACCCAACCTGGAAGTTATGGCGCTTTATGAAATTGTTGCAGAATAGTTGAATTATTCTCTGGAATGTGGATCCACACTCGGTTGACACGAAGTGGCAATTAAAGCCGACGCTTCTGAATCAGCCAACTATTTTTGCAGCCAGTATGAGTAAATAGAGTTCGGATACAGTGCAGTGAAGTTCACACTGAAGGGCAGAATAGACTCAACGGGCTGAATGGGCGTCTCCAGTTCCTATGAGGTGTTGTTCAAAAAAAACATTCCAATGGGCCAGGTTTCCAGTTGGCCTAGCACTGCCTACTCAATGGTTTGACTAAGATTTCTAATTACTACCCACACAATGACAGAATCACAACTCTGATTTTTAAAAAAGGCACTTTTTTAAGGTGGGGAGTGTGCACGCATCAGTCTTCGAAAATGGCAGGACAAGTTGACAAGGTTGTTCAAAAGGTATGTAAAATTCTTGGCTTAATAATTAGAAGCTGAGAGTACAAAAGCAAGGAAGTTATGTTACAACTTTATAAAACAGTGGTCAGGCCCCAGCTGGAGTATTGTACTCGAACGTGGGCACCAGACATTCAGGCAGGACATCAGGTCCTCAGAGAGGGTGTGGAGGAGATTTACTGGAATGGTGTCACAGATGAAGGATTCCAGCTATGTGGAAAGAAGAGGGAAGATGGGGTTGTTCTCCTCGGAGAAGGTGATTTGATACAGATGTTCAAAATCATGAAGGGTTTTGCGAGAGTAAATGACAAGGAACTGTTTCCAGTGTTAGAAGGGTTGGTAACCAATGGGAACAGATTTAAGGTAATTGTCAGAAGAAGCAGAAGCAACACGATGGAAGGAAATGCAGGTGGGGTAGATCTGGAATCCGCTGCCTGAAAAGGTGGTTGAAGCAGATGTGGAAGAGTATTGGATAAATACAGGAACAGTTTTCAGGATCATGGAGAAAGAGCTGTGGAGTAGGAATGATTGGATGGTTTGTTCAAAGAGGCTCAATGGGCCGGATGGCCTCTGTCTGTGCTGTATCATTCCATGATTCAGCTCTGGACTAATGTTTGAAAAAAAAAAGGTGATCAGAATTTGACAAAACCCTGCCGGGTCCACTGTGACAACAGACATCACTGAGTTGGATGTCACTGACGTTGATGAGCTTGAAATCTTAACTCTGCTTCTTACTTCACAGATGCCTGACCTGCTTAGTATTTCCAGCACTTTTGGATTTTATTTGGTAAAAGGGCAATGTTGAGAATAAAATGCCGGAGCCACTTTGTTAATATTACTGCTGCAGGTTCCCTGCCAGAAAGATGTGTCTGTGGTATTGATAACTTTAGGGTAGGTGCAGGGGAGTGTAGCTAGGTGTTTTTAATTTAGATTTAAAAGATGAGTGGGTGTATTTCACATAGGCTGTGTGAAAATTTTGAAGGTGGAAAATAATAGACTAAGAGCAGGAAGCAGAGTCTGAACAATTTTATGAGCAAATGCAGAGTTGAGAGCATAGCTAGAAGCTGACTACTATTTTTCCAATGCAGGCAAAACCTCAATACGAAAAACATTTTTTGTTTCTTGCTCATATGCTAGTCTTATGTTATAGGTTTAAAAATTATTTCACAGGATGTGGGTGTTGCTGGTAGGCCAAAATTTATTGTCCGTCCTTAATTGCACTTGAGAAGGTGGTGGTGAGGCTGCCCTTTTGAACCGCTGCAATCATTGAGGTGTAGGTACACCCACAGTGCTGTCAGTGAGGAAGTTCCATGATTTTGAACCAGCCACAGTGAAGGAACGATGATATATTTCCAAGTCAGGATGGTGTATGTCTTGGAGGCAGTCTTCCAGGTGTTCCCAAGTGCTGCCCTTGTCCTTCTAAGTGGTAAAGGGTGTGGGTTTTGGGCATGCTGTCATAGAATCATAGAACCATAGAACAGTACAGCACAGAACAGGCCCTTCGGCCCTCGATGTTGTGCCGAGCAATGATCACCCTACTTAAACCCACGTAACCCGTATACCCGTAACCCAACAATCCCCCCAGTAACCTCACACTACGGGCAATTTAGCATGGCCAATCCACCTAACCCGCACATCTTTGGACTGTGGGTGGAAACCGGAGCACCCGGAGGAAACCCACGCACACACGGGGAGGACGTGCAGACTCCACACAGACAGTGACCCAGCCGGGAATCGAACCTGGGACCCTGGAGCTGTGAAGCATTGATGCTAACCACCATGCTACCGTGAGGCCCCTTGAACCTTGATGAGTTGCTGCAATACATATTGTCAATGGTACACACTGCTGCACTGTGCATTGGAGGCAGAGGGAGTTAATGTTTTACGGGGTGAAAAGGGTGCCAATCAAGCTGGTTGCGTTGTCCTGGATGATATTGTCCTTCCTGAGTTTGTTGGAGCTGCACTCATCCAAACAAGTGGAGAGTATTCCATCACATTCCTGACTTGGGGATGGTGGACAGGCTTTGGCAAGTCAGGAGTTCAGTGACAGAGATAGCTTTCGGAAGTCATGCATGCACTGTCAGACAAGCTGAAACTTGTTCCACCAGCATCCTGGGCAATTTTGTCACCTGTTTATAGATGTGCTCAATCTAGGTTGTTTCTAAGCCATGCAATATCTTATTCTGTATTTCAGGAGACAGATGGAGGTCTGACAGAATGCAGCTGACAGCAGTGTCAAACGCAATTGTATTTGCACATTTCACTCTGGTATGAAAAGACATATTTCATGTTTATTCACTGCAGCTAACCAAAACATTTCTAACTTTTCTCAATTCTGATGCAAGCTCACTGACCTGAAATGTTAATTCTGTTTCTCTCCCCACAGATGTTGTCAGACCTGTTGAGTATTTCCACCATTCTCTATTTTTATTTACCATGAAAAGATTCAATCGACATCTCTCATCCAACATAAGTTAAAATGGGTGCCTGCCATATCAAATAGGGGTGGGCATAACTGACAAAAGATTGATCCTAAAAAAAAAGACTTGCATTTATATAGCACCTCTCACAATGTCAGATCATCCCAATGCATTTTACAACCAATGAAGGAGGGTAGTTACTGAAGTAATGCAGGAAGGCTCTTCTGGTATGTATACAGAGGGGCAAAACTCAGATATTTGACTTTAGCTCCAGACAATATGTCTCTTAGCTAGGCCGTGAATTGTTCTTGCCTTATGACAATATTTAATTTTAAGATGATTGGGAAAAGAATCAGAGGCAGCATGAGGAAAGCCTTTATACACATTGATAGATCTGGAATGCCCTGCTTAATAGGCTGTTGAGTACAGATTCAATGGTAGCCTTCAAAAGATAAAGCCCTGAAGGAGAAAAAAAATTGCAGGATAATGGGGAAAGAGCAGAGGAGGGGGGCTAACTGGATTGCTCTTTGAAAGATTTGGAGCGGACTTGTTGAGTTGAATGGCCTCCTTTGTGCTACAGTGTTCCATGATTCTAGAAATGCACACCAAACCATACTGTTCTGTGCAGAAATCACTTGCTGTCCCCTGACAGCTAATGGACATCACAATGGTGATACAGAAAGCAGTGTGACCAACCATTCTGTCTTCCAAGCCTTATGATGTGGTGCTGAGGCTTATGATATAAAATTTGATTTTACCAAGTCACGTGAATCCATGACTGTTCCTATAATTCACTGTACTCGGGGGTGTTGCCCCTATGTGCAATTGTACTATCTGTCTTTAAAATTTACTTCCTATCAGAAACCACCCATTCTAAAAACCACTGTAATAATTTTGTTGAACAATGCTTCACAGGCAATGGAGTAGGCCATTCAGCCCCTCGAGCTTGTTCCACCATTTAATGAGATCTTTGCCGCTCTATACCCAAACTTTATTTACTCACCTTGGCTTCATATCCCTTCATCTATTGGCTTGCAAAAAAAATCTGTCTATCTCAGATTTATGTGATCAATGACCGAGCATCTCCTGTCTTTAATGGGTGCAAGTTTCACGCTTCTACCACCCTTTGCAAGAAGAAGTGTTTCTTTGTCTAGTCACACAGCAGGTGAGACAGAAAACGTTCAGAGCCACATGGCAAAAAATGGGGGGAAACTCCAATGATTGACCGAGTGATATGGAAAACCACAACCAAAACAGAGAACAGCTGATGTCTGGAAGCTGAAACACACTCGACGTCCTGAGTATATTGCTTCAGCTTCAATCTCACTTTATGATGCAGCCCCCCAACCACATGGTTTGTTCTGAAGGACATGTCTGGCAACCTCTTAGTCTGTTGCATATTACAAAATCTGCAGCCCACCAGTGCGAAGGAGGTGCTGGGAAATGTGCAATATGCTCCACCTTCCAGTCTTGAGTAACTGTGTGGAGTTTGCACTTTCTCCCCGTATCAGCGTAAGTTTCCTCCAGGTACTCCAGTTTCCTCCCACAGTCTAAAGAAGTGCAGTTTAGGTGGATTGGCCGTGCTAAATAGTCCCTTAGTGTCCAAAGATGCACAGGTTACTTGGGGTTATAGGATTGCAGGCATAGGGAGGGGCAGTGGGCTTGGGTAGGGTGCTCTATCAAGATGATTGGTGCAGACTCGATGTGCTGAATGGCCTCTTTCTGCCTGTAGGAATTCTGCAGTTCTATGTCTTGAATCACAAAGTCAGCTGGTGTGCAGAACAAACTGAGCGTGAATCTCTGAAGAAATGTAATGTTCTATGTTCTAAATGTGTATTTTGATAGCTATATTAGGGAGTCAGGATTCAAAGGAGGACAAGGGCCTGTTGACTGGTCAGCTGTCTGCTTCAATTACCAGAGCAAAACCACTCATTATAATTGTGAAAGAGGGCTTCGCGAGCTCTTTTTAATAAAAGCAGCTGTAAATTCTCGTTATTTTTGACTTTGCTGAGTATTCATTTCTTTCTCTTGCTAAGTTACGTTTGATTGTTTGATGTTTATCATTATCAGTCTGGTGCTTGAGTGCCTTATCTATCCTGAACCAGCCGGGCAAGCTGACATTTACAGCCCTTGATGAGTTTTGCCAGTATCGGCAAAGGGCTGTAAATGTCAGCTGAGTCTTCATATCTCCAGATCTCCTGGTCTAGAGTTCAAATGGCATTGGCATCAGAGGAATGAATTATGACAGATTAGGAGCTGGAGAAGGCCGTCCAGCCCCTCGTGCCTGTTCCACAATTCCGTGAGATCACGGGCTGAACCCATCCACTCTTAACACTTTTGGGTCGGAAAGTTCTTTCAAACTCAGATTTTGGCGAGTCAGGGGTTCAGTGATAGAGATTGCTTTTATTAAGTGAGTTAGCATCGGTAGCTTTTGCGGGAGGGAGCTCCATACTTCTCCCACCTTTCGCATGAAAAGTGTTTCCTAACCTCTTATTTCCTTATTTCACTTTAATATCTCGAGGAGAAAACGCATGGGCAATTTGGGATATCGTCGGTTGATGAGTTCGAAGTTGAGGTTGAGGAGGAAATTCAAGTATTTCCTGTAGTAATTATGGTCAAAAAGTACACCTGAAAGTTACTTCCATGTTAAAGCAAGGTATGAGTTTCGAAGGTTGATGGCGGGAGGGGGAGATAGACTTCCAGACAGGGGACTGGAAGCCTTCGCAAACCTATTGTGTGATCGGGGATCGGCAGGATGTTTCTGGATGAATAGTTTGTCTACTTCTTTTTATTTCGGAGTGCAGCTGTACATCTACAGAAAATGCTTTCCTATCAGGAAGTCCCCTCAGAAAAGAGACCCCTGTCAGGAAGCTACAGAGCAGCCCAGACAGAGGCAGTGAAATGAATTACTGTCATAACATTCACCTGGGCATATACCTGCTGGCTCAGAGACAGGAAGCACCACACGTCAATTCCTGAATTTCTTTCTGTTCTTCCATCCCAAATAAAATAAACAGTCTATGTAAAAATATTGTCAGGGACCTGACATTCAATGCCGCCAGTAAACGGTGCGCTGCCGAGAAACACATGGCTGGGCAGACCGGAGAATCCAGCCCTTTAGGAAACTTTGATTTGATTTCCTATGTCATCAGGAAATCTATGTCTTACATTCTGCATCTGTACTTCATAATTTAGTGAGCCAGATACTGCTGTTGAATGTCAGATCCCTGACAATATTTTTATATAGACTGTTTATTTTATTTGGGATGGAAGAACTGAGAGAAATTCCAAGCAATAACCTTTAAACCAATTCATTATAAGATATGGCAATATTCTCTCCCTTCTCATGCCATTTCAAGGGTTATATTAAATGATCTAAATATTTACAATTGCGCTATCATTTCCCCTTGGCCTTTACAAGGGCTTAATGAGGAAACAACAAGAATATGTTGTTTCTGAGCAAAAGGTTGGCCCTGGAATTTGCAGTTGTAATGATGGTGAAACTGTCAGGGTTGTCTGTTTTTACTGGGTAAAAGTTAACAATAACTTTAGGCATTTGCACCATGCACAGTTAAGTGTGGAAATCCTAGTCCTGTTGCAGTCCTCATAGGTGCAATCAAAACAGGTTAACAGACTCGTGAACCCTTTAGGCACCATTATGACTGCAAAACCAAAGTATTAAATTATGTTCAAAGAGGAGTTTCTAATGCCATACTAAATCATAATTACTCGAGAACAACATTTCTGCCGCTCTTAAGCTAATTTTATAAATGTGGAGTCTCAGGCTCTCAGAAAATTGCATGATTTAAAAAAAAAAGATTTTCCCCATATGGGAGATCAGTTTCTCGCTTGATTCATGTGTCATCCCGCCCCCGCCCCCCCCCCCCCATCCCCACCGCTGGCAGCGGGATCCTTCGTCCCGCCTGCCGACCAATGGAGTTTCATATTGTGGGCAGCCCCACTCCGTTGGGAAATTCCTGGGATTGGGTGCACTGCCGGCGCAGCGGAGAATCCTGCCAGCAGAGAACTGAACCCCGTGATTGTTATTTTTATTACTGTGCGAATCTGACAAATTCTTCAGTCTGATTGCTGATCAGCCTGCCTACTGCCTGCCATGTTGCTGAATGTCAAAGATTCCCTATCCATGCTACCAAATTCAAAGTGACAGTGGACTGGAGGAAATATATGCTGGAAAGTACGCTGCATATTTGTCGAAACTTGTTTCAGGGACCACCATTTTTCAGTACAGACCACAAAATGCCGACCATTGTGTTCTCCCATTTTGATCATAATTCTAACTCTACTCCAATAGTCTTCTTTACAATCTCCACTTTTAAACCAGTTAAAACATGCTGTTGAAGCAATGGGCTCACAGGGCCACTAATTAACTCAGATTTCTTGCATGATGGACTCCGTTACTTTTGAAGCTGCATTATGATCGATATCAAGTTAATAGCAAAGAACAGATATCAAAAAAGATGGAGTGTCAGCAAGATCTTCTGAACTGATGTCAAAAAGACATCATCCTCAGTCTCACCCTCAGTAGCGTAAGTGATCTTGCTCAGTCTGCTATTCAATAGCTATCTTGCAGGCTTTGATATGAATCACAGGGTTGATTCCCCAGTAGGGCCATGGGTCCAAAAGATGTTTAAAAGACTGCTGTTTCGGGCAGGGAAAACACTATGGGCGGGATCTCCGATTGCCGACGCCATAATTGAGTTTGCCGATTGGCCGGAGACTCTGATTTTACGCCGAAATCACGGGTAGTGCTGTTTGGGGGGGCTCCCCCCCCCCCCCCCCCTCAAAAACGGCATAATCGCATGCCGCATGCCATCGGGACGGCCTCAGTACATCACCTGAGGCCCTCTCCTGATGCTCCGCCCCCGATGGGCCAACTTCCCGACGGCGTCAGTCACGTGTGCTCACAGTTTTCGGGGACCTCACGTGGCGGTTGCGGACTGTGTCCAGCGCTGCCGCAGTAGGTGGGGGGGGGGAGGAGGAAGGGGCGTTCCACTGGCGGGGGAGCTTCAGCAGGGGCTGGAAGGGTGGCAAAGGGGATTACTGGTGGCACTATCTGGCAGGCCGGATCCACGTGCTGTCGGCGTCATGTAGTATGGTGCGGCCACCGCAGTTTGCCGCCGTGCATATGCACGGCCACCCTTCGTCCGCATCTGCAGGTAAAGCCGGGAGCTTTACGTAGCATGGCTGCGAGCTCCACACCGGGCGGAGCATCGGTGCAGGAGCGGCACTGACATTTTGATCGTAAGACCAGACACATGCTTCTGACACAGTCTCAAAATTAGAGAATCCAGCCCTATGTAAATGTAGCACTTTGGTGATAATCTTAAGACGTGTATCATGCTGATTCTCCACATATCCCTTCCTGTATCATCATGAGCTGGACCCTTAAAACAACTGGGGAATTAAACCTGTGATACATGTCAAAGCTGGCAAGACGAGCTATCGAATGTCACACTGAGCTAGATCACTTAGGCTACTGAGGGTGAGACTTTTGCTTATAGCAAATATTTCCAGAAGGTGAATAAAAACTAAAAGTCATGCAAACATTCCTGTGAAATTAATGTTTAAGTGCTTAATCCTGGTAATCTGATACTATCCATTTCAGCTTAAATCATACTGTTGTGTAGTAGCATATTGCAAGTCTTTTTTTTAACCATTTCTCAAATTACAACAGATTATTAACTATTAAAAACTATTCAGATTTTGAATATCTAAAATCAGAAGCACTCATGAAATTGTATAGTCACTTGGTAGTGGAACTTTGTATTACTTTAAGATTCTTTGCACACACAACAAATGCTGCCCAATCACAGTATCATGTCCAATGTTAGACATTATGCTCTGCATCTCAGTCCCTTTGGCTGCTTGTTATAGGCAGAGTACTGACTGAGCTCAACCAACCTGTGCTTGCAAAACTCAGAACATAATGTCTGACATTAGATGTGATTCCGCGATTGGATAGCACTTGTCCGAGTGCGTTAAAAATGACACTTAACCCAATTTAAGATTATCAGCCTGACTCACAATGTAGTTTACGGTTGTGAGACGCTTTGGGCGGGATTCTCTGATCCTGAGGCTAAGTGTTGACGCCGTCGAAAACGCAGTTGCGTTTCTCGACCGTGTCAACATGGCCTCAGGAGCAGCAGTTCTGACCCCTACAGGGGGGCCAGCACGGCACTGGAGCGACCCACCCCGCTCCGGCTGCCGATCCCGGCGTCAGATGGACGCCGTGGATCTGCGCATGCGCAGAGGGACCGGCGCGATTTCCACACATGTGCGGTGTCTCCCTTCTCCGCGCCAGCCCCGACACAACATGGCGTAGGGCTACAGGGGCTGGTGTGGAACAAAGGAGGCCCCCAACCTGAGAGGCCGGGTAAGACCAGGTTAGAACGGCGCTGGCGGGACTCAGGTCTTTTTGTCTGGCTGCTCGGCCCATTGTTGTTCTGTTTACTTGCTATAAATATAGCAGTCAATATGGTCGCCTTCCTTAATCCTAATTATGTTTACACTTAGAGTCGCCAGATACCACCACAAGGTTCAAACCCGAATACTGATCAAAGAGCCAATACACCAGTTAGTTAGTTCAAAGCCAATACTATTTATTCACACACACAGTAAGATTTACTCACAAAGTACTACAAACTAAACTATCTCTAACGCTAACGCCTATACTTAACTTTGGGTGCCCACTCAGTCAGAGGAACAATGGCTGTTGTTCGGATCTGAGGTTGTTGGGTTCGAGGAGGTATAGGAGAACAGCTAAGGTTGTCCGTCTGGTAGCGAGCGTTGACCTTGAACTTACTTGCTTCTGGTGATGCTGGTGGATGGGTCTCTCAGCTTTGAGAGCCAAGTCCAAGAGAGCGAATCTCTCGTGGGGGTTCCTTCTTATACCTGCACTTTTAGGCGGGCCTTAAACTTGGCCCCAATTAATTGGGCTGCTTCTCAATCACTGTTATCGATCTTGTCCAATAAAGGGATGGGTGCCCTGATGGCTGGGCATGTCTTAGGTGGCCGTTGGCCTTGCTTTGTTTACGCGTTCGGTTTGGGGAACTGGCGCCGGGATGTCTGGAAAAGTGTCGGTTGCTTGAGTGTCTTTCCTTTGTTCCCGGAGATGGGCCATCAATATGCTAATTGACCTACAGTTTCAGATTCGTCTGGGTGCTGCCTTCTCAATACGCATCCAGGCTCTGCCTGCTTGCTTTCCTAACATTGTCCACAGTTCCCTCCATCCTTTGCGAGCGTCCATTTTGTGTTCTGGAAGTGGCCATCCCAGATGGCTACACCATCCCGGGCGGAGATTCTCTGCTGTCCGAAGAATCGCGTCCCGGCGGCATGGCGCGATTCGCGCCGGTCGTGGCGATTCTCCAGCCCGGCCCCCGGGTGAGAGAATCCCTCCCAGGATGTATTCCTAAGCAGTGACCTGTTCTCTGTAGGCAAAAGGAATATATCAAGACATCTTTGAATAAAAAAATGAATGGGGGACAATGGCTCCATGGTAACATCTCAAGCAATCAGAGTCAACTCGCCAACCAATAAGAACCCCTTTTCTGATCCATTACAGATTGTGGTCCCCGTTGAAATTTGGCATCCATGTATGTGTCCTGCTGACTGCAATACAAAAAGCTTCACCAGCATGAAATTGTGTAACTTAATACTGCATAATCTCAATATGTTCGGCACATTGTGCAGGACATCTGCAGCCTCCTAAATACAAACTTTGCAAACCAAATTGTTCAATCTCCAGGAAGATCACTGGACAAGGCACAGAGAATAAATGGAGAATTAACACAAAATTCCCATTTAAATGATTTGATTTGCGATAAGCTGGAAAGTGAACTCCTGCTGCTTCTGGCTCCACAGAATTGGGACCTTTAATGATGCCTTGAGGTCATTTTGTGAGTAACCTTTAACTATCATCGGTTTGTTCATGTGGTCTTCTTCTCCAATATGAAACCAGCGCTTGCAGGACACAGATTATTTTTCACTCAAATTGTGCACTGGAATTTATTCAATGGTCTCTACTTTTCCTAAAAATAGAAAGATTTGCTTCAGACTGGGCAATAAACAAAAGCTAAATTTTATTGAAGTTCTCCTGAACATATTTTATTTCTCTCATTTAGTAAGGAATCTGGGAAGCAGGTGGGAAAATAGAGTTGAGGCCCAAGATCATCCATGACCATATTGAATGTCGAAACTTGACAGACCATATTGTCCTCTCCTGCTTCTTGTGCATTCTTGTATTCTGAGTCGCCCTACGTCGTCATCACCATCTGTGACAAGAAAGGTGGGACAGTAATCCGGATCTGTTGAAAGCAAACGCTTGGAAGCTTCCAAAGCAGCCAAAGGAGTGCCGCTGGCCAGCCAGAATTTCCCACACCCTCCATGGTGTGTGTCAGGGTGGCGGAGGTGTCTGTCATTGACTAGCGGCAGGACCTTCTGGTCTCACCGCTGTCCACAGGGTTTCCTGTTCTTTGCACCCCTCCGCTGTGGTGGGGATCCCTGTCGGCTGGACCAGAAGCTCCTGCCGGTGAGAACGGCCAGAAAATTCTGGCCACTGAATCTGAAAGTCCCTCCAGAAAAGTGGTAAGATCCCATGTAGTCCTTGCCCATTTCAACGCAGCTGTGCTTAAGAAATCAACAGCATAGGAATGTAATAGGGGCAAAATGTAATTTTGTACCACTTCATGACACCACAGAGTCTTTATCAGCTGTGGTACTGCATAGCACTACTCAGAACTTTATAGCTGGGGTGTTTCATGGCTGAAACTTTACAGGGACAGTAAGAGGTACTGCTCCCCTTGTGCTACTTTCCATTCAAAGTCACTGAGAAACAAGTCCAGTGTTGATATAGGTGTGTGCAAATTTCCGGCGGAAGTGCACGATTTGGGGTTTGTTTAGTGTTCATTCCAATGCCAGTCTTTCTATTTAAAGGACAAAGTAGAAGAGTAAAATGTTACTCCTGTGCAGTGTCCCCACCATGCCATTCCAAATAAAGCCTGAACAGCTTCACCAATAAAACTCCTCATCCACAGCTGTTTCTCAGCAACAACCTTTGCACGTACATTCACAGACTTAAACTCTAGTTGCCAGCTGTCAGTGATGAACAGCTCTTAACATGCAACTTCAATTATCCCTGTCCACATTTAAAAGCCCATGCTCACACTCCCATCACCTCTCACAAATCCACAACTGCCTCGGAGTTTCATGGTCCTACAGTGAAATCCTCCACAAAACATGTTGCTGGCCTCCAGATCATTAGATCTTGCACCAAGATGTGCAGCACTCTTTGGGGTCGTATAATATTGTCTTCTATTCCAAGATGAAGCTCTTGTGTAGAGTTCTCTCTCGCTCACATACACAAACACACAAAACAGAACTTGCACTGACAATGATCTAATACCCTCGCATAGACAGAAGGAAAAGTGGACAAACCAAAGAAGGAGAGATTCGTTAGGGTAACCTACACAGTTTCTGAAGGATGGGAGATGTTTTCGGGAGGGCTTAATGGAAGGGAATGAAATGGAGAGATCGATGTGTTTCGTGGGCAATTCCAGAGAGTGGGACACACATAGCTGATGGCACGATCATTGGTGGTGGGGCAATAGTTGGAGGAGGCACACAAGAGCTTGTGCCGTATGTAAAGTGAGTTCAAGCTGAAGGACATGTTGGGTGGGCCAACGAAGAGTACAGCAACAAGCAAGTGCGGGAATGGAGGGATTTGAAGGACATGATCAGAATTTTAAATAGTGCAACATGGTTTGTTGCCTATTATGTTGGGTAAAAGAAAAACCCTTCACTCTGATGATCTTCAGACGCTTGTTACCTGTGTAAAGGTTTGAGGCGTATCTACCAAGGTTGAGAAACCCATTTGTAGCATTTTGCTTTTACAGAACATGTAATATTTACGCAACTTTATATTGATGTACATTTAACAGCAACATCTCTCTGGTTTGAAGTAACTGCAAGCTATTGCGTTGTTTTTTTTCACTTTTTCAGCTCATCATGTGAATTCAGCCTGGGCCAAATAGCAACAAAATGTTTCCATTACAAAGTCCTGGGCCAGAATTTTTCACATGGAAGGTTTTGCGGCTGGGGTGGCGGATGAAATTGTTATTGGGGGGCACCCCACCCTTAAGGCCCAGTGACCTCCACGCCTCCTTCACCCCCTGATCATCACCCCCGCCATCCCCAGGCCATGAGACTCCATAAGCTCAGCTGTGTCTCCAGTTCCCAGGACGTTTTCTCAGGCAACTCTGTGCAGTTCCTCTTCCAGCCATTGAGCACAGTTGCTGCAGTGAGTGAGCTACTGGTCAACTCTATGGTGGGATTTCCTCCTGAGCGCTGGGTGGAGGTCCTGCCTAATGCAAATCAACACTCGTTAGAATGTAAATTAGCAATGGAGAAGTCGAAGTTAGCTGGAATTTATTCCCCACCAACACTTTAGATGGCAGGGACCATCCTAAAAATTCAGACACTGCTTTGATCAGAAAACATTCATTTGGAGAACAATTCTATGGTTGCCAAGAGTTTACTGGCATCTCTCTCGTATGGCCAAATGCCATGTATTCCCAGACAGTAAGCATTGCAGGGGGCCTATATTTATATATCAATTTTTGTGACCTGATGACACCCCAGAATGTTTTACTTGCCAATGAGATTGCAATGTAGTTAAGTATGGCCACCATGTTGTGCACAAGGAGGCCCCTCAAACAGAATTGAGAGAAATAACCAGATAATCTCGTTGGTTAAATATCGGAACATTGGCCAGGATACCTGGAGAATGCCGCTGTTCCTCTTTGAACAGAGCTTGTCTGTCTATGAGCGAAAGTGAATGTGACCTTAGTTTAATGCCACATCTGAGAGGTGGCACATTCAATGCTGCAGCAGCACCATCTCAGTACTGAAGTGAAATATCAATGTGGATGGCGTGTTCAGGTTCAGAGAGTGGAACTTGTACCCACCACCTTCAAACAGAGAGTCAAACCTGATGCCGGCTTTCAGAACACACGAGTCCCTGTCCTCATTTGATTAGGAGATTGTATTTTCTAAACTGATTCTGGGGTCCTCGATATACGCATACACACAGAATGGCATTTAGCCTCAGGGTGGCACTCTTCTCATCGTACTGAGTGAGGCTGAGGTGGTGAAACCTTTTCTGTTATAGTGCCACACACTTTCACCCATTGGCACCGCCTCAGTGTTATCTGCCCCTGGACTGCAGCTGGCACTGACAACACCACCATCACACCTCCTCCTGTTAACACAGTCGCTTTATTGGCTGCACTAACCCCCTGAACGCCAACCTTCCCTCTTCAGCCCCTTCCCCTTCCACACCCATTCTGTCCTTTAATTGGTTTCAACCAAAGCTAATGTGATAAAAGCCATTTTGGGGAGGCTGGGTCACTGTCTGTGTGGAGTCTGCACGTCCTCCCCCTGTGTGCGTGGGTTTCCTCCGGGTGCTCCGGTTTCCTCCCACAGTCCAAAGATGTGCGGGTTAGGTGGATTGGCCATGCTAAATTGCCCGTTGTGTCCTAATAAAAGTAAGGTTAAGGGGGGGGGGGTTGTTGGGTTACGGGTATAGGGTGGATACGTGGGTTTGAGTTGGGTGATCATGGCTCGGCACAACATTGAGGGTCGAAGGGCCTGTTCTGTGCTGTACTGTTCTATGTTCTATGTTTCCTCACTTGATTGTGTTTGAGTGTGTTCGTTTACACAGAGTTGAGACAATAGACGTTAAATATTCTGTCATCACAAACCGTGATGCACCCTTTCATTCTTCCGAACTAAAGCCAATCTGGCCAAAATAATCCATCAGAAATAAATGGTGATCCATCCTTTAATTAGTCTGCTGCTGCCAATGAGAAGAGAATCTGTCAATCAACAGTTGGCCCCATTCGTGGATTCGTCTCTGCACCAGTTGGCAAGGTTCACTGGGTAGGTATCAGCCTCAGAAAGAACAGCATTTATCTCTGGCTTTTGGAAGGCATTGGAGTTGCTGTTTGGACTTGTAATCTGAATTTGCATCAATAGCTCAGCATAATGGCAAATAAAAGCAGATTAAAGTTTTCAGTGGATGAGGAAACATTTTGTTATTTCATCCAAGGTAACTAACTCCCAGAGTCATTGCAAATTGTAGAATAATAGGCCATGATAGGGCAACAATTCGCACCTGGCCTTCCTTGATCAACCCATGATTACTCACAGGTTGTGCTTATGAAATTTTATTTTGCCACAAAACTACAACTGGTATTCTTCTGGTCGTATTACTACAGGGGTGCAATACTTCCTGAAGCTGCTCGAACAGACTGTCCCACAATCGGCAGCTGTACTCCTCCACATGCACAGCACTGCCAGTGGCCTACCATGCCTCATTTACTTAAATAGTCACACTCAGCTTCAGTCACACACTAATTTCCCACTGCCCTATTAGCTTCACTCCCTGTGGAAAAAAACATATTCGCAGGCATGAATAGCTGCCAATGAACAAGGAAAGAGCCAGCACACTGCGCAACCGATTAGAATCAGGAGATGGTGGTGCAGGTATAATGTTACTGGATTAGTTTAGCTCATTTGGTTTGTGATGCAGAGCAAGCTCAGAGGTGTGGGTTCAATTCTTGTTCCGGCTGAGGTTATTCATTTTAAAAAAAAACTTACATTTTAGAGTACCCAATTCCTTTTTTCTAATTAAGGGGCAATTTAGTGTGGCCAATCCACCTACCCTGCACATCTTTGTGTTGTGGGGGCTGAGGCCCACGCAGACACGGGGAGAATGAGCAAACTCCACATTGACAGTGACCCAGAGCCGGGGTCGAACCTGGGACCTCAGCGCCGTGAGACAAGCAGTGCTAACCACTGAGCCGCCGTGCTGCCCGGCTGAGGTTATTCATGAAGACCCCGCCTTCTCAACTTTATCCCTCACTCAGATGTGGTGACCCTCAGGTTAAATCACCACTGGTTAGCTCTCCCCCCTCAAAGGAGAAAGCAGCCTATGGTCACCTGGGGCTAAGGTGACTTTACTTTACTTTTAGTAACCCTGAGACTAATTCTCGAGGGACACGGATTCAAATCCTGCTATGGGAGCTGGTGGAATTTAAATTCAATGAAACAAAAATTTTAATTAAAACTTTTTCTCAGTAATAGTGACCATGGAACTATCATTGACTGTTGGATTTACAAATGTCTCTTTAGGGAACCAAATCTGCCATCCTAACCGATCTGGCCGACATATGACTCCAGATCCGTAGTAACAATGGGCAGGATTCTCTGGCTGCTCACACTGGCGCGATCTTACAGTCCTGCCGATGGTGTTCCCCTGCCGTGGGTTTCACAGCGCTGAAAGGTGGAAACCCCACTGGCCTCCATCACTGCCGAACGCACCCCAGAGGGGGAGGAAAATCCAACCCATGGTTGACTCTGAGCAGCCCTCTGAAATGGCTGAGAAGCAACTCAGTTCAAGCGAAATTGGGGATAGGCAATAAACACTGACCTTCCCAGCTGTGCCCACATCCCATAAGACAATCACAAGATCGCACTCCATTTTGCATTTCATTTTAAATGTAACATGGGAGCACGTATTATAGGTGCATTAGAAGATACTTAACTTAGCTCACAAAACAATTTGCACCAAATTACTTGGAGGCCTGATTAAATAAGATCTGAAGTGTCCAGAAGGACAAATGGCCATATCTCAACTGTGGACACATTGAAAAAGTAGGATTTTAGAATGCTGTTGCAATGCAAATTCACAGCAGGGGAACGAAGTGAGGAGGAGGGATACTTACATGCGTGGGTGCATCTGTCTCGCCCATGTGTCTCCAGAGATTTGACTGTCCAAGCAAACCATTCCTGACCTCTGTCAGGGCTTGCAAACTAATTTAGAACAAGTTTTGCAGTGAGTATAAGCTCCTGAACGGTAGTGGGGGCAACAGCTGTTCTCATTTCTATGATAGTTCTGATGTCTGTCAGTCCTCTGTCGGTATTATTGTATAGATCAGTCTGTCTCCCATAGCTGACAGTACAGAACAAGTGAAAGGTGATTTGGGAGCACCAAAATAAAACAGGCTGAATTCCCTCACTAGCTTTGAGCAGCTGAACGTAGGGTGAAACACTCCTCCTGCCCAGAATGCAGCCAGACCCCACAACTGGTTTCAGTTGTGTTCATTGTCAGTGATGACTCTGCTCACTTTCCAGCTTCAGCACAATCTGTTCCACATCAGAAACTTACAGGCACTTTGAGCAGAACAATCTTGCTGAATACGTTCCATCTGAATTATTAGGTATTATACTGAAAAGGTACGGCTATTTTACATTGACTGTGTAAACTAACATACTCGGACACAATCAAATGAGGAAACTTCCTGAAAATGATTTTCTGTTTGTGATTTCCATGGGGGTCGTTGGGGAGTGATTAACAAGAAACATCTGGGGTGCATAAGGACAGGTGGCGGAAGGGATGGTGGTGAGGCAACCATTTCATCTCCAAGTTGCTGTAAAAAGCAGTGGAGTTTGTAGGTAGCCATTCATGCACCATGGAAATGTGGTTCCCTATCCTGGAACACATCAGATGTTTTACACAACCAACTTTGTTGCTCATCCTTGTGCGCTTGAGGCCAAATCATATTCGATGTTGACCAAGTAGAAGCAGTAGATTTTTGGAATTGGAAGAGGGTGGCCATCCTGTTGGAATGAGAAGTTTCCCAATCAAGTGGAGGAATAGAGATCTGGAAGTGCAGCTGCACAGATTTCTAAAAGTGGAATTGCAAAGGGGAATAACAGTAAAAGGCAAAAATGTAAATGACACAGAGACAGGATTAGAGTTGATAGCTCCTAATCTGGACTGAGCCAACACCAACAGAATGGGCTAACTGGCCCCCTTCTGTGCTGAAATGTCTACAGGTGGGATTTTCCAGCAACGGGTCTCACCAAAGTCTATGGCATTTTGTGCGGCTCGCCTGTCCTACCGCTGGGTTCACCTTCAGCGGGACCAGAAAATCCCACCCTACGTTTCTATATAATAATAATAATCTTTATTGTCGCAAGTAGGCTTACATTAACACTGCAATGCAGTTACTGTGAAAAGCCCCTAGTCGCCACATTCCAGCGCCTGTTCGGGTGCACTGAGGGAGAATTCAGTATGTCCAAATTACCTAATAGCACGTCTGTCGGGATTTGTGGGAGGAAACCGGAGCCCCCGGAGGAACCCCACGCAGACACAGGGAGAGCGTGCAGACTCTGCACAGATGGTGACCCAAGCCAGGAATCGAATCTGCGACCCTGGTGCTGTGAAGCAACAGTGATAACCACTGTGCTACCATGCAGCCCCTATATATATTTGACCAATGAGCCATTCCGATCAAAGTCCTTACTTCAACATTGTGCTTTGAGGCTGAAATACTTGTTTTAAACTCCGAACGCCAACTGTGTAATTTCACAAACATCTTTTGAGCAGATGAAACATAATCCATCATGCCTGAGCGCATGCACACATTTTATAACTGTCTGAATTCTATGAATTCCTTTGCCTATCTATTGAAACCACATGACAAAAGCATTTCAAATCTGACATTCCCGAAAATCTATTTTTTAAAGAAATGTGCCCTGCTCACTTTTCAGAAAGCTTTCTTCACAAAACTTTCTTCAGTGAGAGAAAGGTGATGTTGTCTAATGTTTCCCCTGCAGCTCACATTCAGTGCCAGCTTGGGAAGGTTCAATCACTGAGAAGAGGGGACGAGTCGAGTGGCAGTACAGTATTCGGAGCTACTTGATGAGTTGTGCTTACTTATGTTGGTGCCTCACATCAGTTTGGGCTGTGCAGTGTTAATGATGGCTAAACTGTCAGTGTTCCACTGAAATCATCAGCACATTTTTAAAATAACACAGAAATCCAGAATCTGTTGTTAATAATTCTACGCTCATCCCGGAGGATGCATGGTTGAGGTTCTCCCCACTGCAATCTCCAAGCAATCAGAAAATTTTCAAAACCTTCCATCTTTATGTTGCTAGCCCTGCTGTAAGAACAATTGAAAAGGTTGTTCCTCGTTGAATGAAGTACAGCTGGCTAACAGCATACTAATTTCATACATACTGTCAAAAAAACTCATTGGCCCCAAAATTAATGTTATATTTGAGGAATGTCAAATTTTTCTGTTATGATTTTTAAAATTCACATATTTTAAAATAATAAATGTTAGTTATAAAGTTTATTTTAATTTTATCTTCTGTCTTAATTGAATCATAATAATATTTGGCATTATCTTAAAACTTAAATTAGAAGTCGGGACACTGCTTTAAATTTCCTGGTTTGCTGTCTGTGAGAATACTTTAATGTGATTGATTAGTTATTTGATGAGATTTCAACGACGTCACAGTGATCACTAGACTTCAACAAAGTGACAGAGTACCTTTTATGTCTACCTAAGAGGGCTTACAGGAGCACAGTTGAATGCCTCACACAGGAAATGACACCTCCAACAGCACGCCCTCAGTGCAGACTTGATTTTTATGCCAAACTTCTGGAGTTGGACTTCAACCCACAACTTTGTGGACTCAAGGGCAAGTGCTCCTAACTGAGCCATGATTACTAGTCCCAGGTGGAAATGTACCTCATTTCTAGTTGCTGTGCTGAAAATTGTTATTTTAGTCCTAATCTGTCATTGTCCAGCTGTGAATGTAGATTTTCCACTTAAAAATAGCAAAGACTTGAAGATAACCAATGCCCTTTGGTAGCTGCATGAAACATTGGTTGAAACATACACGCTTTGTTCCAGTTAGACAAATCACGTTAATCGTGTAATTTGGTGGGAACACTTTCTCACAAGCGGGACTTTTTGCAGTGTTGGTAAACAGCAGTAACCTCCTCCTGAGAGCAAATATTCCCTTAGTCAAAGTCTGAAATTATCTCAGTTCAGTCTCATTAGCAGAGACAGCACAATGTTAACTGGCATTGGTCTTTGCATCTATCAGTTGGTATAAATGGTCTTGTTCACATATTTATTGTGCTCTCCACTTTATGGGTAAACTTCCATCATGTGTTCTCAAATTTCTGAAAGTCACATAATGCAAGCATAGAAAACCCAAATGATACTGTGAATAAACACAAAGGACTCATGAAGATACAATTGCTGGTGCAAAGTATCACCTTCAGATAATTTAGTTACATTACTGAGAGCCATTAGCTGGGCTGTCGAACCCTGCCACAAGACGGCTAATCATATCTTTGCTCTGTATTACTCTTTCCCAGGTTATTTATCACCGTGCCCTGTGACATTTAGGGAATGCTTGAGACAGAATTCAAAACTGTGCCCAAACAACAACTGAACCTTATCAATAAATATTTATCAGGAGTCTATTCTCAGTGTTTCTGCCCCCAATATTTCCAATAAATTACACAAGTTCCATCACTTATATATCATCTTTCACCTCAATTAGCTCCTCAGTTCTGATTGATGTCTTCAATTCTACCTGGGTGTAATGTGAACAGGAAGTTGGCATGCACTTCAGAGCTCCGTGAATATCAAACGCTACCTGATTGCTCACAGATCAGCAATAGGTGTAAACTGAAGCCAAAACGGAAGAAATATATTCTCCATGGTCGGAGCATGAAATATAATTTTGGTTGTTTACTTTTTAAAAGTTTCCTCACCCCCTCCCCTCTTGTCCTGAAGAGATTACTGACGTACAGTTCCAGTATTGGATGCAGCCTTCCATACGTCACTCAACTGCTCTTCATAATAATAATAACCTTTTCTTGTCACAAGTACGAAGTTACTGTGAAAAGCCCCGAGTCACCACATGTTCGGCACTTGTTCGGGTAAGCTGGTACGGGAATTGAACCCACGCTGCTGGCCTTGTTCTGCATCACAAACCAGCTGTCTAGACCCTGAGCTAAACCAGCCTTTAGGTCAAGGTCATAGGTCCAGGCAATAAAGGGTAGGCTTTCCCCCTCAGTGCCCAAGGTATAAGAGCTCAATGGGGCAGAAGCCCTTATTTCAAAATCTGGCACAAGATGCTTGGTGCTTTCATGGTCAGTGAAATGAATGAACAGGAAGTCACGAGGGTTTGTCCCAATCCAAGTTCTTGAATTCTGCTCCTGACACGAACAATGACTGGCCTCTGGAATGGACTTCTGGAAAGAACAGCGAGGACTGAAACTCCGGGATTGTTACACTGAACACTGCAGTAACTTTAGGGTCTTTCTGGATGGTTGAATTAAAATTGTTTGAATGGCCTTCTTTATCCAGAATTATATTTTCATGAAATGTACCCCTTTGTGAATGACAGGAGCCTTTTGATTGTGGAAAACATCTCAGATGGCACAAAACCATACTCAGCTAATAGCCACAGATGCACATTTTACCTTACAGGTTTCCCGATTTCAAAGAAAAAGTGAAAGGTGGCTTGATTCTGCCATAAATATAAAATAATCATCAATCAACCAAATCAATCCAATTAATGCACGGATCACAGGTGCAGCAAGTAATTAGCAATATCAGTTATTGTGAGGGGAGTTGAACACCAGAGTAGGGAGGTTATGCTTCAGTTATACAGGGCACTGAGACCACGTCCAGAGTGCTATAAATAGTACTGATATTCTTATTTCAGAAAAGATGTAAATGCGTTGGAAGCATCTCAGAGAAGGTTTAATAGATTAGTACCTGGAATGGGCAGTTTGTCTCATGAGGAAAGGTTGTACAGGCTAGGCTTGCCTCTGCTGGAGTTTAGAAGTATAGGGGCTGGTTTAGCACAGTGGGCTAAACAGCTGGCTTGTAATGCAGAACAAGGCCAGCAGCGCAGGTTCAATTCTTGTACCGGCCTCCCCAAACAGGCGCTGAGGGGCTTTTCACTTGCCAGTTATGACAATAAGCTATTATTATTAGAAGGGTAAGAGGTGACTTGATTAAAATATATATGGTCCTGGCAGGTGGATGTGGAAAGGATATTTACTATTTAAAAATAAGAGGTCGCCCATTTAAAACAGAAAGGAGGAGAATGCTTTTCTCTCAGACGCTTGTGGGTCTTTGGAATTCTTCAAAAGGTAGTTGAGGCAGAATATCTTTCGGGTGAAAGTGGATGGATTCTTGATAATGAAGGGGGTGAAAGGCTATTGGCGGGGTGGTAGGCAGGAATGTGGAGTTGAGGTTAAAATGAGATCCGCCATGATCTCACTGAATGGCGGAGCAGGCTCGAGGGGCTGGTGGCCTGCTCCTGCTCCTAATCAGTGTGTTTGTTTCTGTAATTCATGAGAAACCTCTTTCCCCAAAGAGTGGTTAGAATGAGGAACTCTACCACCAGGTGTAGTGGAAGCGATTAGCATAGCTACATGTAAGGGGAAGCAAGAAAAACACGGGAGGAAGAAAGGGGTGAAGGATATGTTGATAGAGTGAGATGAAATGGGTAGAAGATAGCGAGTGCGAAGAATAAATGCTTGCATAGGTAAACAATGGCTTGTTTCTGTGCTGTAGATTCTCAGTAATTTTCTGTCAAGGTAGGTAATAAATATTGATTGCGTTGTTCAAATTCTAAAAATAAATACTAAAACAAAGTTCATAGCTACTGGCAGCCAAATGAGATCAGATCATTCTTTACAGACCGAGGGCTCGGCACCACATCTAACTAAGCCACCAGGGGTGCTATCGTTGCAGCTGGTAAACAAAATACATTATATAAACCACTTTAGCAAAAAGTAAAAATGGCACAAGAGTTTGCCACTTATTTTCAGATCGTCAAGTTCAGGAAAAGTACAGGGCAACGGACCGACCATGAGAGCAAACTTTGCAGATCGCTCTGCAGTCAGCTGAAAGGCTGCTACGTGACCTGACAGTCGCAGCTAGTTACTACGACAACCATCGCTGCTTCAGTCAAACACACTGTGGAATTCTGCTGAAAAAAAGGCTGTAAAAATGGCAGTCTCAGGGAAGCTGAATCACTAGTGGGCACGAGTCAGAGTGTGAAAAACAAAACTAACGGGGGAACTTGCTCTGGGCAAGTTAGATCTATCGAAGCAAACGATTATGGGGATAATCATTCACAAACTTGCTGTAGTTCATGTTGCCCCCCCCCCCCCTTTCAGGAGGATTTGTCACATTTTATAAAATCAACTCCAAGTAAAGGAGAACATGATTTCGCTACCTTGCCCACCCCCTCCACAGTAGAGCCACGGCGAATGGGATCATTTTGTGCCAATTCACAGTCCTTATTCACAGGAATAAAAGAGTGGGGGCAGGATATTAATCTGCACAGGAGAGAAAACATTTATGATAAAGTAGTAAGCTTATGTAAATTAGTGGTGAGCTGCTGTAATGATTATTCATGAGCTGCACACATGGGCACAGGTCCAGCACAGCTCCTTTGCACCCTTTCACTAACCAAGAAGAGGAAATGCTTCCATTGCTTTGAAATCTGCAGTTAAAATGGGGAACCTCTAAATCATAAAAGCAAAATATTGCAGAGGCTGGAAATCTGAAACTTAAACAGAGAATGGAAGCACTCAATAGATCTGGCAGCATCTGTGGAGAGAGAAACAGGGTGAACACCTCAGATCTTCTGCCAGTTCTGACGAAAGGCCATCGACATGAAGCTTTAACTCTGTTACTCCCTCCGCAGATACTGTCTGATCTACTGAATATGTCCAGCATTCTCTGTTTTTGTTTCAACCTTATAACAGGTATCCTTGGGGGTTAAGAAGAGTGCATGGCGGTGGGCGGGGGTGGGGAGGGTGGGCGATATGTTCCTGGAAGGGAGCTTTGCGATTTTGAGGAACTTGGAGGAGAAATTTGGTCTGGTAAGGGGAAATGATTTCAGGTACCTACAGTTGCGGGACTGTGTTCATAGACAGGTCCCATCCTTCCCACGCCTCCTGCCAATGGGGATCCAAGACAGAATAGTCTCTAGGGGGGAAGGAGGGGTGGGTAGAGTCTCTGATATTTATAAGGTGCTCATGAATGGGGAAGGGTTCCAGACGGAGGAACTGAAACTCAAATGGGAGGAGGAGCGAGGCGGGGAAATGGAGGACGGGCTGTGGGCAGAAGCCCTGAGTAGGGTAAACTCAACCGCAACATGTGCCAGGCTCGGCCTGATTCAATTTAAGGTCGTTCACCGGGCCCACATGACGGTGGCTCGGATGAGCAAATTCTTTGGGGGAGAGGACAAATGTGCTAGATGCGCAGGAGGACTAGCGAACCACGTTAACATGTTTTGGGCATGCCCGAGGCTTAGTGGGGTACTGGGAGGGATTCGCGAGGATCATGTCCCGGGTGCTAAAAACAAGGGTGGTGATGAGCCCAGGGGTGGCAATTTTTGGGGTTTCGGAGGACCCGGGAGTCCAGGGGGAGAAAGAGGCCGATGTTTTGGCCTTTGCTTCCCTGATAGCCCGGCGATGAATACTATTGGCGTGGAGGGACTCAAAGCCCCCGAAGACTGAATTGTGGCTTTCGGACATGTCGAGTTTTCTGGGTATGGAAAAGATTAAGTTTGCCTTGAGGGGATCTGTACAGGGGTTCGCCCAAAGGTGGCAACCATTCATTGACTTCTTTGCGGGAGAGTGAGCGTCAGCAGGGGGGTGGGGGGGGGGGGGGGGTAGATTAGAGTAGGAGGGATAAATTGGCAGGTAGTGCCAATGGGAGAGGAGCGGGCTTGTGCAGTATGTTACGATTGAAGTATTGAATGTACGTAGATGTTTGCACATTTTTGCATTTTTTGCTTTCTTTTTGTTGATGTCTGTAACTGTTTACAAAGCCAAAAACTACCTCAATAAAATTGTTTATTAAAAAAAAAGAAAAGTGCATGAACATGGGAATTGTACCAGAAATAGGGAAACTAGGCGAGACAGCCAATCCTCAACACGCTGATCCAACGTTTATGGAAACACATGACTGTGTTTTCCAAAAACTTTTTAACCATGTTTCTTACTTTTCTCTTCTTCTGCGGTCAGCATCATATCTGAATGCCTCTGAGGAGGTGGTCCTTCCAGATCCTGGAAGGGCACATCCTCTGCATATTGATACAGTCCGTGTTGGAGAAAAGAGAGGCAAATACAGCCAGCAACAATAATTTGCTTTTACACACCATTGTGAACATAGTGAGACACACCTTGGCACTTCAAATGAGCATTATTAAATAAAACTTAGTTAGGTAAGGAGATATTTGGACAGGTGATCAAACATTCGGTCAAAGAGGTATGCTTTAAGGATCATCGGAAAGTATGGGAGAAAGACAGAGAGGTTTAAGCTTGGGATTCCTTCAGGTTTAGGACGTCGGCAGTCGAAGGCACGGCTGCCAATGTTGAGGAGATGGAAATCA
The DNA here is from genome assembly GCF_902713615.1 of Scyliorhinus canicula. Taxonomy (NCBI): domain Eukaryota; kingdom Metazoa; phylum Chordata; class Chondrichthyes; order Carcharhiniformes; family Scyliorhinidae; genus Scyliorhinus; species Scyliorhinus canicula. Next base: position 4,083,706 of record NC_052171.1, read on the forward strand.
AGGACACATGAGAACTGAAGTGGAGGAGTGCAGAGATGTCAGGAGCTTATCAGCATGAAGAAAGTTACAGAGGTAGAGAGCGGCAACGCCCTGCAAGAATTTGACCACAAGAATGGGAATTTTGAATTGAAAACATTGCTGAACCAGGAACCATGGTAGGTCAGTGAGCACAGGAATAGCACAGAACAGGCCCTTCGGCCCTCGATGTTGGGCCGAGCAATGATCACCCTACTCAAACCCACGTATCCACCCTATACCCGTAACCCAACAACCCCCTTAACCTTACTTTTTTTTTAGGACACTACGGGCAATTTAGCATGGCCAATCCACCTAACCCGCACATCTTTGGACTGTGGGAGGAAAGCGGAGCACCCGGATGCACCCCACGCACACACGGGGAGGATGTGCAGACTCCGCACAGACAGTGACCCAGCCAGGAACTGAACCTGGGACCCTGGGGCTGTGAAGCATTGACGCTAACCACCATGCTACCGTGCTGCCCAATGATGAATGGGATTTTCTACAAGTTAGGAAATGTGGCAGCAGAGTTTTGAGTGTGCTGCAGTTTATAGAGGGTGGAAGTTGGGAAGGCTGCCAGGAGTTTGGAATAGTCAAATTTGAAGGTAACAAATCCATAACACTAGGATAGTGCTGTATCGTTCACACGACTGTTTATTCCATCCAGTTCCCAAATGTTAAAGAAATTGCTTTTGTCTTAAATTGGTGTAAGTTTCCAACAGTCTTGGAATGCATTGTGAAAGGAATAGTAACGGTACACAGGGCAGCACGGTAGCATTGTGATAGCACAATCGCTTCACAGCTCCAGGGTCCCGGGTTTGATTCTGGCTTGGGTCACTGTCTGTGCAGAGTCTGCACATCCTCCCCCTGTGTGCGTGGGTTTCCTCCGGGTGCTCCGGTTTCCTCCCACAGTCCAAAGATGTGCAGGTTAGGTGGATTGGCCATGATAAATTGCCCTTAGTGTCCAAAATTGCCCTTAGTGTTGGGTGGGTTGCTGGGTTATGGGGATAGGGTGGAGGTGCTGACCTTGGGTAGGGTGCTCTTTCCAAGAGCTGGTGCAGACTCGATGGGCCGAATGGCCTCCTTCTGCACTGTAAATTCCATGTATCAACAAGATTGTAAATGATTGTAATGGTTAGGAAACAGTTAAAGAAATGTCCAGGGGTGAATTCAGATTCACTCATATTCATCAAGGTTTAAATGAAGAGTGTTCAGGCACCTGGTCAGTCATATGCAAATTCTGAGTGACTGAACAGGAAGTTAAAGGTTACACTTAACCAGACAGTGTCTGCTGCCTGAGCTGAGTTACAACTGCTTCTGGATATGTTTTTGCCACTTCTACACATGAGTAACTCAGTGTGTTGGTTTTCGGGGAGTAGAATTGTGTTGCCTTGCTGAATTGCATCTTTTGTCCTCTGATCTTGAAAATACAACGCCCAGGCTTTCTCACATGAACTCATCTACTTCTACCTGAGATAGAGCTTTGCCATGTCTAACCATGAACAGCCTCGGTTGCTTGGGTCTTGGGGGAGTAGACTTAGTGGTTGTCTTGATGAAAATACAGCTGATCATGAAATTACATTGATCTCAACCAGGAACAGACAACAGTCTAGACACTGTGCACTCCTCAATACAAGTTTTAAGGTTAAGTCTGGAGTCGACCCACAGAAACATCAGTGCGCAGTCATCAGTGATAAACCTAAGGGCTGTTGGACAGGGGATAATCCAAGTTAACGTGCATGCCATTTCACGCTGAATGATGGAGGAGGTATTTCATGAAATTCTTACTGATGAATTATTGACAAAATGTATTAAATTCAGATTACAAACCGCACGTCCCTCAACAGCTTTATCACAGTTTAAGAGCATGGAGCATATTCAAAAGCCTTCAGATTTTTCAGCAAGTAAGTCTTTTGAACAGAATGATTGCAGTGCAAATGATCACACCAGTGCTTATGTAGGGCACAATGCCTAACTTTACTGTAACCATAGTAATCTGAATCATCTGTGCTGCTTGAATATGTTTCAGCAGAAAGAAAGAATAGAAAAAAAAGGAAGTGTGCAGGATAGCTCAGCTTTCTTGTGTTGGAAACATATAATTACAACTGCCACTGCAGATACATATATGCACAGATATATATATATAAATATATATACAAAATCACAAAATCCTAACGATGTCAACGCAAATAATATATCAATGGTAGACGTGCGTATATATTATGCATTTACATCAATGCAGTGTTGTCATGAAGCTTATGTAGAATATAGGGATCAAACTATTGCGGAAAAATTACTCTTCACCACACTTTGATGTTGCGCAACGAGCTTTTTCTGTAACATCCTTAATTCAGAACCTCACATTATTCATAACAGCGGCAGATCTGTAACCACAAGCACTTCATTCTACTGTTTTACACCTCAAAGAATTGTCTCCAGACATACAGTACACCAACACTAGGAAGACAAAATCTGAAACTGAACTGCTGTGTGTTGATAACACTTTGTTTGACACAATATTGCGGCAAAAAAATCTTACACATAAGACTTTATTAGGGACCTGGTATTCGCATAGATATTTGCACTTCTGACACACAATTGAACACAGAGGCAGCTTTCAGAGGTCCATCTTCAGTTTGCTCAGAATGGATGATTTTGGTGACTTAAGCTTTCCATGGTCAAATCTACCATGAAATAAAATCAAAATAGCCGAAACTGCCCAACCATCTCAGCACACTTGCGAGGAATACATGTGGCACATTATACACCCAAAGGATCCACCCGTCGACACATAATTCACACGTCAGTTCTGCAGACCACGTATCCGTGCATTCACACTTATGTCCAACACATGGCAGTTTCTAACTATTGGGATGAACTGCTCTGCTTGCGAGGACACAGCGCAGATATAGGTTGTGGGAAGGGAGAACGAGAGGGGCCAGAAGCGGCTCTTGCTTCCCATTTCTCAGTTGGCTGTCCTTCACGTGGGGTGGTGCTTTTTAAGGTGCAGATGCATGACGACTGCACACGCCTGCCAATGATTAACCCCCCCCCACCCCCCCCAGCCTTGCCAGGTACACATTTACAATGCTTTTGCTTTGGGAACCTATTTCGCTCGGAGAGTGAGTGAATGTATGGACATGCCTGCAACCGGTCGTTATATGGGCAGATAAAACCAAAAGTTGTATTTTGTGAAATATCTTCTCATTTTTAAACCTATAGATTTTTAAAAAATCTAATGTAGCGCCACGGATTGGCTGAACTCGCTCCGTTGAGTAGAAATTGGTGCAACTGCATCTTGAAGTCGGAGATGCAGCAAAAGGAGGAGGCCATTCGGCCCATCGCGGCCGTGTTGGCTCTTTGCAAGAACTCTCTAATTATTCCCACTGCCCTGTATGGGTCACCCCTGCAAAGCGTTTGCCCCAATTCTGATTTGGAAAGTTGCAAGTTGAATCTGCAACGTATTACAATGTATTACAGATCGCAACAACGTCTAAAGTAATTGTTCCTCCTCCCAATTCTCCCTCTGGCTCCTTCCGTCAATACCACTCCAGCTTGCAGTTCTCTAAACAATGTGCTGCAAACAAGGTTCAGGGATTCACAACTGCTGACTTGAGGGGGACAGACAACACCGTCTTGTCAAAAGTCTCTCGGTTAATCGCTGTTGTCTCGGTGAAGTTACAGAAAACAAAACTCCCGGGGAAAAGGCGAAACAACCCCCCCCCCCCCCCCCCCAAAAATGGGGAAGTCAGTGAGTGTTTTATCTTTCGCAAAACCGCACCCACCAGTGAAGTCCAACCTCCTTTTAAACTTCTGCTGGTTATTTCCATTCTGTGACACGCCTCCCCTATCCAGCTAAGTTGCATAGAAACTCGGTAAAAAAAACTCGTGTGACGCTTTCTTCTTCCCCTTTGCCTCTTTACATCTGGAGCTCAAATAATCTGGCCTCACTTCTCAGAGAGAGATTAAAAAAAACACACACAGGGCTGATCTTACAGTTACCAGTTGCCATTTATAGTTAACGTTGACATCCGGGTTGGGTTGGTTGGTTGGTTAGCGACTGTTTTCATGTAAATTTCACCCGGAAAAAGCGAGCGAGAGAGAGAACACATATTGCAACCTCGCTGCACAAGGGTTTTTATTTTTTTGGCGGGGGACAGAGAGAGTTTCAACTCCACATTCTGATCAGCCACGTTCCAAAGTGTTTGCTGCATGCAACAGATTGCCGTTTCTCATCTGGGTAAGTTGATGGGTAAACCATCCGTTTTTTGTTTTGTGTTAAGCAGGAGAAGCGTGTGTGAACGGTTGTACTTGTCAAGCTGCTGCTCAGCAGAGATGAGCTCCAAGCTGCCAGTCCAGCTTCGTGGCAAAGGAGCTGGCGCGCCTTTTGCCTCGTCCTGCCTGGGTTTGCAATTTTGTTTCTTGGGAGGGTTTTGCACGCGATTTGATGGACGCGATTTTTTTTTTTGACGGCCTGTGTGTGACAGCTTGGCAGGTGTGTGCAGCTCCAAATTTGGGGCACGGACCGACCAAACTAGGCTCTTGTAGGTCAACGGAGAGAATCTCTCTCTCTCTGTGCAATTGGCAAGTGCGTGTCCAGAGACTCCGGGTGTGCCCGAGGTGGCCACAGAGGGTTACAATGTGGCGCACCAGGGCTGGAAAGAATTCAGAAAGGCTGATGGGGTGCTGGCCTTTTGTAGCCAGAGAGCTGACAATGCAGCAAGTCGGGCAGAGGTCAAGCCGTTCTTTCACAGTGCATGCACCACCACACCTGGAGCCACTTCTGGGCACCACGCCTTCGCAAGGATGTGCTGCTGGATTCGGAGAGAGTGCAGGGCAGATTCAGCAGAGTGATTGGCTGATGCACGGTTATGCTCCAGACTGTGATTCTGTTCCCTGGAACTTAGAAGGTTCAAGGTGGATTCTGTCAACCTCTTCGACATATTGAGGGGACCAGATGTTTCTGCTGGTTAAGAAGTAGAGAATGAGGAGACATGGTCAGGAAAAATGCCCAGCCAGACCTGACAAGAAGTGAAGTGAAGGAACACAGGTGCTGATAGAAGTTTGGGACTGTCCTCCACAAACAACAATTGATGCCGAGTCAATTATTAATTTGAAATCTGAGATGGATAGCTTTGCGGTAACCATAGGGACCAAGGGACAGGAGACAAATTGGTACATGGAGTTAGATCGCAGATTAGCCATAATCTCATTGCAGTTGTGAACAGGTTCCTGCCAGAGCTTGATGGCCTCCTTCCTGTTCCCATGTTCCTAGTTTCTGACCGTGCTTCAAGTGTAATATGGGGAACCGGTAGGAATGCACATATCCAATCACAGCAATGGGTCTGCGATTGACACCACATAGCTTTCACACAAGCCATGAGGCAAATATGTCACACCCAAATGATGCAAAGCCTCCTGTTAAATCAACACACAATTCACATCAATGATATCAGTCAGCAGGCACGTCTGAGATAGGTGCAACATTTATTTGTGTGAAAGAATCACGTTTTGTCTGATGCGGCTATTTATCTATTTAAGGGCTGTCAGTAGTGGAGGCATTAGGAGCTGGTCACCTACCTGCTTCGTAACTGTGAAGATTGAAGGAAAGATAAAAATAATGCAAATTTAGCCATGATCATTACAGTTCAACAACAGCAATAACTTTGTGTTTATACTGGGACTTTCAGGTTGCAAAATACCCCAAGATGCATTATCAAAGGAAAGTTGATGATGATGCTGAGCTACATAAGGAGATATGAGGGCAGATGAACAAAAAATGGGTCAGAGAGATGGGTTTTAAATGAGCGCCTTAAAGGTGGAAAGAGATATCAGACGTGCAGTGGTTGACGGCGGAAATTCCAGAGCTTAGGACCCAGGCAGTTGAAGGTACATCTGTCGATGGTGCAGCAATGAAAATCGAGCACGTTCAGGAGGGCAGAATCGGAGTAGCACTCAGAACTCAGTGTTTATGGGGCTGGAGGAAAGTGCAGAGGTAGGAGATATTCAAAAATAAGGATGAAAATTTTAAAATCAAGTGTTGATTGACCAGAAGCCAATGTGCGTCATGAAGCATAATGGCTCAGTGAGGAAACAGAGTAGTGATAAATAATTGTTTTTCAGATTGGAGAAAGGTTTGTAGTGGACTAGCCCTGGCATCAGTGTTGGGACCCTTGTTCTTCCTGATATGTATTAATGACCTAGGCTGTGGTGTGCATGGCATGATTTCAAAATTTGCGGATGCGACAAAAATTGGATCATTGTCAACTGTGATGAGGATAGTCTTGAACTTCAAAAGGATACTGACATGTTGGTGGATTGGGCAGACAAGAGGCAGATGAAGTTCAATGCATAAAAGTGTGAGGTGATGCATTTTGGCAGGAAGAACATGGAGAGACAGCATAAAACAAAGGGAAAAACTCTTAAGGACGTGCAGGATCAAAGGGTCAATGCAATGTCCATAAATCATTGAAGATGTCCGGGTATGCTGAGAGAGCAGTTAATAAAGCACTTGGTAGCCTAGGTTTTATTAATCGAGAGTTGACTGCAAGGAGGTCATGTTGAACTTGCATAAGATACTCGTTCAGTTTGAGGGCAGCACTGTGGCTTCACAGCGCCAGAGTCCCAGGTTCGATTACCCGCTGGGTCACTGTCTGTGCGGAGTCTGCACGTTTTCCCTGTGTCTGCGTGGGTTTCCTCCGTGAACTCCGGTTTCCTCCCACAGTCCAAAGACTTTCAGGTTAGGTGGATTGGCCATGCTAAATTGCCGTTAGTGTCTAAAAAGGTGAGGAGGGGTTACTGGGTTACAGTGATAGGGTGGAAGTGAGGGCTTAAGTGGATCGTTACAGACTCGATGTGCTGAATGGCTTTCTTCTGCACTATGTTCTATGAGACCGCGCCTAGGTCTGGGCATCATATTTGAGGAAGGATATGAAAGGATTGGAGAGAGTACAGAGGAGATTCACAAAAATGATTACAAGGATGAACAACTACAATGAAGGGGCTGTTTAGCTCACAGGGCTAATCGCTGGCTTTGAAAGCAGACCAAGGCAAGCCAGCAGCACGGTTCGATTCCCGTATACAGCCTCCCCGAACAGGCGCCGGAATGTGGCGACTAGGGGCTTTTCACAGTAACTTCATTTGAAGCCTACTCGTGACAATAAGCGATTTTCATTTTCATTTCATACAGATGTGAGGATAGATTGGAGAGGTTGGGTCTGTTTTCTTGGAGAAAATAAGGCCGCGAGGTGACTTGACAGAGGTATTCAGGATCCTGAGGGGTGTGAACAGGGTAAATGGTGAGAAACTGTTTGCTCTCAGGAGTACATCAAGAACACAGATTAAAATTAATGGGCAAAAGGAGTAGAAGTGATGTGAGGAAAAATCTTTCACCCACAGGGTGGTTGGAGTCTGGAAAAAACTTCCTGAAAAGGTGGTGGAGGCAAGTTCGATTGAGGTATTTAAAGGGAATTGGATTGCTATGTGAAAAGAAAGAATGTGCAAGGTGACAGGGTTTAATGGGCAAGGAAGCCAGTAGTAAGAACCACAAGGAATTATTGTAACTAAACATAAAGGTCGTGATTTTATGGCCACGTTGCACTTAGGCAAGAGCACAATGTGGCTGGTAGTTCCTGGAAAAGACGTTTCACAGGCTTCCCACAGCCTTCCCGCCTCGCGGGACTTACATAAGTCCCAAGAGGCATTGGGGTACCAAATGGCATGCACGTAAGCAGGTTTAAAACCTACTTAGGCACCCTTACCCGGGATCTACCGGCCTCCCCAGTGAGGCTGTAGCCAGGCGCCGTTCAGTACTGGTCCACACAAAGGGCAGCACGGTGACACAGTGGTTAGCATTGCTGCCTACGGTGCTGAGGACCCGGGTTCGAATCCCGGCCCCGTATCTGTGTGGAGTTTGCACATTCTCCCCATGTCTGCGTGGGTTTTGCCCCCACAACCCAAAGATGTGCAGGTTAGGTGAATTTGCCACGCTAAATTGCCCCGTAATTGGAAAAAATAATTGGGTACTCTAAATTGATTTTTAAAAAAAGTTTTGGTCCACACAAACATGGACCAGGTGGAATGGAACCTGGGGCATTTAGTGGGACATTGGCAGCCCCTGGGTATAGTGCAGGATGGCCCTCTTGCTCTCCCCCTGAAACGCGGGCACCATGGAACTGCCCAGCTGGCAACTTGGACTGCCAAGGTTCCTTGCCCATTAAACCCTGTCACCTTGCACTGTTTGGGTGCCAGAGTGGCAGTGCAAGGGTGCCAGGGTGGTACTGACAAGGGTCAGGGGGGCCCCATGTCCATAAAAGGAGGATGGAGGGGTGAATGGCAGATAAGTAGGGGCCTCTGGGAGGTTGGGGGGTGATGGGTGGGGGTCCTGGAGGGTTTAGTTTTTGAGCTGTGGGGGTCTGAAGAGGGGGGAACCCCCTTGGCACCTCATAGCGGGGTATCCTCACTTGGGGTAGCATGGGTGGTGCCCAGGTGTGCGGGGAGTGACATTGCCCACGGGTTAGTGTGTGGGGGATGAACAAGCTCACTTAGACATCGAGGCACCCTTTCAAAGTTGCGGTCCGATCTCTGAGTTCAGCTCCCTAGTGCTGAAAAAATTCTAAGTGTGGGATAAACCGGTGAGAAACTCCCCAGGGCCCCAAAAAGTGACTGTGTCAAAAGAACAAAGAACAAAGAAAAGTACAGCACAGGACCAGGCCCTTCGGCCGTCCAAGCCCGTGCCGACCATGCTGCCTGACTAAACTACAATCTTCTACAGATCCTGGGTCCTTATCCCTCTATTCCCATCCTATTCACAGCGCCGGCCCTAGGGTTGCTGGCGTCCCCGGGCAAGCTGAACTTCGGCGCCCTTGGGGGGGCGGACCCGAGGGGGGGGGGGGGCGGACCCGAGGGGGGGGGGGGGCGGGGGGGACCGAGGGGAGGGGGGGGGGACCGATGGGGGGGGCGGGGGAGCGGACCGAGCAGGGGGGGGGGCCGACCGAGGGGGGCCGCCCTGGGGGAGGGCGGCCACCGCGCATGTGCTGGTTGGCACCTGCCCAACTGCGCATGCGCGGGACCCGAGTCTCTGGCGCCCCCTAGCACATGGCGCCCCGGGCGACTGCCCGAGTTGCCGGTGCCTTGAGCCGGCCCTGCCTATTCATATATTTGTCAAGATGTCCCTTAAATGTCACTATCGTCCCTGCTTCCACCACCTCCTCCGGCAGCAAGTTCCAGGCATCCATTACCCTCTGTGTAAAAAACTTACCTCGTACATCTACTCTAAACCTTGCCCCTCGCACCTTAAACCTATGCCCCCTAGTAATTGACCCCTCTACCCTGGGGAAAAGCCTCTGACTATCCACTCTGTCTATGCCCCTCATAATTTTGTAGACCTCTATCAGGTCGCTCCTCAACCTCCGTCGTTCCAGTGAGAACAAACCGAGTTTATTCAACCGCTCCTCATAGCTAATACCCTCCATACCAGGCGACATCCTGGTAAATCTCTTCTGCACCCTCTCTAAAGCCTCCATATCGTTCTGGTACTGTGGCGACCAAGTGTGGTCTAAGTAGGGTTCTGTACAGCTGCAACATGACTTGCCAATTCTTATACTCAATGCCCCGGCCAATGAAGGCAAGCATGCCGTATGCCTTCTTGACTACCTTCTCCACCTGTGTTGCCCCTTTCAGTGACCTGTGGACCTGTACACCTAGATCTCTCTGACTTTCAATACTCTTGAGGGTTCTACCATTCACTGTATATTCCCTATCTGCATTAGACCTTCCAAAATGCATTACCTCACATTTGTCCGGATTAAACTCCATCTGCCATCTCTCAGCCCAAGTCTCCAAACGATCTACATTCTGCTGTATCCTCTGGCAGTTCTCATCGCTATCCACAATTTCACCAACCTTTGTGTCGTCTGCAAACTTACTAATCAGATCAGTTACATTTTCCTCCAAATCATTTATATATACTACGAACAGCAAAGGTCCCAGCACTGATCCCTGCGGAACACCACTAGTCACAGCCCTCCAATCAGAAAAGCATCCTTCCATTGCTACTCTCTGCCTTCTATGACCTAGCCAGTTCTGTATCCACCTTGCCAGCTCACCCCTGATCACATGTGACTTCCACCTTTTGTACCAGACTACCATGAGGCACCTTGTCAAAGGCCTTACGGAAGTCCCTATAGACAATATCCACTGCCCTACCTGCATCAATCATCTTTGTGACCTCTTCGAAAACTTTATCAAGTTAGTGAGACACGACCTCCCCTTCACAAAACCATGCTGCCTCTCACTAATACGTCCATTTGCTTCCAAATGGGAGTAGATCCTGTCTCGAAGAATTCTCCCCAGTAATTTTCCTACCACTGACGTAAGGCTCACCGACCTGTAGTTCCCTGGATTATCCTTGCTACCCTTCTTGGGCATTCTCAAGTCCTCCGGGACATCACCTGAAGACAGTGAGGATCCAAAGATTTTTGTCAAGGCCTCAGCAATTTCCTCTCTAGCCTCTTTCAGTATTCTGGGGTAGATCCCATCAGGCCCTGGGGACGTATCTACCTTAATATTTTTCAAGACGCCCAACACCTCATCTTTTTGGATCTCAATGTGACCCAGGCTGTCTACACACCCTTCTCCAGACTCAACATCCACCAATTCCTTCTCTTTGGTGAATACTGATGCAAAGTATTCATTTAGTACCTCGCTCATTTCCTCTGGCTCCACACATAGATTCCCTTGCCTATCCTTCAGTGGGCCAACCCTTTCCCTGACTACCCTCTTGCTTTTTATGTACGTATAAAAAGCCTTGGGATTTTCCTTAACCCTATTTGCCAATGACTTTTCGTGACCACTTCTAGCCCTCCTGACTCTTTAAGTTCCTTCCGACTTTCCTTATATTCGTTTGATTGTCGTGGGGAACTCGCCGACAGGAAACTCCCTGAAAAACCTGCCATAAATGAACTAAGTTTTTCCGTTAAGTTCCATCCAAAGTCTGCCCACGACAGTAACTATGTACAAATCACTGTCGCTGTTGGGAGAACCAAGTCCCTGCTCGGGCTGGCTTTTATGCTCGATTTAACGAGTCTCAGCTGAGTGGGCCTCTGCCCACTACCGGGAAAGCTCGTACTCTATGAGCCCCATGGGGAGATTTATTCTAGTTTCCCCATTGATCTCATGGGGTTTATGACACAGGGATAAGGCAGGGAAGTGGGAATGGGGAGAATGTTCTTTCAGAGAGCCAGTGCAGACTTGATGGGCCGAATGGCCCCCTTCTGCACTGTAAAGATTCTGTGAATTTTGTGAAGTTGGTGCAAATGACAACACAGGCAGCAGGATTTTAGCTGGCCTCAAAGTTATGGAGGCTACTTGAATCTATTTGCGATGTTTTCTGATCACAAAGTATAATTCACTTTCACAAAACAGGAATGCAATGGATATACAATGATATAAATAATGGGGCCAAATTCATACTTGCAGTAGTGGCAACAGCATATTGCTGTATGTATACTTTTACACTCTGACCATAATTATGTTATTGCACTCAAAACTTGTTTTACAAGGCATACAGCCAACTTACAAATGTCACTGTGAAAAGGTACCAATTAAAAATGAAGTGCTGATCAAGATTAAAGATCTGGCCAGTGATGTAGAAATTGAATATGCTCAAACACGTGGGTGTGTGTGTAATGTGTGAGGTCTGTAACTATGTAGACTGAGATCATTAATAGCATCACCAAATCCATTTGTTACCTTCATATTTCTGCTTCCTGTACCGGCTGTGGTTATTCATGAAGGCACCGCCTTCTCAACCTTGCCCCTCGCCTGAGGTGTGGTGATCCTCAGGTTAAATCACCACCAGTCAGCTCTCCCCCTCACAGGGGAAAGCAGCCTACGGCCATCTGGGAGTATGGTGACTTTACCTCACCATTTCTGCTTTGCATCGATTCAAGAAGGAAAAGATAGCAAGATTTCAAACAATTCAAGGTACCTACTTCAGAGTGATCTTGTACACAATGAAACAACACAGATATGCATAGAAGGTACGCATTTTGAAATGTGTAGAACTTTCTTGGCGTGAATTTTCTTTCAGAGGGTTGTGACTCTTGTAAACCTCTGTGGAGGCAGAGGCTTCGAATATTTTTAGGGCAGAGCTGGATAGATTCTTGAACAAGAGGACGAAAGGTTACCAGCGGTAGGTGGGAATGTGGACTGAGATTACAATCAGATTAGCCATTATCTTACTGAATGGTGGAACGGACTCGAGGGATTGAGTGGCCTGCTCCTAATTTTTATGTTAGTTTGCAAGATATCTCCTGCATACGTACTAAATTGCTTTGCAGCAATGCTTTTGAACGTTAGGCCTCAAAATGCGACAATCAACATTATGCACAGCAAGGTCCCACAGATAGCAATGCGATAAATCACCTGTTAATCTGAATTTGATGTTGCTGCTTCAGAGACATAAATCTTGGCAAAGCTGGAAGAAGAACCATCGGATCACCTGACAGACAGACCCTATGGAGCTGCTAGTAAAGCAATTCTTCCTCAGCTCTGTGCTGAAGTGAAAATGTTAGAGCCTTCTACTGCCCAACTGATAGAGGTGAACCAGTTGGATCAGTTGCTTCTGTGCAATCTCAGAATACATTGCTGTCAGAAATGGTGAGGTCAGTATCAAGTCAGCCTGGCAATCACAAGCTCCTTTTTTTCCCCAAGATGCCTGTGTGTGTTCAGAGCACTAAAGGGTGTTATTGTTCTGCAGGCAGTTCTGTTTTGATGTGCTCAAACCCATAACCACATGCACAAAAACATGAAACAATTTGGTGCTTAAAATGGTGACTCAACAAAGCGAGCCAGTTCTTGCAGTGACGCAGTGGCATGTTTGGAGCTGGGAGGGTGTGTATGGAGAGAAGTCAATTGCCAAAAAGAAAGTGATTGTATCAAGGGTTTCATTGTGTCCAGTTGCAGGCACATGACAGAGTTGTCTTTTCAGGTCCTTCCCTTGGAGTTGAAATTCTACCTCCTTTCAAAGATTGAAAAGCAAGCAGTTTTCTCTCTGAACATTTGTCCTATTTCATTCATTTTAGAAACATTTTTCTCTTTTGTTTCTCTTGCTAGTTTTACTAATGAGTAGTTAGGGGTAGGAATCCTGGCTGATGTTTCAATCCTCTCCCTCAGCAAAGAGATCCAATCCTTCCCTGAGGTCAAAAATAGATTGGGCGAATAATACTTGGACCATCCTCGTCTGCATGACTCAGTGACATGCTAGAGAAATGTGTTCAGTCAGCATGGGAAGGCATTTAAAATAAGAAAAACACAGTCTGAAAAATGCAGATAGCTGTGGGTTCAGCAGTGTTTCTGCTATCATTTTGGAAATCAAGTAAAATGCAGTTGCTTTTGGATGGACCAAGAGCTTTTAGATTGTAATGAACAATGAATAATGATCTAATTCGCTGTGGTGGTTAGATTGATTAGAATAGAACATATGCAATGGTTGAATGGTTTTATGACTTTCTTGTCTTGTTTCACAGTAATATAGTGTGTTGTCCAGAGTGAAGGTGGAAACCCAACAGTGCAGAAGGAGGCCACTTGGCCCATTTAGACCGCACTAACCCTATGAAAGAGCACCCTGCCAAGGCCCACGCCCTCACCATATCCCTGTAATGCCACCTAATCTATACATCCCTGGACACTGAAAGGCAATTTTATCATGGTCAATCCACCTAACCTGCACATCTTTAGACTGTGGGAGGAAACTGGAGCACCCGATGAAAACGTACGCAGGCACGGGAGACCATGCAGACTCCGCACAGTCACCTGAGGTCGGAATTGTAACCGGGTCCCTGGCGCTGTGAGGTAGCATTGCTAACCACTGTGCCACCGTGCCGCTCCGTATTACTTCCTATTCCATTTCTCCGATTCCACATTCCTCCTGTGTTGGACAATTACCGTAGAGCAGCCACATGCCCTACCCCTACAAACGCTATAAGGGTGGCATGACAGCACAGTGGTTAGCAATGTAGCTTCACAGCTCCAGGGTCCCAGGTTCGATTCCTTGCTTGGGTCACTGTCAGTGCGGAGTCTGCACTTTCTCCCTGTGTCTGCAAGGGTTTCCTCTGGGTGCTCTGGTTTCCTCCCACAGTCCAAAGATGTGCAGGTTAGGTGGTAATTGCCCTTAGATCCAAAAAGGTTAGGTGGGGGTTACTGGGTTACGGGGATAGGGTGGAGGCATGAGCTTAAGTAGGGTGCTTTTTCCAAAGACCGGTGCATTACTCGATGTGCTGAATGGCCTCTTTCTGCACTGTAAATTCCATGATTCTATGTCAGTCACTTCGCAAACTTGCTTGGCTTTGTCCCAAAAGTGTTTTGCTTGCAAAGCTCTTCCTGCTGTACCTGCACACCAAGAGGAACAACTTGCAACGGTGTAGTTGCCTTCAGAATTCAGGGCACCCTAGAAGTACTTTACAGACAATAAATACTTTGTGCAATCTGGAGAATTACATTACAATCTTATCTTCCCTTTCCCCACCCATCTCCACTCCACTCTCCAGTTATTTGCAATACTTAGCATGCTAAGTGGTTTGGCCAAGGGTTGTGCTTATAAATAAAATTAAAAAGACGTTTAGAAAAGCATGCCTGAATTAACTGCATAGGCCAGCTACAAATCTTAAAGGCACGGTGTGAATGATGTGACTTGTTCAACGTAAAAAAAGAATTTTGGATTCCATTTCACTGGATTTTCATTCTATTGCCCCTTCATATATCACAGTAGCTTCATTGCAGTGTTAATGTAAGCCTACTTGTGACAATAATAAAGATTATTATTATTATGTGGTGAACATGGGAGTCCTGAGGCAATACAATGCATGAAATAGTTTTAAGGGGTTGAGTACCTACTCATGTTCCTATGTTCAATACATCACAGTGACCTGAATGTCTCTTGCACTAGTTTTCTCTTCCAAACTTTTGCCAGGGCATAATTCCATGAATTCGGTCACTCTCTAGCATAGAACATAGAACAGTACAGCACAGAACAGGCCCTTCGGCCCTCAATGTTTTGCCGAGCCATGATCACCCTACTCAAACCCACGTATCCACCCTATACCCGTAACCCAACAACCCTCCCCTTAACCTTACTTTTATTAGGACACTATGGGCAATTTAGCATGGCCAATCCACCTAACCCGCACATCTTTGGACTGTGGGAGGAAACCGGAGCACCCGGAGGAAACCCACGCACACACGGGGAGGACGTGCAGACTCCACACAGAGAATGACCCAGCCGGGAATCGAACCTGGGACCCTGGAGCTGTGAAGCATTTATGCTAACCACCATGCTACCCTGCTGCCCCTGTGATGGTTATCATTCACCAATCAGCCTCAGCAGCCTGCATTGGCTGGCTATTCAATATTGGAAGCATTAAGGCCAAATCTAAAGTCTATTTGCATATTTTTGGAGAATTGGTGTCACCACAAGAAGAGCTCATCCTGAAAGCAGAAACGTTACTGTACAACATATCTGAGCAACAGGCCCCAAGCGCAGCTGACTGCTAGTGCACTGGATCTTCCTGCATCTGCACCTACAATACTGAACTAAGTTTCATCCCAGCTGAATGACAGCAAGAGAGGCTGTCAACAAAGATGCAGGAGAGGTGGGGAACAAAGAGAATGGTGTGCAGTCATTACGTCCCTGGGACAGTAAACTTGAGGTTAACACTAATAATAGTGAACCCATGTTAGAATCTCAACAGCCTCGGAAGATGAATTCAGTTTCAGTGTGGAAATAAAAAAAAAAAATGAATCCAGTTTGGAAACTAAGAGAAGTGGCATGAGTAAAAGTGTCGTTAAAGCTGTTGGATTGTAGTTAATTAATTAGTGATGGAAACCTGCTATCTTTCCACCATTATGTGTCTCCAGTTCTTTGCCAAGGCATTCAATTGTGTGCGCAATGGAGCAAACAGCTCAGTTACATGAAATCACTCCCACCTTCTCTGATTGACTACAGATGGGAAACACCTCCTGAGAACCAATATTAGGCAGCAGAGCCCCTTCACCTCCATAAAAACACTGCATACAAGACACCTCACCTTTATACTGGCCCCTGAATAGAAGAAAGTGCATTCCAAATAAATAACTATTTCCCAACTGAACTCCGCCAGTTTTGAATTGATTGTGAAGCACTTTATTTTGTTTTATTTGTTCATGGGATGTTGGTGTCCTGGCTGGGTCCATCCCTAATTGCCTTTGAACTGAGTGGCTTGCTGGGCCAACCACATTGCCGTGGGTCAGAAGTCACATGTAGGCCAGACCAGGTAAGGATGGCAGATTTCCTTCACGACATGAGTGAACCAGACGGGCTTTCACAGCAATAGTTGATATGACCATCATGAAACTTTTAATTCCATATATTGGATTGGATTGGATTGGATTTGTTTATTGTCACGTGTACCGAGGTACAGTGAAAAGTATTTTTCTGCAAGCAGCTCAACAGATCATTCAGTACATGGAAGAAAAGGGAATTAAACAATTCAAGAAAATACATGAGAATACATAATAGGGCAACACAAGATATGCAATGTAACTACATAAGCATTGGCATCGGTTGAAGCATACAGGATGTAGTGTTAATGAGGTCAGTCAATAAGAGGGTCATTTAGGAGTCTGGTGACAGTGGGGAAGAAGCTGTTTTTGAGTCTGTTCGTGCGTGTTCTCAGACTTCTGAATCTCCTGCCCGATGGAAGAAGTTGGAAAAGTGAGTAAGCCGGGTGGGAGGGATCCTTAATTATGCTGCCTGCTTTCCCCCGGCAGCGGGAGGTGTAGATGGAATTAATGGATGGGAGGCAGGTTCGTGTGATGGACTGGGCGGTATTCACAACTCTCTGAAGTTCCTTGCGGTCCTGGGCCGAGCAGTTGCCATACCAGGCTGTAATGCAGCCTGATAGGATGCTTTCTATAGTGCATCTGTAAAAGCTGGTAAGGGTTAATGTGGACATGCCGAATTTCCTTAGTTTCCTGAGGAAGTATAGGTGCTGTTGTGCTTTCTTGGTGATAGCGTCGACGTGAGTGGACCAGGATAGATTTTTGGTGATGTGCACCCCTAGGAATTTGAAACTGCTCACCATCTCCACCTCGGCTCCGTTGATGCTGACAGGGGTGTGTACAGTACTTTGCTTCCTGAAGTCGATGACCAGCTCTTTCGTTTTGCTGGCATTGAGGGAGAGATTGTTGTCATTACACCACTCCACTAGGTTCTCTATCTCCCTCCTGTATTCGGACTCGTCGTTATTCGAGATCCGGCCCACTATGGTCGTATCGTCAGCAAACTTGTAGATGGAGTTGGAACCAAGTTTTGCCACGCAGTCGTGGAATTATTTAATTCAAATTTCATAATCTGTCGTGGTGAGATTTGAACCCAGGCCCCCAGATCATTATTCTGGGTCTCAGGATTATGAACCTGGTGACAATACACTATGCCACTGCCTCCTTGTGATGTCCTAAAATTGTGAAGAGTGTCTGCCTTGTGCTGTTGGAGTACAGATTCCTCAGCCCCAATGCCCCCCCCCCCCCCCCCCCAAATTTGAAGGAAGAAAGCTGCAGTGTGAGTATAACTAAGACTGTGAGGATTGGGACCAAGGCTGCTGAAAGCATTAGTACGGTTCGCTGTAAATTCAGACCACAAGTGTGCCCAAGTGACAAAGTGGTAGAATGCTACAAAATGTGCCTTCTATCGGAAATGTGTCAATAAAACCAACCAAAGTGTTGCACTCCCTGTGTGTCCTCCATAATCCATTTGTGTGAGTGAAAGAAACACTGTCAGGTTTTGGTGTTTCTCCTCTCTCCATGGTTGAGTTACCTTGGTCTGGTTACAGATAAGAGAAAGAAAAATACTGGGTCTGTTTTGGTGTGATTGTGTCAATGTGGGTCTATTTGACAGCTTTGTTTTAATCTGGTAATGGGATGGGCGTTAGGGAGCAATGGACTGTTTCCCCGTGTTTGAGGGGTCGAGAATGTGGGACACTCGAGGGTTTTGAGGCTGCGACCTCAATGATTGCAGCAGAGATCATTTCAACTTTTTAAGAAAAAGTGGTTGAAGGGGAATGTTCTGAAGGGTAACACATCAGGAGCACCTGATACTGATGTAACTGCTGGCGTGACTGTGTTGCAATGTCACATGATTAAGTAACAGATGTGGAGGGAAGCAGAAGTACTTACGAATACTAGGCTAACAAGAGGCAAACATTAAAGAAACCCCACCTAGACCATGAATGACAGAAGAAACAGACATGGGGTGGGCTCATGTGATTGGACTTCAACTCCAAGGTGGGCTGGATGAGCTAAATGGCCTATTTCTGCTTAAGTAGGGACAGGAATAGGTCATTTAAACCATTGAATCTGTTCTGCTATTAATGCCTGATATGTGATTAACTCCTTATGAGTCTTTTAGCTTATCGTCATTAATACCTTTGCTGACCAGGAATCTATCGTTCTCAGTTTTAAAATTAATAATTGATCCAGCATTAATTGGAATTTTCAGGGAGAGTTACAAACGTTTACTAACTTTTGTGTCAAAAATGTTTATTAATTTTACTTGTGAAAGATATGACCCTCGTGTTTATGCTCTCTCCCTTAGTTCTGGACTCTAGGACTAATGTAAATAGTTTCTCTATCTCATATCTGTCCCATAAATATTGGAAAGCTATGATTAAATCACCCCATAACCTTCTAAATTCTATGGAATAGTTTGTTTAATCTCTCCTCGTAGCTTAATCCTTAGAGAATAGCTATTATTCTACTAAATCAATGCTGCACTCTCTCTGAGGCCAGTACTATATATCTTTTCTCAGGTTTGGTGCCTAGAACTGCTCGCAATACTCCAGCTATGGTCTAACCGGAGCTTTTTATAGCTGAACCATGCTTTGTAACTTGTCTGTAATTTCTCCTGTGTCATGAGGTACCTTGCACCTCAAAGACAACACCTTGATGAGGCACTAGCTCAGTCTTTTCCCACAAGCATTTACAAATTATCAGATGGAATGATAGTTGAGCTGCTTGTTCAATTATTTGCCTGTGATGTAACTGACATGACCCTTCAACCTCAAAACAGAAAGGTTGTTTGAGAAACCCTTATTTGTGGAGAGACAAGACTTCAACCCATTATCTCCATTTGCTTGTTTCCCGGATGAGGAGGTGCTGGACTACTGACCTGGAAATCCAGGGGAATGCTCTGGGGATCCGGGATGAATCCCACCATGGAAGATGGTGGCATTTGAATTCAGTAAAAACCTGGAATTAAAAGTTTAATGATGACCATGAAACCATTGTCGTAAAAAGTCAACTGGTTCGTCAATGATGTTTAGGGAAGTAAATCTGCTGTCCTTACCTGGTCTGGCCGACATGTGACTCTGCCCTCTGAAGTGGCCGTGCAAGCACTGAGTTCAAGGGAAATTAGGGATGGGCAGTAAGTGCTGGCCCAGTCATCCCTTTAAAAAGGCTGTGGTGTTTTAAGTTTGACTATGGCCCAGTTTCACTTTCTGTCTGTCGATGTCTCTCTCTCGCACATGCACCAACTCTCATGTCTGCAATGAGGGGCAATGTACTGTGGTTATTGTTCAGGCCTTGCTGCAGAAATCAAGAAGACAGCTGCAGTGGCACTTTGGGAAAATGACTGTGCACATTCAACCCGACTGCAACAGAGTCAGTTTTCCTTTTCACGTAATGTGTGGAACCCATGCTGAAACAGTTTGATCTGAAAGCTGGTCTTCTCACTGCCAGCCTTGTGGCTTTTGCAACCTGGCCAGAACAGCCTTTTAATTGGGTTGCTCTGGTTTCGCTGCGGCTTATCACAAAATCCTGTTGCTGCTGCTGCTGCCTTCACTGATGCTGAAACTGGCTGTTTCATCTCGCCTGTGTAAGTTGGGGCAGATTTGCCAAGTTCGTCACAGATCTCGTAACGGCAGTGCTTCTTTTCAACAGACTTCCTGTGCAATCACATAAACGTACAGCTAGCTGGCTAATCAGCTTGGTAGATTTCTACTGATTTCCTTTTGGGTGTGGGTGGGGATCGCAAAGAGTTTACCACTTTGATCACCTGTCCTAATATGTGGTTTAATATCCAGTTTTGTTTGATCATTTTCCTGCGACATTTGACTATGTCAAAAAGGAGCTATATAAATGCAAGTTATTGTAGTACATGAACATACAGTGCAGAAGGAGGCCATTCGGCCCATCGAGTCTGCACCGACCCACTTAAGCCCTCACTTCCACCCTATCCCCGTAACCCAATAACCCCTCCTAATCTTTTTGGTCACTAAGGGCAATTTATCATGACCAGTCCACCTAACCTGCACATCTGTGGACTGTGGAGGAAACCGGAGCACCCGGAGGAAACCCACGCAGACACGGGGAGAACGTGCAGACTCCGCACAGACAGTGACCCAGCGGGAATTGAATCTGGGACCCTGGCGCTGTGAAGCCACAGTGCTACCCACTTGTGCTACCGTGCTGCCCTAGCAGATAGAAGTTTTTTAATGCACAATTATTATCAAAGACAGTACTTTGGTACAGTCACTAACTTGGCAGGAACTTCTTCACATCTATATCCCTATTTCTCTCCCTTGTTGTGATCGTGCAGTTTAGTGAAGAAGACACCCTGATAATTCTGGTCCGAGGCCTTGTCCCGACCATTCTGCGGGGTGAGCACGATGTATGGTCACAGCACAGCAGCAACTTTGCCTCCAAACTGGGGCACACCAATTTCTAGCCCATTAATGTCTTGTCACAACTGGATCTGAACAGCCTGCTTGTCTTGTATTTCTGATTTAGTGAACTTGCAAAAAAAAAAGGAAATGGCCATTCCCTGAATTGTTCTGAATGTTACAGAGGAGAAAACTTGTGCAGCAGTGTAGCGAACATGTTGCTAACTCTTTGAAAACACTTGTAGGGTCCAGACTTGACAGTTCCGAATGCAAATTGTCAGCCCTCCAGAACACTGGTGCTGCTTGCTTTCAAGTGCATGTTAAAACTCAGCTCAGGGTATCTTGCGTATTTAACTCAAATTTGATTTGGTTGAATATTATCCACCGTTGTCGTATTCTACCTTAAAATACAACCTCAGAGTTAGGAGGTTTGGAAGACTTGTTTCCTCAATTCGGGCTGTATTAGTATGTGTCTGTGTGTGTGGTGTGAACAGGAATCTGTAAGCACAGAAACTGATGTTTATGGGTTCAAGGTGATTCCTGAAGAGAATTCCTGCACTCAACAACCAACACCCCCCCCCCCCCCCCCCCCACAGTATTGCTTTATGTTTAGTCTCATAAGTAAAGTCTCATACACATACTGCACAGTGTATACATTGGACATGACTTTGCACTGAAATGGCTCAGACCAGCTATAGAAGCCTCTACCTTTACAGGGGAGAGCATGCCTATGGTTTGGGGGAGGGGGGCATCTCCACCACCCTGCTGGAGAAACGGCCTTTGTTATCTATGAAATGAGAATAGCAATGGGCTGGGGGCTTGATTCCAGTACAGTAGGACTGACCCGCATGACACAGATGATGATGCACAACAATGACAGTAGCAACAAAAGAAAGACCAGTTCAGCGAGCTTCAGAGCAGATCAATGGCATTGAAAATTCCATTGCAGGATGTAAAGGAGCAGATTATATGACTAGAAGAAGGTGGCTGCAGTCCATTCTGGATTTGGTAGTTTTGATTGCATGGTACCTGACCTCAGTTACACACAAACTCGGGCCAGCCAGAACAAGAACGGCCTTGCTACCATCAAGGAAGGTAGCTGAGGTTTGTACCATCCTGATCTCATTGAGCTTTGTTCCCCTTTCAGCCCGCAATACTAAAATAAGACTCAATCTCAAAATCCTCACGGACAGTATATTGCAGTACAGACACTGTTTGCAGTGATTCTTCTGTGTTATATAGGCCTGGATGTGACAGACGATCAGCACAGCCAGAGACCCAAGGCAAATGAGCCGCACCCTGCTTCACTCCTCCCACATTATCACAAATGAAGGGCAGCAAGTGACGATAGATTAGAAGCAGACAGCACTGCCGTCTCAGCATTCTGACTTTGTTAGGCCGGCTTCAAGGTGGAGGTTGTTCTCCAGGTGTAATTGTTTACAGGAGATCCTACAAAATAGGCTGTAAGACGTTATGGAGACAGTGCACCAGATAGACCTGTGCAGTGATAGAAAAACAGCTGTCTACAGTGGAACCCTCCCACAGATTGCACAGGACATCTGAAGCATGGTCCTCAGATACACGGGACTCTCAGAACAGTTGGAATACCTAATGATATCCAGATTGCTGCGACATAGACTTTTGGCATCCGTCTGCAATAAAGTCTCTTGCCCGGTTTCAGAGTACTGGGTGATCAGATTGAGGGAGCAGTGAGGCAGGGATCCACAGGTCACCCTAAGGTTGCCTCCTCACAATGGGAGAGTGCCTGGAATATATACTGCCTTCGTAGCAGGACACCACCAAATGTCAGCCAAATGACTTCCTAATCGGTGGAGTTGGGTGTGGGGAAGAGGATCTTCAAACCTATTTTCCTTGGCAGAATGGCTGATAACCAGGTGATATAGATTTAAAGTAACTAGAAGAGGAATTAGAGGGAAGTTGAGAAGAAAAGTATCACCCAGAGTTGCAGGTGGGGACCTGAATCTCACTCCCTGAATAGCAAAAAGAGGCAGAACTCCTCACTGCATTTAAAATGTACTTGAATATGCACTTGAAATGCTGTTACTTACAGGATTATGAAACCAGTCTCACCCCCACAACCCCAAGATGACCCTCAGGTCTGACTCCAGTTGATCCTGTACCTCAGGCTTGGGTCTAGGTGAATCCTGTCTCTCTCTGGCCTGACTCCACATGAATCCGGTACCTCAGGCCTCACTCTCAGTGAATCCTTATTCTAGTGCCTTGCTCCATGTTAATCCTGTTCCTCAGGCCTAATTCCAGATGAATCCTGTCCTTGATGACTAACTCCATATTAGGGTGGCACGGTGGTGCAGTGGTTAGCACTGCTGCCTCACGGCGCTGAGGACCCAGGTTCGATCCTGACTCTGGGTCACTGTCTGTGTGGAGTTTGCACATTACCCCGTGTCTGCGTGGGTCTTACCCCCCACAACCCAAAGATGTGCGGGGTAGGTGGATTGGCCACACTAAATTGCCCCTTAATTGGAAAAAAAATGAATTGCGTACTCAAAATTTATTTTTAAAAAAGGACTAACTGCACATGAATCCTGTACCTCAGGCCTCACTTCAGATGAATCCTGTTCCTCAGCCTGACTCCACGTGAATCTTCTTCCTCAGGACTGATTCCATGTGAATCCTGTTCCTTAGGCCTGACCCAAGATGAGTGATTTTTCGCAGGCCAGATTTCTGGTGAATCCTGTGTCTCAAGTCTGACTCCATGGGAATCCTGTTCTCCAGGCCTGACCCACAGTGAACCCTTTTTCTCAGTCCTGACTCCAGGTGAATCCTTATTCTCAGGCCTGGCTCCACATGAATCCTGTTCCTCAGGCCTGTGCCTCAGGCCTCATTCCAGGTGCATCCTGTCCTTCAGGCCTGACTCCACTTGAATCCTGCCCCTCAGGCCTGACTCTACGTGAATCCTTATCCTCAGATCCTACTCGATGCGGATCCTGTCACTCAGGCATGAATGCAGGTGTTCCCTGCTCTTCTTTATCAATGAGTTTCATGTTGGTGCGGAACCATTGAAGTAGGAGTTTAAAATCAGTTGTGAGGATGTGAACTGAAACAATGAAGTCAGTAAGGAGAGAAGACTCCCTATATTTCTGTCTTGTGTCAGGTCTGATCCTGACATCATTACTTTAAAAAAAAAATCTACCCAATTAATTTTTTTCAATTAAGGGGCAATTTGCAATTTAGCGTGGCCAATCCACATACCCTGCACAGCTTTGGGTTGTGGGGGCGAAACCCACGCAAACACAGGGCGAATGTGCAAACTCCACACGGAAAGTGACCCAGAGCCGGGATCGAACCTGGGACCTCGGCGCAATGAGGCAGCAGTGCTAACCATTGCGCCACTGTGCTGCCCTCTGACATCATTACATGCATCTGCACCACAGCTGCCGAGGTGTTGCAAATACGTTGGAGACAGTTGAAGGCAAAGTGTGCTTCAAGTTGATTCGCACCCCTGATTTCGGGCAGGTTGAAATGACAATTATGAAACACTGAAACCTTTGTACAGCTTCAGAATCTTTTGATCATACAACCACACTTTAACTGCTCCCACCATCACATTGGAATCTAAATGAGTCGATGAAATTGTGTCTAGATTTTACTCAGTCACGAAATGATCCAAATCTAAGGAAGCCTGTGCTCAAAAGAACTGAACTGGGTTAATCGATTTGTGTATATGTACACTGTGTGGTGGTATGAAGCTGTAGGCTGGAGACCTAAGGATTGATTCCCATTGTCCCCCCATCTCCTCATCGCCTCGTCCCCCCCCCCCCCCCCCCCCCCCCCCAACAACCCTGCTCCTCCCCACCACACACAGGGCTTACCTATCTCTAGCTATCTCACCTATGAACACTGTACTTCTCAAGGCATTTTAATCAGCTTCCACAACAGTAGGTTCTTCATCTTCATGTTCCCACCTCCTGCCCAGGGCTAGATGCAATGTTGTGTCAGTTGTTTCTATTTTAAGCAGCAGGACTTTTGCAACTAGGTTTCATTGTTAACTACGCTATGGTAAAGTCCGGGGGTGGGTGACTAGACACAAATCTGCTGAATCAGGAGAGTGCCCTGGATATGTCACCCTTCTTGCTGGTGTACGTACACATTCAGAGTCATTGTCCCCTTGCTTAGATCACTTCACCCTTTATTTCCAACTTCATGTATTTGGAGGGGGTGATGCCCTCTATCTCCATCAGATGAAGCTGATGATACCACTACTTAGTTTAGCTCGTCAGCCATGGTGAGGTACCAGGGTATGCTCACTGGTGGGCAATGCCAGCTGTTTCAAGGCATAAATAAGAGCTGAGAACCCGGTGAGACTTTCCCATTTAAAGGTGGGATGTGAGGCTGACGATGCGTCAAAGGTACCAGGTCCTGTCACAGAAATCCCCCATATGCCTTAGGTTAAATCCTTGGCCAGGATTCCTGCTTCTGATGGAATCCATCAGCTGAGTTGGGGAGCAGGGGAGCGTGGGGGTGGGAGGAAGGGGGATGCTGGGTGCATGGAGTGACAGGAATGGCTTTTCTCCATGGTTAGCAAACTGCTGTCAGTCGCTGGTGCCTGAGTTACCCCCAGCTGGAGTTTGCACAGAGACAGGGGACAATGCTGGTCAAAAAAGGCTTTGCTTGAAGAAAAACATTTGGAATTTAATAAAACCAAATGGAAAAGCAATAGGCACAGAAAGTTTGCAAGTATGTTCTTGAATTGTCACACTGTGGCGTCACATGTTTGGCAGCAATCAGCTGGAAGTTTTCAAATTCTAATGAGGGCGGCTGATTAACTTTTGGCATTTGTAAACAGAGGCTAGCATTGTGGTGCCTTTTAGACACCCCACATTTCAGAGTCTCCGCTTTTAAAAACAGCAGATATTTGGTTGTATAAACCCACTGGGAGCTTTGAAAAGACAAGACTCCGCAATCCCAATACGTCTGGCTCAAATGTTTAAGACAGCACAAGCTGAACTGAGGGTGGAAAAGGAACCTTAAAAAGCCTATTAAGATGGGGGGGGAGTGATCGCATTGGTCATTATTTTGGACATTTGCCTGGACAGTGGCAGCTTTACTCTGGGGACTTGAGCTTGGTGGGTTGAAACCAGCCAGCATTGAGGTCTCTGCTAATTCTGGTCGCAGAATCAAAACTTTTAATTTCAGACTGGACCCATCAGATAGTCTGCACCAGCTAAGATAGCTGGTAGTTAGCCAAGCCATAACTGTCACCAAGCCACAGTTATCCAGAGCATGGGCTGTTGTCGGCAGACGGTTCTTAACTCTCATGTTGTCCGAGTGAATTTTACGATTGGTTTGACGTTTTGAGATGTTTATCCCTCATCTCGTTCTGTTTTCCACTGTGGAAAGTTGCTTTATGAGGAGGGATTTGTGCTTTTGGAGGTGAGACAACCCATTGCTTTACCGAGGGTGGGCTGCTCGAACGTGAAAAGGAGTAGAACGTGTTTGCCGAGGACGTTTTAATATAAAAGCACAAAACTGCACCTTTAAGAATTCCTGTCTCAGAGTTCGATGCACCCGGAACGTTGACTCCAAATTCCATATCCCCACCTCACAAATTTTTCATTATTTATTCACAACGAGTGGGAAACCATTGGGGAGCACACCCAAATCCCAGTCCAGAATTCTGCAACGGGAGTACTAAAGGATGAAGATTTAGCCCAAAGAGAAGTGAGGAAAAGCCAAAATGTGTCCATTATTTACCCCTCAGATCAACATCACTAAAAATAAAAAGATGTTCTGGTTAGTGGGAGCTTGCTGAGCACTAATTGACTGCCCCTTCTCGCATGTTACAACAGTAACTATTTCATCTCTTTAAACTGCTTTATGTCTGACTCAATGACATCCCAAGGTTATGAAAATGAAAATCGCTTATTGTCACGAGTAGGCTTCAATGAAGTTACTGTGAAAAGCCCCTAGTCGCCACATTCCGGCGCCTGTCCGGGGAGGCTGGTACGGGAATCGAACCGTGCTGCTGGCCTGCTTGGTCTGTTTTAAAAGCCAGCGATTTAGCCTTGTGAGCTAAACCAGCTAAATGCTCGCTAAATGCAGGCCTTTTGGTCAAATGATGAGAAAAGGTCATTCCGCCCACCAGCCAGTCATGATGTTGCTAACTACCTCAGCGTGGTGTCTGAGTGTGACACAAATGTCCCTGCCATCTATTTCCATGCTCTGTGCCAGGCTCTGTTCCAGACGAATATCTGTCTTTGCACAAAGATGCTGTTTTTCTATTTTGAAAGGGCTTTATGAGATGATAGGGTTGATTATCCGACCCAATGAGAGAGCCGCACTCCCACAATCCGGTGATTTTTTTCCTGCCAATAATTGTAATGGGTATTAGAAGCACAGGCTGCAGCCATCTAATACACTGTTAGTCAGGCTGAATCCCTGCTGGGAGCATGAAATAGGCCCTGCGACTCCCCTGTTACATGAAGGCAGCTCTCTTCGGGTGTCACATCTGTTGCGAATATAAACTCTGCAAGTGTTGAATACAGTCTGAGAAGCTGAGAGAGTGAGTTTCATGTCGTGGAGTGTGCAGATGGTTTCAGTTCAATCTTTCCCATTCCCATCTTTGCTCTTGAAAAGGAAAGATCGGGGGGGGGGGGGGGGGGGAGGGGGGAAACATCTTTAAAATGATTGAAGCTTTTGATAGACATAGGGAATGTGTTTCCACCAGCAGGAAAGAACAGTTTCAGGTAGTCACTGAGAAATCAAATCTTTGCCCAGAGATTGTGGAATTCACCATCACAGTGAGTTGGTGAGGTACACAAAAAGATGCATTTACAGGAATGCTTGATAAGTATATGACGGAGAAGGCAATAGAGGATGATATTGAGTTAGATGAGGAAGTGTGAGAGAAAGCTCGAGTGGAGCAGAAACACTTGCAAGGA
Organism: Scyliorhinus canicula; assembly: GCF_902713615.1. Classification (NCBI taxonomy): domain Eukaryota; kingdom Metazoa; phylum Chordata; class Chondrichthyes; order Carcharhiniformes; family Scyliorhinidae; genus Scyliorhinus; species Scyliorhinus canicula. The sequence goes on from NC_052171.1 coordinate 4,111,337, forward strand.
CTGGTTGAGCTGAATGCTGTTGCTCTGTTTACCTGCTATAAATATAGCAGTCAATATGGTCGCCTTCCTTAATCCTAATTATGTTTACACTGAGAGTCGCCAAATACCGCCACAAGGTTCAAACCCGAATACTGATCAAAGAGCCAATACACCAGTTAGTTAGTTCAAAGTCAATATTATTTATTTACATATGCAGTAAGATCTACACATGCACAAAGTACTACAAACTAAACTATCTCTAATGCTAATGCCTATACCTAGCTTCGGGTGCCCACTCAGTCAGAGGAACAATGGCCGTTGTTCGGATCTGAGGGTTCGAAGAGGTATAGGGGAACAGCTAAGGTCGTCCATCTGGTAGCGAGCGTTGACCTTGAACTTACTTGCTTCTGGTGCAGCTGGTGGAAGGGTCTCTCCGCTTTGAGAGTCAATTCCAAGAGAGCGAATCTCTCATGGGGGTTCCTTCTTATACCTGGAGGGGCTTCGCGCCAATTTGGCCCCAATTAATTGGGCCGCTTCTCGATCATTGCTATCGATCTTGTCCAATAAAGGGGTGGGTGCTCTGATGGCTGGGTGTGTCTTCGGTGGCCGTTGGCCTTGCTTTGTTTGTGTCTTTCTGGAGCTGGGATGTCTGCAACAGTATCAACTACCTGAGTGTTAGCCCTTTGTTTCCCGGAGATGGACAATCAATATGCTAATCGACCCAGAGTTTCGATTCCGTCTGGTAACTGCTTCCCGAATATACATTCAGGCACTGTGCCTGCTTGTTGTCTAGCATTGTCCACATTTCCCTACATTCTTTGTGAGCGTCTATTTTGTATTCTGGAAGTGGCCATCCCAGATGGCTACAATGCCCTGACCCGGCGCTGTACATTTTATGCCAGTGTGGCCTGGGGGCCACGTGCGGCCCATCTGTGTTCTGAGTGCAGCACGTGAGAAGTTTTGTTGACCGTTGCCTACACGCCGGATTGCCACATTCCGCTTGATTCCGTCTGTGTGTTTTCCCCACCACTATGACTGAAGTAAAATGCACGTAAAGCAAGAGCAAGTGAGGTCTTTGCTAATTGAACACAACATTGACTGTGAGAGCCTGCACTCTCTCCGCATTCAAAGCGTAAATATTTATTTTGTCTTTACCATTTGAATTTGATAACAGTTCTATTAAGAAAAGAACGATTAAGCATTTTCTATCATTCATTATGAAATGTCCGACCTGTATTAAATATATTTATTTGTATGTAGTTATTTGTAAGTAAATGTATGTATTGTTATTCGTGTGGTCATGGTTAGTGAACATGTCTGACCTCAATCTTGCGGCCCATTGATGATGGAGGTCCACTCATGTGGACCACTCACTCACCTAAGTTGCCCTTCACTGTTTTAGTGGCTGAGAGCTCCACATGTTCACCACCGTCTGAGTAATGTTTCCTCATCGTAGTCCCAAATGGTCCACCCAGTGTCCTGAGACTGACTCCTTGTTCCAGAAACCCCAGCCAATCTGTCCAGTCCTGTCAGAATGATATACGTTTCAATGTAATTCTGTGTACGATTGGCCCAGGACAACTTGCAGATGCTTCCCCAAAAGGATGGGCTGAATCAATCCTAGAATTTCAGTTTCAGAATTTCGAAATGATATGAGAGATCATTATCACATTTGTGCAGCATTCCAATCTATAAAGCACTGGACCAGAGCCCTTGCTTACATTGGGAACGGCATGCTTTCTCTCGAAACAGCCAGATTACTCCCATCATCTGGATTGGAACATGTTGTTGCAGGGATGGGGTGCAAAAGGACCACTTAACTAGCTCCCCACGGGTCTGATACGGCGTACAACTGCTTGATCATTTCAACCAGCAATTGTAGAAATATGTGTCTCGATCAGTGCTCCTATATCCTTTTTGAAGGTTGGATGGAGACTGAGTAAGTGGGCACCGCAAAGGTTCAAATCTCTAAGATTTGATCTACCGACTCCCACCACTATCCACTGAGCTATCATTATAGACCTGAGTGTATCCCCTTTCTAGAGAACTTGCTTTGTGATTTCCAAGAAGCTGTGGTGGAATGGTACCATCTGCTGAAAGCAGACCTGCAGACAATCCCAAGCATCAACACACAACAGCCTTGAACTTGTATGCCTCCAATGTCTTGGCTCCTATGTCTCTATCATCTAGTTCAGTAGGGGCTGCTGCACTGTGGGAGGTGTTGTCTTTTGGATAAGATAAAGCCCTGTCTGCCCGATCAGAAGGAAGTAAAAGATTCCTTAGTGCTACTATGAAGAGTCGCAAGGAAGTCATCTTCAGTATCTTGAGGAATATGTATTCCTCAACATCTCCAGAAAACAGGTAAATCTGGCCATATAATGTCCACAGGGGAAGAGAAACTAATAGCCTTCACTTTGAGGACCTTGAATAAAGCTGAAAGCAACTATGTGCAGATAGAGAAAGAAGCCACAGGAATCATTTTTGGAATAAAACGGTTCTACCAATTCCTGTATTGGAGGAAATTCACTTTATTTATCTTTCTTTTTTTTAAATATAATTTTTATTGGAATTTTTTACAGAAAATATAAAACATAACGACAAACAATGAAATGCAACAAAATAACCCATAATAACCGTACCACCCCCAGACCGTATCGACGCATGTATCCCATCCCCCACCCCCCCAACCCCAATGAACAACAAAAGAACTTCAAAATAAATTTAAATTAAATAAACAAACATAGTCATCGTCCACCCCCCCCCCCTTTTCCCCCCCCCCCCCTCCCCCCCCCCCCCGGGTTGCTGCTGCTACTGTCCCCGTACCCTATCGTTGAGCCAGAAAGTCGAGAAAACGTTGCCACCGCCTAAAGAACCCTTGTACCGACCCTCTCAGGACGAATTTGACCTTCTCTAGCGTAATGAAAGCCGCCATGTCATTGATCCAGGTCTCCACGCTTGGGGGCCTCGCATCCTTCCATTGTAGCAAGATCCTTCGCCGGGCTACTAGGGATGCAAAGGCCAGCACACCGGCCTCTTTCGCCTCCTGCACTCCCGGCTCCACCCCAACCCCAAAAATCGCGAGTCCCCATCCTGGCTTAACCCTGGATCCCACCACCCTCGACACTGTCCTCGCCACCCCCTTCCAGAACTCCTCCAGCGCCGGGCATGCCCAGAACATATGGGCATGGTTCGCTGGACTCCCCGAGCACCTGACACACCTGTCTTCAGCCCCAAAGAACCTATTCATCCTTGTCCCAGTCATGTGGGCCCGGTGCAGCACCTTGAATTGGATGAGGCTAAGCCGCGCACACGAGGAGGAAGAATTAACCCTCTCCAGGGCATCAGCCCATGTCCCGTCTTCGATCTGTTCCCCCAGTTCCCCCTCCCACTTAGCTTTCAGCTCCTCTACTGACGCCTCCTCCGCCTCCTGCATAACCTTGTAGATATCAGATATCTTCCCCTCTCCGACCCAGACCCCGAAAGCACCCTGTCGCTCACCCCCTCGCGGGAAGCGAAGGGAATCCCTCCACCTGCCGCCTAGCAAATGCCTTTACCTGCAGATACCTGAACATGTTCCCCGGGGGGAGCCCAAATTTCTCCTCCAACTCCCCCAGGCTCGCAAACCTCCCATCAATAAACAGGTCCCTCAGCTGTCTGATGCCCGCTCTGTACCAACCCTGAAATCCCCCATCAATGTTCCCGGGGACGAACCTATGGTTCCCCCTCAACGGAGCCTCCATCGAGCCCCCCACTTCTCCCCTATGTCGCCTCCACTGCCCCCAAATCTTGAGGGTAGCCGCCACCACCGGACTCATGGTATACCTCGTAGGAGGGAGCGGCCACGGCGCCGTTACCAGGGCCCCCAGGCTTGTATCTCCACAGGACGCCCTCTCCATCCGTTTCCATGCTGCCCCCTCCCCCTCCATTACCCACTTGCGCACCATCGACACATTGGCCGCCCAATAATACCCCGAGAGATTGGGTAACGCCAGCCCCCCCCATCTCTACCCCGCTCCAAGAAGACCCTCTTCACCCTCGGGGTCCCATGCGCCCAAACAAAGCTCATGATGCTGCTCGTAACCCTTCTAAAAAAGGCCCTAGGGATAAAGATGGGCAAACACTGAAAAAGGAAGGAAATACACTTTATTGACGAACCATCATCCACTCACACCGATTTCTGGACCTCACACCGGGATTCTATCACTGGCAGCGAGCAGAATGCAGAAGGTGACATTGTTCTTGTCAGCACAGACATACTCCATCAAGTATCGTCAGCCAAACCTGCATGGGAACACAGATAGAACCTCCTGAAAACCCTAACCAAATAGATCAGTGATAAGCAGTTCATGTGGAAACATATTTTACTTTGAGCAAGTAGATAACACTCCTGTCACCGCAGGACAGGTGAAAATGCGTACCAGAAGTGATCCAGTACTGTCAGAGTTTATGGACATGGTGCTTCGAGACAAGACTCTAGGAGCAAACCCTAAGTTAAAGCCATATTCTAGCTGAAGACTCGAATGATCTGTGCAGGCAGGCTGTCTCCTCTGGGGAGTGAGAGTCATCGGTCCACCATTATTAAGAAAACATGAAGACGGGGCAGCACGGTGGCACAGTGCTGCCTCATGGCGCTGAGGTCCCAGGTTCAATCCCGGCTCTGGGTCACTGTCCGTGTGGAGTTTGCACGTTCTTCCCGAGTTTGCGTGGGATTCGCCCCCACAACACAAAGATGTGCAGGGTAGGTGGATTGTCCACGCTAAATTGCCCCTTAATTGGAAAAAATGGATTGGGTACTGTAAGTTTATTTAAAAAAAAAAGAAAACATGGAGACCACTGTGGTATTATAAGGATGAAGGAGATGACCAGGAGCTATTTTTGGTGGACAGAGCTATGCCAAAATCAAGGAGAAGGACATTCTGTGTTCATCTTGTGCAAAAGTGAAGAACCTGCCGTCATTAGCCCCGTTGCACTTGTGGGAATGGCCAGAAGAGGCCGGGCAACGGGTACATGTTGATGACGCCGGACCGTTTTAAGGCGCGTGTTGATGCTCATTCAAAGCAGCCCGAAGTTGCCATCATAAAGTCAACGTCATCGGCTAAAACAATTGAGAGATTTGGTTAAATCTTCAGCAGATTTGGTTACCCTGAACAACTGATGAGTGATAATGGACCGCAGTTCATATCTCAAAGAGTTCATAAACTACGTGAAGGAGAGTAGAATTCAACACATCTGGCCTACTCCGTATCACCCTGCCACAAATGGGCTGGCAGAATGTTTTGTGCAGACGATGAAACATTTGTTAAAGGTAACCAGAGAACAAGATTCATTATCTAAACGCTTGAGTCAATTCCTGCTCACGTCCCGGAATACTGTGCACTCAAACACCCAGGTTTCTCTGGCATTGCTAACGGTTAAGCGTCAACTATGCACAGAATTTGATTTCCTCAGACCACACAAGACAAAATAAACTGTTAAGAAAAAGCAACAGGATCAGATCCTGATAAATAAATTACACCACAAGTGAAAAGTGGATTCATGTCTCAGCACAGACAGGACCGGTTTCATAAACCATAGACCCCTAGATGATGTAATGTGTCGAAGGCATGTAGATCAAGTAGGCAGAACCGACAGAGTCCAAATCCAGCTGTGCCAACAGACGGCCTTGACCTTCCCGAGAATCTGACACTCGCCAAATCCATTGGAGAAAACAGCACCCTAATTGTGAATCAAACACCGAATCAAACTCAGATCACTATGTCATCTCCAGTTAAGAGAACCACTGACGACGCTCACACCAAGCCCAAGACATCAGAGGTTGCAGCAAGTACTAAAAAGCAGATGCCTGAGGTTCGCCGGCAACCACATAGAGAACGACGATCTCTGGAGCGCCTGATATATTGATTGTTGTTGATTGACTGTTCATGTTGCTGCTTGATTGTTAATGTTATATCATTTATTGTCAGGATCTTTGATTTAAAGGTGAAGGAAATGTATCTATTCCTGGTGTTTTTAGTGTTTACTCACAAGCAACCTTGTAGCTGAACAGAGGTACTTTAAAGAACAACTGCATGTCGTCATTGGCCTTTCGCACGGGTAAACGGACAATATCGCAGCCTGTAGTTTTACCACCTTCTAAAAAAAGCTCTGTGTTTTGGTTGACCCTCCAGGCCTGCAGGCTCAATCTCGAATCCATCACAATACCAAAAGACAACATTAACAATAACAGATAAGAGCATCATCACTGAGGTAGATTTATAATTATGAAGATCATGCTTGGCTGTTATAGAGGAGGTATTTATCAAAGGACTTAACACACATTGCTCAAATCGGCTATAACAATTGTACTTAAATTGGGAAAAACCATCCCCAACACTATGTTTAGTTTTGTTTACCCTTTGGTTCATGTTAAAACAAATCCAATCCAATCTGATCCAATGATAAGCTTCTTCGAGATCATGTACCACTTTTCCTTCTACACACTTACCAATGAAAGGACTAAATAAGCTGAATGGCTGCTGGAAGTCTTCATATACATCCAAAGAAAATAAATGATCTGGTCAGCATTACATTGATGTGTTTGACGTGACACTGTAGCTCATAAATGCAAACAACTCAATTTTTCATGCTGAGAGGCTGTTTGCTTCAGCACAAGCCGTGGATTTGAGTACATAAGATGTAGCCGGGTGTCTCATTACAGTGCTATCTTTAAGATGAGATGTTAAACCGAGACCTTGGTCGCAATTCTCTGGCTGTCTGGGATTCACCCCACCGCCAACACCTCTGCCCGCAGGTTTCCCAGTGGCGTAGAGTGGTTTCAGCGAGAGTATCTTGCCGCCAGCAAATAGCACGTCGCTGAGAAACAGTTGGCTGAGGAACCGGAGAATCCAGCCCCTTAACTTCCCTCTAAGCCAGATATAAAATATCCGACAGGATGACAGAAAGAAGTCCTGGCCAATAGTTATCCTTCGACCAACATCACCAATAAAACGACTATCTAATCATTTATGTCACTGAAACGTGCAGGACTTTGCTCGATACAAATTCACTGCTATGTTTCCCATATTACGACAGTGACTATACTGCAAAAATGCAGAACGTGTAAGTTGATTCATTCTTCTGTCTGTATTTTCTGATCAAAAGATGTAGACCAAAGTCAAGATTGTCTTGAAGATGAAAAATCAAAGGACGGTGCACCACACACACTCACACAACCTGCGCTGGGAGAGACCAAAGACCAGGGAGGAAATTAAGGTTTTGTTTCAGTACCTAATTTATATTCTGCCTCCTCAAAGATTCAGTGTTGTTTTCTCAGTGTTCCTGTGTTCCTGTGCATTGAACTGGATGCAGGGGCACTTTTGAAACTGCTGCTCTGACGCCCCTCCTGGTGTTGGATGAGGGAGAAATGGGAACCCGTCTTCCCTTTTAGGCCTTCGGTACAAACTGTATGTAAGGATCCAAAGTGAAGTATGTTAAGGCAGCCTAACCTCACGAACACATCGAATCCAAAGGATCAAACTGCCCAAAAGTGTGCACAAATTGGCACCAAATTGACCTTTGTTGGAAAGCATCACAAGATTGGGGCGATTTATGGAATAATTCAAATTGAGAAAACTGGGTGGTTTCCAGATAGTGGCAGTAACGTATCCCACTGAGACAGGAGTGCATTGCACTTTTATCTTCAGGCACCTATCCCAGGGATGCTTCATAATGCAAGCAGGTGCAAAATGTTTCAGTTTCTTTTTATGTTTTCGTCTTCTCTCCATTCCTTTCCTGAAGAAATTGATTTCTGGTGTCAAGGGTAGCAACGATGTGGAGATGCCGGCGTTGGATTATTTGGACTTTAACCTGGTGTTGTAAGGGTAGCAACCACATTGCATTTTTGCCATAGCACCAGGAGAAGGCCATTCAGCCCCTCAGGCCTGTCCGGCTCTTTGGTTAGATCATGGCTGATCTGTATCTTAATTTCATCTACCCACCATTGTCCTATAACCCTTCATACCCTTGTCCACTATCAATCTCAATCAATTTCCAACTGGCTGAGTCTCGAGATGTTTCAAAGTTTCATCAACCTTTTGAATAAGTGTCGCCTAACATCATCCATGGATGGCTGAGTTTTAATTTTAAGATGTCCCCTTGGACTAAAACTAGGTTTCTCTCTATCCTATCAACTCCTCTGGTCATTTTAAATAATTTAACAAGATCATCTTTTAATCTTCTATACTCAATGGGATGTAGGCCTGGTCTATTCAACCAGTCCTCATAATTTTACCCTTTTAAATCATCTATCATTCTGGTAAATCTGTGCTCCATGCACTTCTAGGTCAAAACAGCTTCCTAAGATGCAGTGCGATCAAGGTCTAACCAGACCAGTGTAGACTCACATATTTCCCACTCCAACACCCCATTAGCCTTTTGAATTATTTTTGTACCTGTGCACCAGCTTTTAGCGATTTCCACAGATCTTGGGCGGGACTCTCCCAGCCCTGGGCTGGGCCGGAGAATCCCCGTGACCGGGCCACGCCGCCCCGACACAGAACGGAGAATCGGCGGCCATTGGCGTTGGCGTGGTTGGCGCGGGGTAAGTCGCGGGCCGCTCTACGAGGCTGGCCCGCCGATTCTCGGGCCGGGATGGGCTGAGCGGCCGTCGTGGAAATGCTTAGTCCCAGCGGTGTTGTCCACACCTGCTCTCAGCCGGTGGGAACTCAGCGTGGAAGGGTCGGGTGGCAGCCTGTGGGATGAGAGGGTGCTCAGATCCCGGGCGGCCTCCGATGCGGCCTGGCCTGCGGTCGGGCGTCACCAATCGGCGAGTCGGCCTCTCTGGCTGGGGGACTCATTTCCAACGCACCGGCTCCTGTAGTCCTGCGCCATGTTGCGTCGGGGCTGGCGCGTTGAAGGAGGCCACTGCGCATGCGCGGATCCCGAGGCACCCAGTTCGCACCGGGATCGGCAGCTGGAGCGAAGTGAACCGCTCCAGCACCGTGATGGCCCCCTGTAGGGGCCAGAATTAGTCCTGGGAGTGGCCCGTTCAAGCTGTCGTAAGACGCGACGGCATTTACGATGGCATGGACACTCTGCCGTGGGATGAGAGAATCCCGCCCCTTAGCTTTATGTCATTAAGAAATTAGTCTGATTTTTGTTTTGTCCAAAGTGGATGACTTCAAGCTTTCCCCACATCAATCTCCACCTGCCAGTTTTGCCGACTCAATTATCAATACCCCTTTACAACTTTCTGCTCCCATCTTTATTATTGGCTGTGGCACTTGCCATTACTGCTACCTGATGGAAACAATATATGTAAGTAGCGATTGACCTGTTAACATTGGAAATGCAGTTGGTGATCATGACCTCACTGCAAAACAGAGACTGGGTACAAAATAGGAACAAATTGTAAAGTATGCAGTTTACCAAATAACAGAAGAGTGGGGCAGTGACTTAGCTTCTGCTGAGATTGTAAACATCTGCCATTGTTGGTCTGTTTAATGGAATTGCAGTGAACAGAAATTTGTGTCTTTTTTTGTGTTTCTTTGCTCCACAAACAGAAAATTTCACTCTATTGAGATGCACTAAAACACCAAACCACGACTGCAGTTTCAGTGCCAATAAATTCATCTTGAATTTCAGCCATGTTAAACCCTGCTTCAAATTCATTATGGAATATTTCCACGTCTGGTGGGCTTAAATTATTTAGTGTGGACTATATTGGCATTGTATTTTAAGGGATTAAAAAAATTACAGTACCCAATTATTTTTTTCCAATTGAGGGGCAATTTAGCGTGGCCAATCCACCTACCCTGCACATCTTTTGGGTTATGGGGGTGAAACCCACGCAGACACGGGGAGAATGTGCAAACTCCACACAGACAGTGACCCGGGGCTGGGATCGAACCCGGGAAGGGATTGTATTGTAGCTAATGAATGTTGGTTGTTTTTTAACAATTTGGCAATTGAATCAGAGGAACTGGATTCTGAAAGATTTGTACATTAAGGTCATCAATCTGTAAAAGTATCATTGGGTGTGAGCAGGTGAAGAGATAATTAGAGGATGAAAACCACCTATTAAAGACAGCAGAGGAACTTTTCTATATTCGAACAGTTGATGTTCATTTTTGTATGTAAAACGTTTTGCACAACAAGAGTTGCAAACAATGTGGGGAGGCGTCTGGAATTCCACAGCTGAAATTTGAAAGATTTTGCTGTCTGAGAATGTTCTTATCTAGCCAGTGACAAAATGCTCTTCTTACGTCGTCATTGCCATTGTTCATTTGGTCCCAGTTTTGCTCCTCAGTCAGAAAACTGTGTGAGTTCAAGTCCCACTCCAGAGGTTTGAGCACAAAACTCTAGACTGACATTCCTGCACAGTTCTGAGGGAGTGCTGTACTGTCCGAGGTGCTGTGTTTCAGATGAGATGTTAAACCGAGTCCCTGTCTAAACGTAAGTAGCATTAACGTGAAGGACAGCAGAGAGTTCTCTTCATGTACTTATTAATATACTCAACTAACACCCAAAACAGATTATCTAGTCATTTTCAAGTTTTTGTTTGCGGGAGCTTGCTGTGCACAAATTAGCTTACATCAATGTTTCTTACATTATCATGATGACTAGACTTAGGTTCAGTGAATTGTACAGAATAGAAAGAGGCCACTTGGCCCATCGTACCTAGATGGCTCTTTTATTAGTTGACCCCGCAGGTTGCATTGGTTAGCACCAGGACTAAAACGCCGAGGATCCGCGTTCGAATCCCGGCCCTGGGTCACTGTCCGTGTGGAGTTTGCACATTCTCCCTGTATCTGCGTGGGTTTCACCCCCGCAACCCAAAGATATGCAGGCTAGGTGGATTGGCCACGCTAAATTGCCCCTCAATTGGGAAAAGAATAATTGGGTACTGTAAATTTTTTTAAAAATTAGTTGACCCCGCGCCTTTGCTTTTTCCTCTTCAAGTGTTTTTCAAATTTCCCTTTGAAGGCAGAAAAAAACAAATAGAACTTTTTGAATAAACACGGGATGGTCTGCTCCAGCAAAACCTTGGCCAACGTTTTGCACAAGGAGGGCTAATTTGTAAACTTCAGCCTTTCAACTTTGTTCTCCTGTCTTGTCGAAATACGGTTCTGTATTTTTGCTGTGCGTGTTTTTAAAAAAAGGGTACTCTTGGAGGGAAGGAGCTTAATTCTGGAGAGAGATGGGACAAGTAACCCAGGGCTGTCTAGAAACAGAGCATCTGCAGCCAGTTTTAAAACGGAAATTAAGTGGAGTGGAGGGGAAATAAATGTCAGATAAAAGACTGCCCAGAAAAAGCAATCAAACATAAACTAAATGAAGCGCTTGGTATGATACAGTATTGGCAGCCGACCAATGGGGTTTACCATTGTGGGCACGCCAAAGCCGTCAAGGAGTACGCTGCCGGTGAAACGGAGGTTCCCGCCAACGGAGAATCCAGCCGTTGATGTTTATAATGTAAATATTAAGGGGGAACAATTTTGTAGAATCGCTGCAGTGCGGAATGAGGCCAGTCAGCTCATCAATCCTGTACTGACCCTTCGATTCAGCGCTCTACCCAAGTCCAACCCACCCTATCCATGTAATCCCATAACCTAACCTGCACATCCCTGGGCACTAAGGGGCAATTTATCATGGCCAATCTACCTAACCTGCACATCTTTCAACTGTGGGAGGAAACTGGAGTACCGGGAGGAAACCCACACAAGACAGGGGGAGAAAGTACAAACTCCACACAGACAGTGACCCAAGGCTGGAATTGAACCATGGTGCTGTGAGGCAGCAGCGCTAGCCACCGTGCCGCTCCAGTCCACTGTGTAGGTTTAGCATTAATATGCTTTTGATCACGCATTTTCCCCTGAGATAGGAGGGTTCATGTCATGGAGAGAGATGGGGTTGTGTTTGTATGTTGTCAGGTCAACCAAGAGAATAGATCCTGTATGTACTTCATCATGTATTCATTCTCTTTATATACAGAAGATGATGAGATGATGAGTGAGAGAGGAAGTTCAGTATTGTGACCCAGTCACCCTCACTTATCAAGACCTCAGGATTGTGTTGCAGCCCATAACACACACTGCCCTTTCTCACGAAACCTTATAAGTTCCAACGTTCCAGTTTTCTGGCGTGTTGGTTGACTTTCCAACTGCCACTATGATTAACCACTGGCACAATGATACACTGGTTCGTGATCCGTGTGACAGTCGGGGAAGACAGGGAAAGTTGCAGCGCTCAGCAAGTTTTTAAAAATATTTTCACTGACTGAATTGTTTTGTGAGCTCTGGAATGATCCCAGTCAGCTGAGCATTAAAACAGATCGAACAGAGCCCTGCGGATGAGAGCGACATATTTTCAATACTCTGATAAATATGAGTTTGCAGAACTGGACTGAAGCTTGCAGGGATGAGAATAGTCCACAGCCCACATAGAAGTCCTGTGCTGCTGTGAAGGAGCATCATTGAGGTGTGAGAACACAGGTATTCTGCAATGTCACCTGACTGTCTCTTGTGGATCAGCAAATTTTACTCAGAAATGTAAGGGTTTTGAATTCTGAATCGAACAAAAACATTTGAGAGTCACGGAGAGGAAGGAGTGGTCAGAATTTCCGGTGTCAACCCAGCATGGAATCCCTACAGTGCAGAAGGGGGCCATTCAGCCCATCGAGTCCGCACCAACCCGCCGAAAGAGCACCCTACCCAGGGCCACTCCTCCGCTCCATCCCCATAACCCGACCTAACCTGCACATCTTTGGACACAAAGGGACACTAGTGTGGCCAATAAACCTAACCATTCACATCTTTGGAGTGTGGGAGGAAACTGGAGCACCCGGAGGAAACCCACGCAGACACGGGGAGAAAGTGCAAACTCCACACACAGTTACCCAAGGCGGGAATTGAATCTGGGTCCCTGGTGCTGTGAGGCAGCAGTACTAACCAGTTTTGTTGTGTTGAGTTTTAACGGATCATGAGAAATTGGAAAACACGATGTGCAATGCACCCATTTTAGTAGCTGTGCAGCTAGGGCAAGGAAAGAGGAAGCTGAGCGTGTGCTATTGTGTTTTTGCCTTGTCATTCCTCCTGTAATCTCTGTGCATTTTTGTCGTAATTTCGTAAGTGATGTGTTTAGCTGTCTTCCTTTGAAACAGCCCTTTTCTTGCAACCAAAGACTTCTGGTTAGCACTGCTGCTTCATTGCACCAGGGAACTGGGTTATGGGGTTAGGGTGGGGACCTGATTCTAGATGGGTGTTCTTTCAGAGGGTCGATGCAGACTCGATGGGCTGAACGGCCTCCCTCTGCATGGATTCTTTGAGTTTTGTTCCTGCGGCAGTTCTTAATCAGAAACTATCTGAAGTTGTTGTGAGTTGGGAAAAAAACATTTTCTGGATCGTGACAAAATGCCATGACCGGGATTCTCCGGCCCCGCGTGGGGTTGGAGAACCGCCGAGGGGGGGAGGGGGGGGGGGGGGTGAATCGCACCACACCGCCCCGACGATTCTCCGGCGCGGCCCCCTGGCGATTCTCCGGGCCTCGACGGGCCAAGTGCCTGCCGCGTTCGGCCGTCGTGGGGTAAGTATGGTCTCACCCGGCGGGACCTCGGAGTTCTGTCTGCGGGGGCCATCCTGGTGGAGGGTGGGCAGGGGGATCCGACCCCGGTGGGGGGGGGGCACCATAGTGGCCTGGCCCGCGATCGGGGCCTACCGATCGGTGGGCGGGCTAGTTCCACGGGGGGCCTATGTTCCTCCGCGCCGGGCCCCAATAGGGCTCCGCCATATTGCCCAGGGGTTGGCGCGGAGACGGAAACCCACGCGCTTGCGTGAACTCGCGCAGGCCATAATGCGCATGCGCGAACTTGCGCCGGCCGTGACGTGCATGCACAGACTTGCGCCGGCCGTGGCGTGCATGCGCGAACTCGCGTCGTCCGTGGTTCTCCGGCTTTCGGGTGCCGGAGCTGCAGACACCACACCGGCGCCGTGCTAGCCCTCTAGGAAGGGGTGGATACCTGCCACTTGAGGCCTGTTAGCGCCGGAGCGGCTTGTGCCGCTTTTCAAGCCGGCGTCAGAACTTGCCGCCGGATTGGAGAATCCCGGCCCATATATTTCAATCTACTGTAGTAATATATGTGCATCAAACATGTAATTTTATCAATTCATCCTTGGTTAGTTGGCGGCAAGCTTGCTTCCATTAGATTGGAGGCTCAAGCTCCACTGAAGACTGGAACATGTAATATCGTCTGACATAGTGCAGCACTGAAGGACTGTTGCACAGTCAGAGATGCCATCTTTCAGATGTGATGTTAAACCAAAGCCCCCGTCTGCAATTAAATTATCGCATGGCATTAATTCGGGAAGAGCAGCGAACTCTCCTCATGTTATTGCCAATTTCTGTCCCTCAACCTACATCCCGTAAAACAGATGAACCGGTCATCTGTCTAATCTGCAACCACATTGTGCATGTGATGGCTGTCACGTTTGTCCAGATAACACCAGTGACTCAACTCCACAGATAATGCACTGCTGATGAAACTGTTGACATGTTCTGAGGATGTATTTTGTAAATGCTTTCGTACTTATAATTACCAACAACTAACTTACAATTAACAACTAAAGGACACACACTGGTGGGATATTATGGATATCAATGGATTGAAGAGAACAGAACACAAGTAGTGCTAAACAATAACATTAAAATGGTGGCAGCAAAATTTTAGAACATGTCACAGAAATTAACAGGGCATTCCACAAAGCGATATGAAATAGTTTGATGTGATCCTTCACCGCAGAAAAGATAACAGGTCTGAATCTCCCATCAGCATCATTTCACGTATTTAAAATAAATAGGTCACTGCCGGAGTTACAATACTACAAATCAAACAATCTAGGCTAGCTTCATTACAAGGAAGCAAAGTGATCAATGGAAATTGGTTGTGTGCCATTGCTTAGGCTGGGAACGTAGGGCCTTTTCAAATCCGATTGTCCTGCTTTTTGGTGGCATGCTGGTTACCAGGGGAGCATTTGTTGTGCAGCAAGCACTTTCTGTAGTGGTTGGATGAAATCAGCACGATTGCTGTGGTTTAAACAGTGAGAACCTTTGCACTGGCCCAAATATGCAGCGGAAACAGAAAGTGCATCCAATTGGTGCTGCCTCGCGAGCTGAACAATGCAATAGTCAAAGTGGCAACATTTCTACATTGAGTTGAGAAGGAAATGATTTGCAAGGCCATGGGGAAGAGCAAGCAAGTGATTGATTTGATAGGTCTTTCAAAGAGCTGGTGCAGGTTCGATGAGCTGAATAGCCTCCTTTTGTTTTGCATGATTTTTGTCAGTTTCGTTCCCTCTGTGGAAAGGGCAGACTCCTGAAGCTGGATGCCCCACAGTCAACAGGTACCTCATTCAAGCAGCTCCTCTTCACATACATGCCCACACACAAGCTTGATCCGATTGTTTACCACACAGCTACACTTCCAAAAGGCTCATCAAGAGCAGGAACACTAGCTACGTTCCTTCTCCAACCTCACCCAGTGACGAAAGCCAACAAAGTCTTTCAAGGTCAACTATAATAACCTTTCTAATGTCCCTGTTCAGCTACTCAGTGTAGGCTGAGAATAAAGACGAGGACATTCCTGGCCTGCTGGCCATGCTCTATTCTGATGGATGCATGTTCCCAGCTGTTGCAATGGGAGGAGTTGGGAATGGTAAACTGCTTGGATTTCCAAATGCTAGTTTCCAAATGCTAGTTTAAAATACAGGTTGAGTACCAATGCCACAATCAGAAAAATCATTCACACCAAGGGTTCTAATGGTGTGAAACTCAGTGGGCGCGATCTACCAGTCGCCAGAATTGGAGCGGGATGCGGCCGGTAAATGCTGGGAGAGGCCTCCCATGGGCTTCCCAACGGCTGTTACAGCTCGGGATCTAACCAGATCTCGTGAGATGTCACAATCTGGGTCCCACCCACAATGGGTGGGACCCAGTCTCGCATGGTTCCGTGGGTTTAAGAACGCACTTAGTGCTGACGCTGGATCTAACCGGCTCCCGGCATCTGTTGGCCTCCCCAAGGAGACCCCAACCAGTCGGCAATTTCTACTGGTCCACACAAATGTGTGGGCGGGTAAAACCCCGCGAGTGAAGAAAGTGTTGCTGGAGCGCAGTCGGGGGGAGGGTGGGTTGGCGCTGCCGAACTTCTGCAATTACTACTGGGTGGCTAATATAGGCATGATTAGGAAGTGGGTAGCGGGGGAGGGGTCGGTGTGGGAGCGGATGGAGGCGGCATCATGCAAAGACACCAGTTTGGGAGCACTGATAACGGCACCTCTTCCGTCCCAATACTCCACAAGTCCGGTGATGGTGGCGGCTCTGAGAATCTGGGGGCAATGGAGGAGATATAAGAGAGTGGAGGGAGCATCAGTTTGGACCCTGATTTATAGTAACCACAGGTTTGTACTGGGTAGGCTAGATGGTGGGTTCCGGAGATGGCAAAGGGCAGGAATTAGAAGGATAGGGGCTCTATTTATAGATGGGAGCTTTCCCAGCTTGAAAGCCTTGGAGGATAAATTTGAAATTGCCAGCAGGAAACGGGTTTAGGTATTTGCAGGTGCGAGACGTGCTGAGAAAGCAGGTTCCGGCCATGGGGGATACAATATCACAATAACCATAACCATGTGATGGAGGGAGTGAAGGGCTACATTGGTTTCAACTGCGACCTTGTGAGTGAGCATTGTCAACACTGTACAACGAAGGGCAGCATGGTGGCACAGTGGTTAGCACTGCTGCCTCACGGTGCCGAGGTCCCAGGTTCGATCCCGGCTCTGTCCGTGCGGAATTTGCACATTCTACCCGTGTTTGCTTGGGTCTTGCCCCCACAACCCAAAGATGTGCAGGGTAGATGGATTGGCAACGATAAATTGACCCTTAATTGGAAAAAATGAATTGGGTACTCTAAAGGTTAAAAAAAACACACTGTACAACGATGACATCTATTTCCAGGGTTAAGTTATAAGCTTTTAAATTAAAGTTTACAGCTTTCACCCAACCATCCATCATTTTACACATGTAACAGGCAAAATATTATCAAATAATTCTTTATTGCTCCCTTTCTATTCATGCGCTGTGATGCAGAAGCAGACTCCCATTAACCTGAACTTGATACCCAAACTGCTATAAGTGCAAGAAGATGACTAGAAATGGTTGGTCAGTCACCTGGAAAATTGTGAATGCTACATCAACTTGGTGACATTGCAGACAACGGTGGATACATATTGTGATACGAGAGTTTGACTCACTGGGTGGGATTTTACATCAGCTTGCACAATTAAAATCAGGGTGGATTTAGATTACTTGTTTTTTTTTTTTTTATAAATGTTTTTATTCAGTTTTCATATTTTATATTGAACAAATTACAAATTGTTAGGAGAGAAAAAGAACAAAAAAAAAAAAAAAAAAAAACACAACAAACAAACACGCAAAAATTAACATACATATTTACAGGTAAGCATCTTCGTAGTAGTAACTGCGCCCGCCCCCCCCCCCCCCCAACATGTTTATTTAGTTTGGTTTTGGGCCTTAGCTAGCCATCGAACCCCCGTACCGAACCTGTAGCCCCTCCCGCTACCTTCCCCCGACTATTCTTCCTCTTGTACATTGGCCACAAATAGGTCCCGGAACAGTTGCATGAATGGCTCCCACGTTCTGTGGAAGCCGTCGTCCGACCCTCGGATGGCAAATTTGATTTTCTCCATTTGGAGAGATTCCGAGAGGTCGGACAGCCAGTCCGCAGCTCTGGGCGGTGCTGCTGACCGCCAGCCAAACAGGATTCTACGGCGGGCGATCAGGGAGGCAAAGGCAAGGGCATCCGCCCTCCTCCCCAGGAATAGATCTGGCTGTTCTGAAACCCCGAAGACCGCCACTATCGGGCATGGCTCCACCCTCACTCCCACCACTTTGGACATTACCTCGAAGAAGGCTGTCCAGTACTCCACGAGTCTGGGGCAGGACCAGAACATGTGGGCGTGGTTGGCCGGGCCTCTTTGGCACCGTTCACATCTGTCTTCCACCTCCGGGAAGAACCTACTCATACGGGTTCTTGTTAAGTGGGCTCTATGTACCACTTTTAGTTGCGTCAGGCTGAGCCTTGCGCACGTGGAGGTGGAGTTGACCCTATGCAGTGCTTCGCTCCAGAGTCCCCACCCTATCTCCATCCCCAGGTCGTCCTCCCATTTCCTTCTTGTTGCGTCCAGTACGGTGTCGTCCCTATCTACCAGTCGGTCATACATGTCACTACAGTTCCCTTTCTCTAGGATACTTGCGTCCAGTAGGTCTTCC
Organism: Scyliorhinus canicula; assembly: GCF_902713615.1. Taxonomy (NCBI): domain Eukaryota; kingdom Metazoa; phylum Chordata; class Chondrichthyes; order Carcharhiniformes; family Scyliorhinidae; genus Scyliorhinus; species Scyliorhinus canicula. The sequence goes on from NC_052171.1 coordinate 4,129,628, forward strand.
AGTAGTGTCTGTCGTGGCGGTTGTGGGTACGTCCTTGTCTCCTTTCGTAGGAAGTTTTTGAGCTGCAGGTACCGTAGCTCGTTCCCCCCAGCTAGCTGAAACTTCTCTGTCAGTTCGTCCAGTGTTGCGATCCTGTCGTCCGTGTATAGGTCCCTGACTGTCAGTGTCCCCCCGTCCTGCCTCCACCTTTTGAAGGTGGCGTCAGTCAGTGCTGGTGTGAACCTATGGTTGTTGCAGATGGGAGCCCTGTTCGACATTTTGGTCAGGCCAAGTTGCTGCCGCAGTTGGTTCCAGGATTGGAGGGTGGCTGTCACCACTGGGCTGCTGGAGTGTTTTTTGGGTGGGGATGGGAGTGCTGCCGTGGCGAGGGCCCGGAGGGAGGTTCCCATGCAGGAGGCCTCCTCCGCACGCACCCACTCAGCCTCTGGCTCCAGGATCCATCCCCTTACTCGCTCGGCTGTTGCTGCCCAGTGGTAGAATTGTAGATTCGGGAGGGCTAGCCCTCCCCTGGTTTTTGTTTTTTGTAAGACCTTCTTTGGGATCCTAGCATTTTTACCCCCCCATACGAACGCCATGATGAGTTTGTCCAGCGCTTTGAAAAAGGCCTTGGGGATGTAGATCGGAATGGATCTAAACAGGAAGAGGAACCTGGGCAGTACGTTCATTTTGATCGTCTGAACTCTCCCCGCGAGGGAGAGCGGGAGTGTGTTCCATCTTTGCAGGTCCTTTTTAACTTCCTCCGTCAGGCTGGTGAGGTTCCATTTGTGGATCCCTTTCCAGTCATGGGGTATTTGGATCCCCAGGTAGCGGAATTTATGTCGGGCTTGATTGAACGGCAGCCCCTTTTGTGCTGCCCCCCCCCCCCCCCCCTTGCGGGTGTACTGGGAAGATCTCACTTTTGCTCATGTTGAGTTTGTAGCCCGAGAAGGCTCCAAACTCTTTCAGGAGCGCGATGATTCCGTCCATGCTGCTTTGTGGGTCCGAGATATAGAGGAGCAGATCATCCGCATAGAGTGAGACTCTGTGCTCTCTACCTCCCCTTCGGATCCCCCTCCAATTTTTTGCTGCCCTGAGCGCGATTGCTAGCGGTTCAATTGCTAGTGCGAACAGCAGCGGGGACAGTGGGCATCCTTGTCTGGTGCCCCTGTGCAGCTGGAAGTATTGGGAGTTGGTATTGTTGGTCTGTACACTCGCCATGGGTGCGTTGTACAGGAGCTTTACCCAAGCGGTGAACCCTGTTCCAAGCCCGAACCGCTCCAGTACCTCTATGAGGTATTTCCACTCGACTCTGTCGAAGGCCTTTTCTAGATTACTTGTTTTAAATGAAATTCCTCAATGAAATACTGAGTACGTTTTTTTAACATATCAAGGATCTGTCATCCTCTCTCGCTTCAGATCTGCACATATCTTAATTAGCATTCAAATTAGTTCCCGAGATTAGGCTGTAAAAACTTATTCCATTGTGAGTTATGAAGGCTGTGTCTAAAGTTGCATATCTAAGGTCAAACATAAGGAGGAGATCCTCATAAAACACTTAACAGAATCAATTCCTCTCAGACAGGGCATCACGGCCCATATTGGAATAGTTCCTGTTACACTTTTCGATAGAGGAGACTTTGACCCAGTGGTTCAGGAATGATAAATCTTTATTCGGTAAGGGTGATAGAACCAGAGATGAGATACAGATCATCCATAATCTTAATTAATGGCACAGCAGGCTTGAGAAGCTCACTGGCATACTCCTGTTCCAATGCAATACTGTTCACAAAATAGACAGGCTCCCTGCACCCCCGTAAATGTGGGGCTTGGGGGGGTGAGCTTGCCTCTGCATAGCAGGCTCACCCCACTTTATTATTTTTGGGCGATAACCCTTTAATTAGTATAAGGCGGATCTTCTGTCCATCTCCATTCAGCTTGCTTATTCAGGTGCATCTGGATCTCACCGTGTCGAGACTGACAGGATCCAGCAAGGTGGGGTGGGGTCCAAGTTAGACAGGGCAATCCCTGGAGGGAGAGATGGGGAGAGGATATACATGGACAGGATAAGATGTGGAGAGGAGCATCTGTAGGCACAGAGCAAAAGGCCGTAGAGTTAAAAACCGGTTGAACACCAGCCTCTCCCACTACGCATTAAATTGGTATGAGATCCTTAATTGGGTATTAATTGCCCACTTAAGAGCCTCAATTATGCCACTGTTGGGTGGCCCAAACAACGCCTCCCTTGCTGCTTATAATATAATAGTGGGGACGGGCTGACGGTTGATCCACTGCTTATGATGTCCGGCATCCTAATTTATGGGTCAGTCCACCCGCTTTCCTCTCTGCAGGTGGCATGTGAAATCCAGCCCAATAAAGAAAAGCATAATGACAACTGGAAATAGAATAAAATAAGAATGATGGGCAATACAGTTTGCATGAGAGTTAAAGGGGGTAGGAAATGGAAAAGACAGCATGGTGGCACAAGTGGTTAGCACTGCTATCCCACAGCGTCAGGGACCTAGTTTCCATTCCGGTCTTGGGTGACTGTGCGGAGTCCCCGTTTCTGCGTGGGTTTCCTCCGGGTGCTCCGATTTCCTCCCACAGTCCAAATATGTGCAGGTTTAGGTGAGGTTATGGGATTAATGTTCTATGTTCTAAAGTACGCGAATAGGGCGGGGAAGTGGACCTAGGCACGGTGTTCTTTCAAAGGGTCGGTGCAGAACCGATGGGCTGAATGGCCTCCTTCTGCACTGTAAGGATTCTATGGATTACAGTGCAGCTTTTTGTAACAGTATAAGTACAACAAAGCGAACTACAATTGCTTTGAATAATTGCAACTACTTCCACTTCATGTTAACATTTCTGCCTATGAGACTTATCAAAATCATTCATAATGTACTATTGTTTGTGACATGGTCAGATCTATTATTTTAAAACCATTTTTATTCATATTTATAATTATTTTAATTTATCCATTTGAAAACTAGTGATAGCCAGTTAACATCTGGTATTTGTTTTGTTCCTCAGTGTGATGATTAATGAGAATAGAAATGCCGTATGTGGATCGAAACAGTCGCATTTGTGGGTTCCTGGACATTGAGGAGGTTGAAGGCAGCGGGAAATTCCTGAGACGGTACTTTATTTTGGACACGTTGGACAATGCACTCTTTTGGTACATGGACAACCCTCAGGTTTGTTTACCGTGGCATTGTTGTTTGTGGTGTGACTTTTTATAGCCAGGGCTGCAGCCACGTTTTGGTAATCTAGCTGTCACAATTTTGCACGCAGTGTTTATATTCGACGAGAATTCTTGACGTTACAGTCACCTCCAGCCTATTGCCCAGCAACGTTCCTTGCGACAGGGCAGCCATCAAAAGCCCCAAGCACCTGCATCCTTCATAATATTCATTTAAAACTCTCACTCAGAAACTGAAGGGAATGATCAGTGGGAAAGTCAATATGCACAAGCTGATGTTCTGCTTGAGGAAATTGTTGAGGCAAAGACCATTGCATCTTTCAATGATAGGGATACGAGCCAACCATTCAACTCCCAAGCTATTTCTGCCATTGATTGAGTTACAGCTCTGACAGGGTTTTGGTGAGACCACATTTGGAGCACCGTGTATGATTTTGGTCTCCACAATTAAGAAGAATAAAAGCAAAATACGGCAAATGCTGGAAATCTGAAATAAGAAACAGGAAATGCTGGGAAGACTCGACAGGCATTTGTCGAGAGAGTAACAGAGTTAATGTTCAAGTCCACATACAAACTCTGTTTCTGTCTCCACAGATGCTGACAGACCTGCTGGGTCTTTGAAGCATTTTCTCCTTACATTCAAGAAAGGACAGGGCAGCACAGTGGTGCAGTGGTTAGCACTGCTGCCTCACGAGCCGAGGTCCCAGATCCGACCCTGGCCCTGGGTCGCTGTCCGTGTGGAGTTTGCACATTCTCCCCGTGTTTGTGTGGGTTGCACCCCCTCAACCCAACGATGTGCAGGGTAGGTGGATTGGCCACGCTAAATTGTGCCTTAATTGGAAAAAATTAATTGGGTACTCTAAATTTATTTGAAAAAGATATTCAAGAAAGGATATAATTGCATTGAAGGTTCACTAGATTTGTGCATGGATGAAGGATTTGTCCTCTGATGAGGGGCTGAGTAAATTGGGTTTATATTCCCTCATTACAATGAAGGGCAATCTCATTGAATCATACAGATCTCTGAAGGGGCATGAGTGGGTGGATCCTGGTCCCGTCAAAGTTGGCAGGCATTTGAATGGTTCGCCACATGCTGGAAAATCCCAATTGTTGTTTCCGCTGGTCGGGGAATCTAAAACACAGGGACACAACCTTGGCATAAGGAGTTGATCATTCAGGACTGAGATTAAGAGAAATTCTTTCACTCAAAGGTTTGTGAATCTTTGGAATTCTCTGCCCCGGAATATTGTAGATGCTCCATCATTGGACGCCTTTAAGGCTGGGACATAGATTTTTGATCTTTCAGGGAATGAATGAATATGCGGAGCAGGTGGACAAATGGAGTTGGAGCCTAAGACCAGCTATGAGCATATTGAATGGCGGAGCAGATTCGATGGGCCGTGCGGTCTGCCCGTGTGTGTCTTATTTCTTATACTCTTATGTTCTTATCATGGCTGATCTGTATCTTAACTCTATTCACACACTGCGGCTTCAATTTACGTGACCCGTGAAAATCTACCGATCTCAGATTCAAAATTATTAACTGATCTTGCACCAACTGCCTTTTGTGAGAGAGATTTTCACACTTGTACCACTTTGCATGAAGGATTATTTCCTAATTTCTCTTCTGAATGGCGTGATATTAAGGTTAAAACTGATATGACGGTTAAGCTCTCTTCTTCGAGTCTGTCACCAGCAGAAAAGGTTTCTCTCTACCATATTCATTCCCTTTGAACATCCTGAAATCCCTCAGTCAAGTCACCTCTTAACCTTGTGTGCCAGGGAATGCGAGCCTCGTTTTATGAAAGGAAATGATAAATCATAGAAGTAAATTACTATGTACTAAGCCAGTTGCATTAGTTTGGGATAACACTACATCATGGAAAGAAAGGATCTTATCATGCGTGCGCAATAAGATTATAAAGTCTCTGTAGCTGAGGTTCAGTGGTGTTCCCAAATGCTTTTGCTGAGATGACTGAGACTTCATCAAACCTGTCCCTAATATTTGGGGCGGCACGGTAGCATAGTTAGCGCAGTTGCTTCACAGCTCCAGGGTCCCAAGTTCAATTCCCGGCTGGGTCACTGTCTGTGCAGAGTCTGCACGTTCACCCTGTGTCTGCGTGGGTTTCCTCCGGGTGCTCCGGTTTCCTCCCACAGTCCAAAGATGTGCGGGTTAGGTGGATTGGCCATGCTAAATTGCCCTTAGTGCCCGAAAAGGTTACGTGGGGTTACTGGGTTACGGGGATAGGGTTGAGGTATGGGCTTGGGTAGGGTGCTCTTTCCGAACGCAGGTGCAGACTCGATGGGCCGAATAGCCTCCTTCAGCACTGAAATTCTATGATAATATAATTTTGCCTGACTAATCCTGTCTTGACCAATTCTCGTTGCCCCAGGAATAACAATATTGCACTGAATTTATCTTAGGGTCAAAGGAATAACAACGTGGGCTGGGATTCTCCCCTACCCGGCGGAGTGGGGGGTCCTGACGGGACGGAGTGGCGTGAATCACTCTGGCGTCGGGCCTCCCCAAAGGTGCGGAATTCTCCGCACCTTTAGGGGCCAAGCCCTCACATTGAGGGGCTAGGCCCGCACCGGAGCGAATGGCCTTTGGCGCCCCGCCAGCCGAAAATCACCTTCGCCGGCGGAAGTGCGCGCATGCGCCGGTGCGTCAGCGGCTGCTGACATCGTACCGGCGCATGCGCAGGGGAGGGGGTCTCTTCCGCCCCCGCCATGATGAAGGCCATGGCGGGCGGAAGAAAAAGAGTGCCCCCACGGCAGAGGCCCGATCGGTGGGCCCCAATCGCGGGCCAGGCCACCATGGGAGCACCCCCTGGGGTCAGATCGCCCCACCCCCCCAGGACCCTGGAGCCCGCCTGTGCCGCCAATCCCACCGGAACCAGAGGTGGTTTAAACCACGCCGGCGGGAAAGGCCTGTCAGCGGCGGGACTTTGGCCCATCGCAGGCTGGAGAATTGTCGCGGGGGGGGGGGGGGGGGGGGGGGCTGGCGCGGCGCAATTCCCGTCACCGCCGAATCTCGGGGGGCGGAGAATTTATGACATGGCGGGGGCGGGATTGACGCCGTCCCCGGGCGATTCTCCGACCCCAATTACCAAACCAATTGTAGATTCATTGGGCTGGGTTCTCCGATTTTCAGGCAATATCCTGACACCGGTATGTGGGAACGGTGGCATTTTACGACCGAAAAACCGGAGCAAAACGCCCACCGATCCTCTGTTTGGTGGGGGGCTAGCAGGCAGGCAGCACAGAGCACCTGGCTCGAGCTGCCGATGTGGCCGGAGAATTGCCGGGACTGTGGCTGCACACGGCTGCGGCCTGCAGCACCGCGCGAGGACCCAGCCTGCCAAATAGTGTCCCCCCTTCGACCAGGTTCACGACCCCTGGATCAACCCCCAACGGTGGCCCCAGCCCCTGCCAAAGTCCTCCCTGCCCGCGGATCGGCTCTCCCACGACTGTGGCGGCGTTGGACTGAGTCCACCGCCGCCATGCTGAGTTCCTGACAAGAAATAGCATGAGAGACCCACGCCGTTGGGAATTCGGCCAGTTGGGGGTGGAGCATCGGGGGGGGAGGGCCTCAGGTAACGTCCTGTGGCCGTCGATGCGCCGCTTTGAAGGTGGCGAAGCATCGTGAAAGCGGCGCCGCTCACGATTTCATCGCAAATGGGGATTCTCCGGCCGATTGCCGAATGTGATTTCGCCGTCAGAGACTGGAAAATCCTGCCATTATTTCTTCATAGCCCAGTAAATGATGTTAGAGGTATGGATGTGGCCACACAGTGACAATCTGACTTTTGATTTCTGGCATTATTATGCAAATGACTGGCCCAGTCAAATTGCTTGCATTTATATAGCGGCTTCGGGATTTCACACGAGCATTATCAAGATCAATCTGGCAACTGACTGAGGCTTGTTTGCAATCTGGGTGCCATATTTGACTCAGTGATGAACTTCCAATCCCAAATCCACTCTATCACCAAGACAGCCTACTTTCATCTCCATAACACCACCCGATTCTACCCCTTTCTCAGCTCATCTACCGCTGAAACCCACATCCCACGCCTTTGCTACCTCGAGACTGGACTTTTATCATGCTCTGCTGGCCTATCTCCCATTTTAACTCGCACCAAATTTTGTGCATACATCATCGTTGTGGTCACTGGTCTACAATGGCACGCCGATACATCAACACCTCAGTTTTAAAATTCTCATCCTTGTCTTCAAATCCATCCTTGGCCTCATCCTGTCCAATCTCTGTAACCTCCTCCGGCCTTCAAGATCTTTTCCTTCCACCAATTCTGGCTTGGTCAGCATTCCGGATTTAATTGCTGCTCCATCGATGGCGACATCTTCAGTTGCCACGACCCATAGCTTTGGAATTACCTCCCTAATCCGCTGTGCCTCTCTGGGCTGGATTCTCCAGCCCCGTGTTCTTCAGGAGTACGCTGTTCCCTGGTGGCGGGCTTCTCTGCTCCATCCACTCGTCGATGGGAATTTCCACTGCAGCCACCACCCCACGCTGCCAGTAAACCCATAGGTGGGGATGCCCTGCTGGCAGGAACAATGAACCACAGTGGTTGGAGAATTCTGGGCCCTGTCTCCTCTTTTAAGACCATCCTTCAAACCAACCTCTTTGACCAAGCTTTTGGTCACCTGTTCTGATTTCGTCTCTAGCCCGGCACCAAAAACTGATGAAAATTATATTTTTTCAGCTTTCTAGCTCTTGCTCAGCGCGTTGGGATATTTCACTACATTTAATGTGCTCTGGAAATGTAAGCAGTTGGCCCACCTCGGGCCAGCGCAGTTCAACACTGGTCCCCATGGGACCAGACGGGATGGCATTCGTGGGGGGAATCTCGCAGGGGATCGGAGGCCCCCCGCTGCATGCCCTTTGGGCAGGGTGGAGCCCTGGCACTGCTGGTGTCACCTGAGCACCCTGGCACTGCCAGCTTAACATCCTGGCCTGCCCAAGTGGCACTGCCAGCTGGCATGAGCACTGCCAGGGTTCCAAGCTAGCATGTCGCGTTATATAGCCATGTTCCCCAGCACTGCGTGCGCTGGGAAACACATGGCTAAACGCACTCGCTGTGGGACTTTGTTCCCGTTTAGTTGAATCGAGGATGTTCTGCACCTATGGAGATGCTGTCATTCAGATGAGGGGTTGGATTTTATGGGGCACCGTATTCCACGCGCCCCCACCACCCCACAACCAACTGAAAGGTTAGTGTAGGACCTCCCCGTGAAACAACAAAAAAATTTAAGCAGTTGTTTTTGTTGTTCTACTTTCAAGGGCTTTCCTCTCCCTCCCATCCACAACAGAAATAGTTTCACAGTGGGGACTAATTCACAATGTGTTGAGACACATTCCACAAAGACAGATTTGAAAATAAAGATTCTGTATTTGGAATGAGATTGGCTGGTTTCAATCTACTTACTTGCAGGTGAAAATCCCCCACAAGACTGGTCAAGCGACAAAACAAATCCCCCCCCCCCCCCCACACATCCTTGTACCTGGCCACGGCCTCAAACTGGTACAGAGATATCAATCTTATAATCTCATAAAGGTGTGATCTTCACACACTGGATTCAATCATGTTGTTGGGCAGAATGGAAACACCTCTTACCCTGCACTTTACCTCAGAAGATGTTCAAAGAAAGAGAATGGATAGCCCTCTTGCAAAAACAAATGACTATGGATTCCGGATATCTGAAATAAAAAAAAAACTGATGCAGGTCAGGTAGCATCAGTTGAGAGAAATAAAGGTAATGTTTTAGGTTGGTGACCTTCCAGCAGAACCTTGCTAACTCTGATATCCCTCATCTTGGTAAGCACAAAATATAGGGATAAAACCTTAAAATGGTGCCAACAAATTCAGGCTTGTAATCTTCTCTGATGAAGCTTCATTTGTCGTATTTTCACCCCGAGTGTGTCTTTATGCGTATGCTTTTTATTGAGCAACAATATGGTGGCACAGTGGTTAGCACTGTTGCTTCACAGAGCCAGGGAGCTGGGTTTGATTCCCGGCTTGGGTCACTATCTATGCGGGTCTGCACGTTCTCTCCGTCTCTGCGTGGGTTTCCTCCGGGTGCTCTCGTTTCCTCCCACAAGTCCCGAAAGACGTGTTGTTAGGTGAATTGGACATTCTGAATTCTCCCTCTGTGTCCCTGAACAGGTGCTGGAATGTGGCGACGAGCGGATTTTTTTGATTTGATTTGATTTATTATTGTCAAATGTATTAGTATACAGTGAAAAGTATTGTTTCTTGCATGCTGTACAAACAATGCATACCGTACATAGGGAAGGAAGGAGAGACTGCAGAATCTAATGTTACAGTTATAGCAAGGTATAGAGAAAAGATCAACTTAATACGAGGTAGGTCCATTCAAAAATCTGATGGCAGTAGGGAAGAAGCTGTTCTTGAGTCGGTTGGTACGTGACCTCAAACTTTGGTATCTTTTTCCTGATGGGAGAAGGTGGAAGAGAGTATGTCCGGGGTGCGTGGGGTCCTTAATTATGCTGGCTGCCTTAAAATGAATGAATGAAATGAATGAAAATTGCTTATTGTCACGAGTAGGCTTTAATGAAGTTACTGTGAAAAGCCCCTAGTCACCACATTCCGGAGCCTGTTCGGGAAGGCTGGTACGGGAATTGAACCGTGCTGCTGGCCTGCCTGGGTCTGCTTTAAAAGCCAGCGATTTAGCCCAATGTGCTAAACCAGCCCCTTTCTGAGGCAGCGGGAATTGTAGATAGTCAATGGATGGGAGGCTGGTTTGCGTGACGGACTGGGCTACATTCATGACGTTTTGTAGTTCCCTGCGGTCTTGGGCAGAGCAGGCTCCATACCAACCTGTGATACAACCAGAAAGAATGCTTTCTATGGTGCATCTGTAGAAGTTGGTGAGGGTCGTAGCTGACATGCAAAATTTCCTTAGTCTTCCTGAAGTCGATGACAATCTCTTTCGTTTTTTGACATTGAGGGAGAGATTATTGTTGTCGCATCAGTTCACCAGATTCTCTGTCTCATTCTTGTACTCTGTCTCGTCATTGTTTGAAATCCGACCCACTACGGTGGTGTCATCAGCAAATTTTGAAATCGAGTTGGAGGGGAATTTAGCCACACAGTTATAGGTGTATAAGGAGTATAGTAGGGGGCTCAGGACACAGCCTTGTGGGGCACCGGTGTTGAGGGTGATTGTGGAAGAGGTGTTGTTTCCTATCTTTACTGATTGTGGCTTGTGGGTTAGAAAGTTCAGGATCCAGTCGCAGAGGGAGGATCCGAGGCCAAGTTTGGAGTTTGGAGATGAGTTTCGTAGGAATGATGGTGTTGAAGGCTGAGCTGTAGTCGATAAATAGGAGTCTGACAGAGGTGTCTTTTGTTATCTAGGTGTTCCAAGGTAGAGTGCAGGGTCATGGAGATGGCTTTTACTGTGGACCTGTTGCAGCGGTTTGTGAACTGTAGTGGATCAAGGCAATCCGGGAAGCTGGAGTTGATTCGTGCCATGACTAACCTTTCAAAGCACTTCATGCTGATGGATGTCAGAGCCACTGGACGACAGTCATTAAGGCACGCTGGTGACTTTTTTTGGTACAGGGATGATGGTCGCCTTCTTGAAGCAGATAGGGACCTCAGATTGTTGTAAAGAGAGGTTGAAGATGCCTGCAAATACCCCCGCCAGCTGATTCGCGCAAGACCTGAGTGCTCGTCTGGGTACCCCATCCGGGCCAGTGGGTTTCTGTGGGTTGACCTTCGAGAAGGCTGCTCTGACATCTACAGTGGTGACCTCAGATACAAGTTCATCCACGGCTTCTGGGGTGGAGGGCTCGCTCTCGCTGACCTCTTGCTCAAAGCGGGAATAGAATGCGTTGAGCTCATCAGGGAGGGGTGCGTTGGAGCTGACGATTTTACATGCCTTCAGCTTGTTATGTCTTGCAGACCTTGCCATAGACGGCGGGGATCCGTGTGGCTAGCCTGGGCCTCGAGCTTGGTCCGGTACTGTCTTTTGACATCTTTGATGGATTTCTTTCGAACATATCTGGCTTTCTTGTATAGGTCAGGGTTTCCTGACTTGAATGCCTCAGACCTAGATTTCATCAAGCAGTGGATATCCCTGATCATCCAGGGTTTCCGGTTGGGAAACACGTGGATTTGCGTCTTTGGCACACAGTCTTCTACACACTTACTAATGAAGTCAGTTACTGTAGTGGTGTACTCGTTCAGGCTGGTCGCAGACTTTTTAAATACTGACCAGTCCACTGACTCTAAGGAGATCTGTAGGAGTTCATCCGATTCCTCAGACCAACATTGCACAACTTTCTTTGACGGATTCTCCCGCTTCCATTTTTGCTGATAAGCCGGGAGCAGGAGCACAGCCTTGTGGTCAGATCTGCCAAAGTGTGGGCGGGCGATAGAGCGGTAGGCATGTTTGATATTTGTGTGCACAGTAAGAAGTCTTACAACACCAGGTTAAAGTCCAACAGGTTTGTTTCAAACACGAGCTTTCGGAGCACGGCTCCTTCTTCAGGTGAAGGAGCCGTGCTCCGAAAGCTCGTGTTTGAAACAAACCTGTTGGACTTTAACCTGGTGTTGTAAGACTTCTTACTGTGCTCACCCCAGTCCAACGCCGGCATCTCCACATCATGATATTTGTGTAGCAGTGGTCCAGGATGTTTGGGCCTCTGGTGGAACAGGTGACGTGTTGGTGGTAACTTGGCAGTATGCTCTTGAGATTGGCCTGATTGAAGTCTCCGGCTACAATGAACAAGGCCTCGGGATGTTTTGTTTCAAGGTTATTTGTGGTGGTGAATATTTCATCCAGCGCGATTTTCATGTTCGCATGGGGTGGGATGTAAACTGCCGTTAGGATAACGGAGCTGAACTCCCGCGGGAGGTAGTAGGGGTGGCATTTTAGCGTCAGGCGTCCGGGGAGCAGAAACTCTCCAGTGTTGTTACATCTAGGCACCAGGAGGTGTTACCTCCCCTTGCCTTGCCCGAGGCCGCCGTACGGCCCATTGGGTGGATTGAGAAGCCCTCTGGTTGTAGGGCACAGTCCAGTGAAGCAGGAGTGAGCCATGTCTCCGTGAAACAGAGCACACAGCAGTCTCTTAGTTCTCTTTGATAAGTGAGTCTGGCTTTAAGTTTGTCTGGCTTGTTTTCTAGAGATTGAACATTAGCTAGGAGTAAGCTAGGCAGAGGGGCTTTGGGGCCGCGTTGTTTCTCTCTCACCTGCAGGCCTGCACGTTTTGCACGCTTCCTGGAGTGACTGCTTCTTTTTGAGCCTGGTAGATGGTGAGAGTATGCAGTGAAAAGGGAATAGTTGTGTCCAATGAGGTTATTCACTCTGGTCGGTGTATGGATGGAGGATTTGTCGCCTTGCTTGCAGTTCCTCCGTCGGTAGGTGGGTCTGCGCAGTCGAGCGTTCTGGGTCGCTGTCGGGCTGCGGTTTGTCTTCACAGGTTGGTGGTTGTCCAGACTACGCTCCGGCGTGGATGGGGTGAAGGCCGGTAAGTGGATGACGTCTCTGGGATCGCGGTTGCGGATGAGGCGATGCCCGGTTCCCTGTGTTGGGATCTGCAGGGTCCTTTCCAGATCGCGGATTTTCACAGTGACTTCATTGCAGTGTTAGTGTAAGCCTACTTGTGACACTAATAAAGATTACTATTATTATAATAGAGAGATGCTGGCAGAAAGCCCTCAATATTCTGGAACAAAAAGTGTGTCAAACTTAGTGGCCCAGACAAGCGCAGTGCGGGTGAAAAAGTTTGACCCCATTTCTATTTTTAACTGAGGGCGGGAAGACTGGGTGGTTGTCACGCCAGAAAAGTCTAGGCCCCACCTCATTTAAATAAAGCCTTGCAAAAAGCATCAAAATGTGACAGAAGCGGCACAGTGGTTATCACTGCTGCCTCACGGCGCTGAAGATCTGGGTTTGATCCCAGCCCCGGGACACTGTCCGTGTGGAGTTCTCCCCTTGTCTACATCCCCACAACCCAAAGGTGTGCAGTTTTAGTGGATTGGCTACGCTAAATTGCTGCTTAATTGGAACATTAAAAGAAAAATGTGACAGAAACCAAGTTTCAGTGGTCAGAACTTTGTATCAAAATTCTTTCTCTTGTGACATATGCTCACGCTCAGAGCAAATATGACTTTCCCTAAGACTATCTTTATCTCTTGATAACTTCAGTAACAATGACACAATGAGTCTCGTCTCTTTTGATCACTTCAACTTTCCTCTTTTCCCAATCTTCTGAAGGTGACACCTCCCTCAACAAGAACTTGCCTTTCATGTGGACCAGGAACATCACAGAGGTCCAATTTCTTTCCTTAATGGATGTCAACCCAAGAAAGAAATATTAGGAGAGAGGGAGGGAGAGAGGGGGGAAATTTCTGGCAATCAACAAAAATGCAGGGTAGATGAAGATGGGTTGAGAGTGTATGTGCATAAATATACAGAACACGGTAAATAAGGCTGGTGAGTTGAAGGCACAAGTAGCCACATGGGATGGTAGCAGTATTGGAGACTTGGCTCAAACAACAGGATAAATCAACACATAATATTCCCAGTTCCAATGTATTCAGGAAAAACTGGAAAGTGAAAATGGAGGTAGTTTTGATAATATACACCATGGGGGCGATTCTCAAGGGGATCCTCTGCAGGGGTGGCCCACCATGGGAGAGTGGGGGGAGGCGCTGGTGGAGCAACCGGTCACAACACCACTATGCTATCTCCTGGATCGTGTGTACCCGTTCTGGGGGCAACCCTTGTCCCTGTCCATCTGCTCCACCGACCACCCATATCCCCATCGAATGCCGAGGACTCTGGCCATGCGGCTGAAGGCTATTGCTAATGGGGAATTGGCAATCATGGTTAAGTGAGCACTTCACACAACCCAAGTGGATTTCCATGGGTGGGCGGGCCATGTAGCTTGTGTGAGTCATTGCCTCGCATCCCAAGCACACCTTGATTCATGGACACTGTGCCTGAACACAGTGGGAGGCAACATCACACATGCAGCAGCCAATATCCGGACATCCAGGGGATGAAATACAGCTCCGGGGGCAAATCCACGAATGGAGGGTGGGTGACTGCCATGGGGAGGTTCGGGGGGGGGGTTTAATGCCTGGAGAGATGGGCCAAGGGTTTGGAGTTCATGACAGAGGTGTCATACTGGTTAGGCACAAGGGTGTTTGTTGTGACTAATAATTCCCCACTCTCCTGATGGTTCCTCGAAGGAGGTGAGGATCCTTATGTCTGGCACCCCAGCGCCAGTCTGGGCCTTCTTCCAGCAGTTGTGGGCAGGCTTTTCCTGAGGAGATTGCAGCGAGGGCACCATATGCGTGATTCACAGTGTTAGGAGGGTGTGTGTGTGTGTGAAGGAAGGGTTAGGTTGAAGGGAGAGTGGGGGTGGGGGGGTGGGGGGTCGCATGAAGAGTTAGAGGGGTGGATGCGCATAGCTGGATGGACGGAAAGGTCTGTGTGGGGGGGGGGCGTTGGTGTCTGCTCACTCTTGCTACCCAGTGTAGGCCGTTGACCTTTTTCCGGCACTGGAGGCCAGTCCTCTTGGTCACACTTCAGGTGCTCGCAGCCGCCGCCATCTCGTCCCAGGCAGCGCTGGCTGCCCTCTGTGTCTCGGAGCCTGGCCAGATCTACATCCCCGAATCTAGGGACCGGTCCCCTGGCACCATTGTTGCGAGCTGGTTGGGGTTGGCTGTGCAAGAGCTGTTTAAGTGCTGCTTGACCTTGTCAGTGGTGGGCTGGCGAGTGCGGTGCCAATTAACATTGAGTAGCATTGCTGGCCTCACTGGGCTGAGCGCCGGGAAGTTTGCGGCAGTTCCCGCTCACTACCGCACTTAGAAACCTTTCAGGTGAATCCCGCCCCATATCACTTTAGAAAGGGATGATAAAGGGTTGCAAGGCCAATTGGAGCCTGTTGAATTCTATTTGGTTTTACTTAAGGAACAGGAGATAAGCTACATGCCTGTGCCTATAATGTATTTACATTGTGCATTTATGTCTGCCCTATGGACTGTCCGCAGAACAATACTTTTCACTGTACCATGGTACACGTGACAATAAAACAAATCCAATCCAATAACATTGTTGGGTGTATAGTGTAGGTTTGCAAATAGTGCGATGGAGATAGACGGGCAAATTTGCAGGCAGAGTGCAGAAATTTACAAGAAGTTTATTGATAATGAGGACTTTGATTGTCCTGCTATAAACTGAAAAATAACAATGCAAAGAGGGAGAAGAATTCCTGAAATGCATGGAAGAACTTTCTTCATCCAGGTGTTTCCAGCCAAATAAGAAGGGGGCATTCCAGGGAATGAAGTAGGGGAAGGGCATAAGGAAACAGATCACAGTACCAGTAAGTTTCGAGCAGTTATGGAACAGGACAAGGAAAATACTAAACTGGATGAGGGCTAATTTCAGTGAGTGGCGAAGGGATCTGCCCCAATGGTTTAGAATCAGAGAATGGATTGTAAAATAGGGCACTCTGGGCAGCATGGTAGGACAAGTGGATAGCACTGTCGCTTCACAGCACCAGGGTCCCAGGTTTGATTCCCCGCTGGGTCGCTGTCTGTGCGGAGTCTGCACGTTCTCCCCGTGTCTGCGTGGGTTTCCTCCGGGTGCTACGGTTTCTTCCCACAGTCCAAAGACGTGCAGGTTAGGTGGATTGGCCATGATAAATTGCCCTGAGTGACCATAAAAGGTTAGGAGGGGTTATTGGGTTACGGGGATAGGGTAGAATGAGAGCTTAAGTGGGTCGGTGCAGACTCGATGGGCCAAATGGTCTCCTTCTGCACTTTGTTCTATGTTATATAGCAATAGGAGGTCTTTAAAGAGGAGATAGTTCAAATACAGACCAGGCACATTCCCACAAGGAGGTAAGAAAGAGCATCCGAGCAAGAGTTATCTGGATGCCTAATGATATACTGCTTAAAATTAAACACATAAAGGAGCATGATAAACAGTAGGTTTAAAATTCAGTCAAAAACAAGGAAGTACAAAGGAGAACTGAATAAGGGGTGTAAAGAGAGTGTATAGGAATAAATTAGTGAGTAACATAAAAGAGAAAGCAAAAGTTATTTTCTAAATATATAAATAATAAAAATGTAGCTAAAGGAAAGATGGGATTTAATAGGGAGCTTAAAGATCTTCTTGTGGAGGCAGGGGCATGGATGAAGTATTAAATGACTACATAATAATAATCACTTCTTATCACAAGTAGGCTTCATTGAAGTTACTGTGAAAAGCCCCCAGTTGCCACATTCCGGCGCCTGTTCGGGGAGGCCGGTCCGGGAATTGAACCCGTACTGCTGGCCTTGTTCTGCATTACAACCCAGCTGTTTAGCCCATTGTGCTAAACCAGACTATATGCACCTATCTTCAGTAAAGACTGCTCATAACTATGAAAGGAGGCGCTCATCGATAAATGGGACAGAATAAAAGTATGTGAAGAGGAGATATCTCATTGGTTGGCTGCAACCAGTCCAAATGGGAGTTTTTCTGGGTTATAAAGAGATGTAAGGGAATTGTGGAAGCTCTGGTCACAATATTCCAATGGTGATACAGGACTGGAGGATTGTAAGGCTGGGGGGGGAGGTAGAGAGGAATTAACATGGCAATTGAAGGCCAACCAGCCCAATGTTAGAGGTACGAAAACTTGTCGAGGCAATAATCAGGGTGCAAAATGAATTGACACTTGGAAAAATAGGAGGTAATAAGCGGAAAGTCAACATTGATTTGTTCAAAGCGAATCATGTTCGAGTAACTTGATTCCAAGTCCCACTCTGTGCCTGAGAAGGAATTCAAATCAGTGAAATCTTCAGGAAATCTCAAACAGCTTTCATCCAAGTTCAGGTTCTGTAACAAATCGGACAAATTGGCATCTGTAACATGTTTACTTGTCTCCTGCAAGTGGGAACACATCCCCCAAGAAATCCTGAATTATATTATATTTATAGCAACAACAGTTTGATCTACACCGGTAACCAATTCTGACAATTAAAGTTCTGCAAATGTTCCCTGCACTGAGACAAAGCAGAGCAGCTTGCAGACAGAAAAGCTGAAGTGAAGGCAGGAAACTAGGCAAAACAAGGAGGGAACAAAGCACTTCTGCCTTTGTTTTGGATTAACAAATACAATTGTAGAACAGAGTTACAAACCACAATAAATTATGACATATTCCAGTAACAAGCCGCCAAGCTAACATTCAGCAGGTATGGTGCCTGCACTAAAATCTCAACTGAAAGTAAGTTCCAGTTTTGCCCAGTGATGTGGCAGCTATGTGGCACATCTGGTTAATTGAGAATCCAGATGTGGCCAATTGCATCTCTGATTGGTAAATAAACAGTGAGAAATGGTCACTGAACATGTGATCTCAATAGTCATATTCACATGGCCAAGGCAAATGAACTTGAACCTTTTGTGCATCGGTGAGTAAGATGAAAATTGAAGTGTGTTAATATTTTGGATGATAGTGAGTGCTTCATAATCTTAGTAGTGTCACCAGTAGGCTTATATTAACACTGCAATGAAGTTACTGTGAAAATCCCCCAGTCGCCACATTCCGGCGCCTGTTTGGGTACACTGCGAAATTCAGAATATCCAATTCACCTAACAGCACGTCTTTCGGGACTTGTGGGAGGAAACCGGAGCACCTGGAAGAAACACACGCAGACACGGGGAGAACGTGCAGACTCCGCACGAACACTGACCCAGACTGGGAATTGAACCCAGGACTCTAGCGCTGTGAAGCAACAGTGCTAACCACTGTTACTTTGGCGCCCATCTAATAATTCAGAGACCTCTAGATTAATAATCTAGAGACATGAGCAAAGATTCCATCTTCTTGGCAGCTCAGGAATAGAAATTTAACTCAAGGAATCTGAAATTAAAAACTAGCAACAATGAAATTATCAAATGATCGGAGAAATCTATCTGTTTACTTATGTTCTATCGGGAACAAATCTGCCATTCTTACCTGGTCTGGACTCAAGAGCCACATTTGGGGGAATGGCGGGATTAGGGTATGGAATTTGATAATCAGCCATGGTAATGAATGGCAGAGCAGGCTCGAAGGGTCAAATGATCAGCTCCTGCTTCCATTTTCTATGGATGTTTCTAAACTCCCTCTGAAATGGCCTATAAAAGCCACTCACTTGCATGCAAGAGGAAAGTTCACCAACACCTTCTCATGGGCAATTAAGGATGAGTAAAGACTGCTGCCTTGGCAACAATTCCCACATCCTGTGAATAAATTTTTAAAAAGTGAAGCACGTGTATATCATCTGAGCAAGATGAGAGAACTGGACCTCCTGTGGCTGTGACAGAGATCACCTTGCCCCAAAGTTTTACACCGCATAGAATTATTGGGGCCAAAGTGATCTCTTCTGAACCACTCTGAATCATTGTGGAATTGTCAGAGGAATTTCCTTGACCCTCCCCCTTCAAATTGGGTTTGAGTCTGATTTATCGTCTCTTGTAGGGAATCAGATAGTTTGGGAAGGGATGGAGTAGGTGTTGTATATTGTCAATGCACAAGGTGCTACAATTGTGCAGGCTGGGCTGACTGGACCAGAAGGTTTTGCCTACTAAGTACGTTTGGATACTAAGGGCGCAATCACCCAGAAATCGACAATGTCCAAAGTTGGGTGGGAAAATCAGCGTTGGACCCGCCAAAGCCAATGGCAGGATATTCTGTCATATTGTGCGAAGAATGGACAGGAATAAGTTGGAGGTTAGATTGTTGGCGCGGCAGCCTCTGATTCATCCACCTCGCCGTGACCTTAGAGCTTCAGTAATCCTGACGCTATATTTGAACGGTGCTCTTCATGTGATAGCCAGTCAAATGGATGGCCAGTCTTCTGTTTGTTTGATGTCTGACAAAAACCGCACTCACAGCCATGCCACATGACAGCGTGGTGCATCCAGATGCATCCTATGCTCTCAGAACAAGAACTGGAATTACCCTAACCTGCACGCCCGGGCTGAGCAGTTTGCTTGGAATATGAGGGTTAATGTTCCATGCCTTTATAACTATAACGCTGGATGTTCCCTGCTTAGTGAAAGTGACTGATCCATGCCCATCTGTCACCAGAGGATCCTCGAACCTGTCCAGTCACTTTATGGTTTCTGCTGTCTCATAACTCTCGGTTGATTTTGAAGTCCGCATATGAGGGGTTAACACTACAGGAGCAGCCATTGGCACCCTGCGCAATCAGTGTTGCTTGAGTGGGCATAATTGCTTCAGAAGCCAGATCCAAGCACGATCATATTGAACTGTCTCAGGTGCGAATTATGAAATGCTTTGCCAATTGCTTGGCCCAGTGCCCTTGCCTGCTGTTCTGGCCCCAACGTACCACAAGCCAGCCATAAAGAAGCTTCTGCAGAGGCTTTCCTCAGCCTCATCACCATCCTCAATCCACAGAGCCACTTTCCTTGCATTGGGATCCTCGAGAGCGCTGCACTAAGTTCTGTGCAGGTTCCACCCGAAGTCCAGGCTGCCGGGTGCGCACCTTTCGACGACTGTTGTGAATCATGCCGCTCCAAAAGCATGCCGCTGTGGGATTGAAATTTGACATAGGGGAATGATTCCGGCGTGTGAAATGCAAATTTGTCACAGTGACGTTTCCAACATTAGGCAGCGGGAAATGTGGTCTGCCATTGACAGGGTGATGCGACAATTGCATCCTACATTTACACCACTGGGAAATGTGCCTCCGGCCATCTCAAGATATTTTCCAGTCACACCATCAAACATGCCTGCTACGAATGGGAGGGTTAAACCCCAGCCTAAGATTAGTGCATACGATTGAATTGAAACAGTTCCAGACGCAAGCTGGTCAGCAAGTTCTGTTCAACAGCACTGAGTTATTGAATGATAACCAGATCTCAGGTTTCAAATGTGCATGTTCTTGGAAAACATGTTAGATACTGGCGACGTGATAGCACAGTGATTCGCACAGTTGCTTCACAGCTCCAGCGTCCCAGGTTCAATTCCCAGCTTGGGCCACTGTCTGTGCGGAATATGCACGTTCTCCCCGTGTCTGCGTGGGTTTCCTCCGGGTGCTCCGGTTTCCTCCCACAGTTCAAAGATGTGCGGGTGAAGTGGACTGGCCATGATAAATTGCCCTTAGTGTCCAAAAGGGCTAGGTGGGGTTACTGGGATAGGGTGGAGGTGTGGGCTTAGGTATGGGGCTCTTTCCAAGGGCTGGAACAGACTCGATGGACCGAATAGGCTCCTTCTGCGCTGCAAATTCTATGACTCATTTGTTCTCAGAATGTGGATGGCAAAACCCAAATTATTGTTCATCACTTGTTGACCTGAGAAGGTGTGGTGGGACTTTTGCTTGAATGGTTGGAGCCTTTGCAGTGTTCCCAGAAGGTTGCAACAACAATCTGCATTTGTATAGCATCTTCAATGTAGTAAAATGCCCCAAGGCATTTCCCTCATTCTTTGAAACCAAGCCACATTAAGGAGCTACTTGGGGAGCTTGGTCAAAGGACAAGTTTTTAAAGTGCGTCCCAAAGGAAGTAGAGAGGTGCAGAGGTTTTCGGTCTGGGAGGAATTGCAGAGACTTAGACCTCAGCAGCTAAAGGTACGGGTGTCACTGTGGATTGATTAATATTATTGGGAATTCTCAGGCCAATGGGCGGGATTCTGTGATCCCGCTAGGGGAGGCGCGCAAACCCCGCGACGCCACTCTGATGCCGGCCCGCCGATTCTCCGGCGACCGGAGAATTGGCACCAATGGCGTCGGCGCGGTCGCCATGGCCCCGGTGGGGGCCGCACAACGCCCCCCCCCCCCCCCCCGGCGTTTCTCCCCGCGCGATGGGCCGAGTCCCGCCGGCGTCGTTCCCGTGTGGTCCTACCCAGCAGGACCTCGGCGTTCTGGCTGCGGGGGTGGGGAGGGGGGGGCCTGATGGGGGGGGGATCCGACTCCGGTGGGGGCCTCCACGGTGGCCTTTCCCGCGACCGGGGCCTCCGATCGGTGGGCGGGCTATTCCGGTTGGGGCCTACGTTCCTCCGTGCCGTGCTCCTGTAGGTCTCTGCCGTGTTGCGTCGGGGCCGGCACGGAGACGGCAACCCACATGCATGCGCAAACTCACGCCGGCCGTGGCGCGCATGCACGCACTTGAGCCAGCTGTGCTCGCACCCGTATCGGCAGCTGGAGCTGCGTGAAGCACTCCAGTGCCGTGCTAGCCCCCTGTGTGGTGCAGGATCTTTGATCCTCAGGGCCAGGTGATGCCGTCGTACAACGCTCCGGCACTTACGACGGCCCCAACACTTAGCCCCAGGATTGGAGAATCCCGCCCATGAACTAGAAGCAGCAGTAGGCCATTCAGCCCCTCAAACCTGCCTTGACATTCAATAAGATCATTGGTGATCTGAGTGTGGCCTCAACTCCACATTCTAACCTAACTCCTTGTTAGTCAAGAATCTATCCACCCCGCCTTAAAAATATTCAAGGTCACTGCGTCCACTGTTCCCGGGCGGGTGGTGGGGGGAAGAGAATTCGAAAGGCTCATGACCCTCGGAGAGAAAACATTTCTCCTCATCTCCAGCTAAAATGGAACACCCTTTGTTCTCAAACAGCATCCTCTAGTCTCCCCCACAAGGGGAGACCGACATTCTTTCCTACCCACCAACTGGAGGAATGCCGCTACTGTTGGGTGGAAGAGCTGGAGGAGATCACAGAGAAAGGGTGGGGTGAGGCCATGGTGGGATTTGGAAACAAAGATGAGAATTTTAGAAACAAAGTGTTGTCGGACTGCGAGAAAGTCCAGCGCCAATGGGTGAACAGGACTTGGCGTAGTTAGAAGATGGGCAGCAGATTTCAGCTGTTGGGCAGAAGGTTCGTTATATAATTCTAGCCCAGAAACACTTAAGCAATAGGGATATATGTCCAAGTCAGGTTCCCATAATATTGCTGTGCTTGTCTTCAATGGCCGAAGTGATGGCACTGGGATATGCTACCAGTGAGCTTGATGAGTTTTAATCTCAATGTTCTAGTTACATTTAAAAGAAATCTCCTTCTTTAATCGAGCTCCCCACACCAGCCATCTTTCCCAGCCGAAAGCCAGCAGTTGAGGTGACTGCATACTCTCAGACATCGTCTCTCCCCATTCCTCCCAAAAGGTCATTTTTAGTAGGTAACATGGCCCCTCCTGAATAAGAATTCAGCTTCTGGAGGACTGTGTGGCGTGAATGTGTTCATTACTCTGGCTACATTGTTCTCAATTCATGTCCTTTATAAGTTTCCATGAAACTCCAAACATCCCTCTTGAGCAAGAAATACCCCAACGCCCATTTATTGACGACATTTTCTGTTTGCAGGATATTGCTCTCGCCACAGTTGCAAAGTAATTTGTTGGGTAGCGTGAACATGTTGCTGCTCTCATATTCTATGTAAACTGGCCTCTGAAAGGTAGCACTCTTGGTTTAAGGAGGATAACCTTATTTAGCAATCAGGACTCTTGGTGCAGTTCTTCTGCATTAATGGCGATGGGAACTCACTGAGCATCATTTGCAAGTGATGTGGCAGGTTTCAGAATGACACTGATCCCTGCTGTCAGCTGGTGAAGGGTTGAGATGAATGACCACAAAGAGAAGTTTTAAAAAATAAATGTGTATTTTTTTAACGCTCAAAAGTTACTGACCAGTGTGTATTGAAAGCTTTTATTTTCTAGGGCAGGAGTCCATATCAAATCAGGGTTTTGTCCACTCTATGCCTGCTGTAGCTCAGTTGGGAGCACTGTTGCATTTGATTCAGAAGTGTGTAGACTCGATTTCCACTGCAGAGACCTGAGTACAAAACTCAGGCTGAGGGAGTGCTGCACTGTCAGGGATGCTGTCTTTTGGATGGGATGTTAAACCAAAACCCCGTCTGATCTCTTCAGGTGGATATAAAAGATTCCGTGACACTATTTCGACAAAGAGCAGGGGAGTTAACTTTGGCATTTGGTTAATAACTGTGGTGGTATGATTAGCATAGCTGCCTGCCATTGGTGCAGAACACCGGCTTACCATTGGCCCTGGTCGATCATGTGCCTCTCGACCGATTGGTTGAGACCAGTCATGTGACGGCTCCTCGATTGGTCGAGAGGCTGAGTTAACCCCGCCTCCAGGGCGGGGTATAAATACCCAGTACTCCCGGCGGTCGTCCATATACTGTAATCGACCGCAGGGCTAACATCTAGCTGATTAAAGCCATACTTTTGTACAGCAACTCGTCTCGCGTTCAATTGATGGTACATCAATAACTCAACGAGCTATCAGAGAAACAGACGACAGGATCATAATCACATTGCTGTTTTTTGGGGATTTGCTGTGTTCACATTGGACGGAGGGTCCTGCTAGGGCTTTGTTTACTCCACATCTGAACTTCTGATTAGAATTCTTTCTGTGCGAGGTTATGAGCTGAGTACAGTAATTCATTAAACCAACGCCTGGATATGTTGTTCAGTGACAGGTCAATCTTCAGCACTGTGCAAATATGATGAGACTTGTGAGATGGCATTACAACTGTGTCCTTCCATCTTACCCAACATTTTGAGCTGTAATGCTTTGTATTTTGAATGTGTAGTTTTATAACAGCCGCTTCTAAATGGATCTGATTCGCTGTTCACGGCAACCTGTCTGAATTTGTAAGTTGTTTCCCACCCTGTTACAATGCTCACGCTGTCCTCTCCTGAATGCACTGAACACTTCCACAACTCGTCAGTCACTTGTTCAACTAACCATTCCTAAATTGAGTTCAGTGTGTGGATACAGCTTTTGGCTCAAAAAAAGCATTGCAGCAAAGTCCATGTCGGCTCGGCACGTGATCGAAATTAACCTCAATTAGTGTCTCAAAATAGGCAAAAAGCCAATCACAAAATGTTTCCAATTGGCTGGTAAAGAAAGATGGGAGCATGAGCTGGCTGGAAAGGAAGGGATTTTGCACTCTTTTCATGTCTGATGACATACATATATTGCCACACACTGATAATCACCAACACTAAAACACTAACTAGTACAAATAAGGACACACACACATTCATGAATGCATTCTCTTTCCAGCAAGTGTTACTGTCCAGTGATTGACAAAGCTTGGCTGATTTCCCCTTGCATACCTCAAGAATGCTCAAGGCGCCATGGTGCCCCCAGCGAACCCATCGCAGTTACGAAACCCAGGACAGTTATTGAACGTGGGATGTGGTTGATCTTTATGACTCATTGGCACAGCCGGTAATCAATTCACTTCTCCACTGAGAATGGACTACCGATAGTGAGGCCGGGATTGAAATTCCTGCCTGACGTCAACTGACATTTGGCTGGTCCGTCAAATTTTCCATCCCACCCGGGATGATTCCTGCCGCAGGTGGGCCTGGACAAATCCCAGCCTCAGTTCCAGGCAGCAGTCCAGCTGTGTCTGGGTGGCACAAACTGATCTGCTTGTGAATAACAAGGTGTGCCTCCGAGTAAAATCATTACTGTCAATTTGTTTCTCATTTGTTACAACTGATCCTCAAATGTTAACCCAAAGATGAAACCTCAAATTGTTATGCTCCCAGTGAGGAGGGGTGAACTGGCTCCATTTCTTGATTCAACCCCTTCTGTTGATCTCAACAAGGAGCCCTTCCTTCGCAGATACCTTTTCCAGTCCAATATTTATGTTTTAAAAGGAGCCAGGCTTTCTTTACATAGAATTACATAGAATTTACAGTGCAGAAGGAGGCCATTCGGCCCATCGAGTCTGCACCGGCTCCTGGAAAGAACACCCTACCCAAGGTCAACACCTCTACCCTATCCCCATAACCCAGTAACCCCACCCAACACTAAGAGCAATTTTGGACACTAAGGGCAATTTATCTTGGCCAATCCACCTAACCTGCACATCTTTGGACTGTGGGAGGAAACCGGAGCACCCGGAGGAAACCCACGCAGACACGGGGAGGATGTGCAGACTCCGCACAGACAGTGACCCAAGCCGGAATCGAACCTGGGACCCTGGAGCTGTGAAGCGATTGTGCTATCCACAATGCTACTGTGCTGCCGCTTTAGTTAAAGAAAGAGTGAGTTTATTAATCATTAAATGTGAGAAATTATAAAACACATGAATATACATTCACACAGATTAGAAATGAGAATTGAGTCCAAAGTAAGTGAAGTGTAGATGCTTGAGCATTACGGCAGCCGCAATGCATGAATGAAGTAGGATTAACTTCAGCAGGCTCAGGAGAGGGCAGCGTGGGCATTGTAACAGGAGGGGGAAACAACTTACAACCTTTAGACAGGTTGCCATTAACAGCGAATCAGATCCATATGGAAGCTGCTGTTATAAAACTACACACTCAAAATACAAGCATTACAGCTGAAAATGTTGGGGAAGATGAAAGGACACAGTTGTAATACCATTTTGACATACAAGTATTCTGTGGTTTGGCTGAAAGGCTTCCCTTTCATTTGCTGCTGTGGACCTTGATGACTTGGCTTACTTCCACGACCAGAGAAAGATACCTGCAAAAAGCTTTATCGGGGTGCTGCTGCTGGCTAGTTTTTGCTTCTGTGTCACACACATTCTGACACCCCAGCATTGGTTCACACACACACGGGGCAGCTTTGCAGCCGGTTTTTATCTTTATATATTCCTGGAAGGAGAAATCCACATATCCATCTGGGATATTACACACTGAATATTTCTTGATGAGAGGATTCTTAACTATCATTATCTCCCATTGTCTCCACTGGAGATGGCAATTCGTTTCTGTATGCTTTAGAAGTAGCCTTGTCTGGAAACAGGGTGGTTACATAGAACATATGAACATAGAAAATACATTGTCTCTCTCTTAATTAGAGTATCACCCATCAGCAATTCAACCCGTGATCGACTTTACATCCTCAGCTATCTTTGGTGTTTATGCCATTTACAAAAACTAATGGTTCTTCTTCAAAGTTCAGTATTTCTGCACGTAATTCTGTGTTTTTCCTTCATTATTACGACACACTATATTAGGTTTAGCAGTGGGTAACTCTTTTTTTCCCAATAAATTTAGAGTACCCAATTAATTTTTTCCAATTAAGGGGCAATTTAGCGTGGCCAATCCACCTACGCTGCACATCTTTGGATTGTGGGGGCGGAACCCACGCAAACACGGGAAGAATGTGCAAATTCCACACGGACAGTGACCCAGAGCCGTGATCGAACCTGGGACCTCAGCGCTGTGACAACAGGGCTAACCCACTGCGCCACCGTGCTGCCCCTCAGTGGGTAACTCTGAGTCAGGAGGTTGTGATTTCAACCCACCCGCCCAAGACTTGAACACAGCAATCTCAGCAAACACTTGAGTGTAGCACTGAGGAGTTCGGCACAGCCAAAGCTTCTGTATTGGAGCAAAGATGACAAACCAGTGCTCTGTCTGCCCTGTCAGGTGGTGTAAATCATTCAATGGCAGTATTTCGAAGAAGAGCACGCGTGGTCTCCCTGACCTGATGGCTAACATTTATCCTTCAGCCAACAACACTGAAGAAAGGCGATTATCAGGTTATTTATCTGATTGCTGCTTGGGGGAGTTTGCTGTGTGAAAATCAACTGCTGTGTTTTCTACATGAAGGCAGTGACTGGTGTTGCAGTGTCCGTCACTGATTATCAAAGCCAGGTTATCATATCTTCGGTGAGTTTTTTTCTCAATTTTAATATTTTAAATCTGCTGAGGATTTATACAAGCTAGGAGTGTGATAAACCTGCTGGTTTCACAGCTTTAGGTTCAGAGGTAATCTAACTTCTGTAAAATAATGATATGTTGGGGCAGAACGTTTCTCTTGACCCTTCGCTACACGCTCCACAATGTGCTTTCGATGAAAGCACCAATTGTTTCTGACTCCCACAAAATTGGAGAGACTGTTGAAAACATCTGGTCAGTAACATATGTGAGCTCGATAAAACACATTTTTTGTGAGTGATTGAAAATGTCTGTTCTCTAAGTATAAACTCAGCCCCCACGGGAGATAAATACAGCGCTGTCTTTGCACAGACCGTCAGGATGAAGGTGCCAACACGCCGGATGTTGAAAATGGAATCTCATATGATAAAAGATCTTTGCTGCGTCTCCTCTTTTAATCTACTTGTTATTGAGGATTCAAGAATTGGGATCCTGATCATGAAGAGCATGCCCATACTTTATTGAGTGAAATTAGAAGAAAAACAGTTCAGTTAAAACGGAGAAGCTTTGGCTATTACCGCCAAAGTCTCTGCTCCTGGGTGTGACCTGCGTTCTCTGATCTCCTGAGGTTCCAGTCTCGATTACTATCCAACAGTCCCTTTTTGGAAATTGTGTTTGCGTAGCTCTTGGAGGAGGTCAGGAACTGAGGTGGTGACGCCTCTTTTGGTCAAACAGCCCACTCAAATTCAATGTTGAAATTCAAGGATTGAAGATGGACAAGGTGCCAGAGGGACTTTTGATGCCTAAAGATCACAGGTCAGCACAAATTGGTAGCTTACAGCAGTAAATTCCAACCCAAGTAAGGGAGGTAATTAACTCACCGTCCTCACCAAGCAATTGGCACAGTCTGTTTTAGAAGCTTTTGAGGGGGTTACGTTTATCCAAGATTTTGGGTTAGAGAGCACGAGCAAGTTACAAAGGTGCCTTTATTTCCTGGTCCAATGTCCTGTCCTGTTCAATGATGCGCCTGATGCTCAGTCCTTCACTTATCCCACATCTGCAGCTTGTCATTGTTTTAACCAGAATAACGCTTACTGGAATGTACTTCCCATACGTATCTATCATAAATGGACTCTGAACCGCTTAATTTCTCACTGATGTTCCTCGCAGCAATGGGAAATGTTTCCTCATTCCTTCAGAAAAATCGAGGTCAAAATAAAAATAATTAATAAGCAACAGGTGACAGAGAGCTTTTCTTCCGCGCTGACTCATTGGAATGTAAAATGCTGAGGTATAGGAGGTGGTGCATGGGATTGATTTCAGTGACTACCAGCATTCTTGACAGGTGAAACTAAACAAATGAGCACTTACGATAAACTCCCTGAACCCTGGCTCCAATCCAACAGTTGCTCGAAACTACATGTTACAGCAGTCCTCGTAGAGACTGAGAGGAGAGCTTTACTTCACCTGCCCTGAGCCTTTACCTGGTACATGCCTGCCTCCCAATCACAGGGCAACGGGTTCACATCCTGGATGTCACTTAAATCCACCTGACTCTGAGAGAAACCTATCTGCTCAGATCTTGCTACAGGCTTGGGCCTGTAGTGGGGGAGGGTGGGGGCGGGGAGGCTGACAGTGGAGTCACACTGCTGTTTTCTCCTGTCAGAAGATCGAGATTCCACTTTGCTTGCAAACTGCACATTGGAGTGAGCTGGTATTGAAAAAAAAAAGTTTTATCGACTCTTGGGAGGTGAGCATCACTGCAAAGCTGGCATTTATTGTCCCTCCCCATTGTCCTGGGAAGGTGGTGAAGCTTCTCAAGCTACTGCTGTTTCCGCAGTTTGATACCTTGCCCTAAGCCAATTCAGGGAGCAGTTATGTGCCAGGAATATGGGTGAGGAATTGGGAGTGTGGACAGGGGCAAACCTCTAATCCAGCTCCTTGCCTGCTCCAAAAACCAATTCAAATTGAATCCAATTCATGGTCTCCACAAGAGAGACATACCAGATCCAGGCATTACACCTGATCCCACGCTCATCTTAGCCAAAAGGCCCAGAAGCGATGAACCTGTTGCATTTTAAATAACTTCATGGTCACTTTTCGCCAATACCGTTCCAAGCTTTTTGACAGGTTTTTTTTAAGCAACTAATTCAAATTTTCAAACAAATGCGGTGAGATTCTTGATGTTCTCCTGCACTTTATGTAACAAACAGTACAGAAGGAAGCCACTCAGCCCATCAAGTCTGCACCGACCCACTTAAGCCCTCACTTCCACCCTATCTCCGTAACCCAATAACCCCTCCTAATCGTTTTGGTCACTAAGGGCAATTTAGTATATCCAATCCACCTAACCTGCACGTCTTTGGACTGTGGGAGGAGACTGGAGCACCTGGAGGAAACCCCACACTGACACGGGGAGAACGTGCAGACTCCGCACAGTGACCCACCGGGGAATCGAACCCGGGACCCTGGTGCTGTGAAGTCACAGTGCTAAATCACTGTGCTACCATGCTGCCCATGGTTATGATCTTGATTTCTGGACTACATTTCCAGTAATTGTGACATAATCACTGTATTATCATACCCAGATCATGTGGTGATGGGAAATTTATTTGAGGAATGTAAGGAGGTGGGGGATACCTAGAGAGCCACATGGTTATAGTTTCTGTATTTTGCTGCAGTTCCTGTGGAGTACCACAGTGACATTAGATGTGGGCTCACGGCACAGCTCATTTCCAAATTAGTTCCTAATTGTGGTTTGAATGTCAATGGGGTGGCATTGGAGGGTGATCTCATGCCACCTCTCCTTGAACAATCCTCAATCAATATGAGGTCACCAAAGAATAATCAATTTTAAGACAAGGCAACTGGGTGATTACAACAAAGACTATCGTGGGAATTATTTCGCACATAAAATATTGGGGGCTGGATTTTCCGATTTGCAGACTTAAGTGCTGACGCCGGCATGGGGACAGTGCCGTTTTACGCCAGAAAAAACGGCGCAAAAGCTGCATCGATCCTCCATCTGGTGGGGGGCTAGCAACCATGCAGCGGAAAGCCCCCGGCGAAGCGTCACAGCTATCACCCTCACCTTCCACCAGTGCAGAGTCACACACTTCGGTGGGCGACATTAGTGGAGAGGCTCCTGGGGCACAATCTGGTGAGCAACACAGAATTGCTGATGCACATCAGGTGAAGGCAGGAACATCCAAAGGAGACGGCAGTCGGAGATCTGCTGGATCCCAGGACTCAGCTGGGCCCTAGTCAGATGTCGAACCTCTGGACAAGGTATCCAGAGCTGATGTAGGACACAGCTGTGACATTCAGGAGAGCATTCCAGCAACTACATAGCCGAGTCCCAAAGGCTTTGGTTGCAGGCGATGTTGCCGGCCATGCGTGGTGCTGAGGCCAACACTGCTAGGGTGGCGTTGAGTGAATACTGTTGGAGGCGGGGGGGGGGGGGGGGGGGGGGGGGGGCGGGAAGAAGGGGGGGGGGGGCAAGAAGGGGGGGGGGCAATCACTATCTGCAGTGAGGGGGAATCGAAATGTCATTAGTTCACTATTAAAACCTATAAAACCTGATACATGTGAAACCACTGTTACGTTAATATCCACAGTGGGCCTGCCTGCACCCCAACCCCTGTTGCCCTTCGCTGCCCCCCACCCCCTAGGAGCAGTGGTCCAAGATCAAACGCCCCTGATGCAGACCCCTTTCAGAGGAGAGGTGTGAGCGCGCTGTCAGCAGAAAGACAGGAGTCAGACATTTGCAGAGACTGAGGAGCACCAGAGCTTTCCTCACAGAAGGTTGTCATCAATCTCCTGCCTTGCATATTGACCGCTGACAGTGCCGACACAGACCCATTACCCTAGAGCGATGTAACACAGAACCTTGGAGGATGGAACAGGGTGGTCGGGGAGGGGGCAGTGTGATGAGGGGTAATTGGGTCATATTTTACTGCTGACATCCTAATTGAGATTAGCACACTTGGCACAGAATGTGTAGCGAACGGAATGAAGGGGTGGAGATGTGAGAGGAACGTTCCGATGAGTGTACCTAAATTTACAAAATTTAACCACTCTTACCCCAATTCCAGTCTTTCTCTATCAATGCTTCAAAGGAAACTTTGATCAACTTAATTTTACATTGAAGTTCACTTGGACTTCCTGCTTTTTTTCAATGACTTCAGCAGCTATTCCGAAATAGATTCTCACACCATCAGCTCCAGCTCTACATTGTGCTCTGGAGCCGATTAATAGATGTCATCACATCACACAGAATCATAAAATTTACAGTGCAGAAGAAGGCCATTCGACCCATCGAGTCTGCACCGGCTCTTGGAAAGAACACCCTACCCAAGCCCACACCTCCACCCTATCCCCATAACCCAGTATCCCACTCAACACTAAGGGAAAATATGGACACTAAGGGCAATTTAGCATGGCCAATCCACCTAACCTGCACATCTTTGGACTGTGGGAGGAAACCGGAGCACCCGGAGGAAACCCACGCACACATAGGGAGAACGTGCAGACTCCGCACAGACAGTGACCCAAGCCGGTATCGAACCTGGGACCCTGGAGCTATGAAGCAATTTTGCTAACCACTATGCTACCGTGCTGCCCTAAACACAATTGCCCTTTAGACAAACAGCTGATCTCTAAAAGGGTCATCTCTTTGCCCAGTGTCCCCACTCCTATGGAATGTAAGTGCTCAGCTGACTGTCTTTACGCTCTTGTTACATTGTGAAGATAGAGAAGGAATTAACTTCCACATCACACAGGGGTAGTTGCAGTCAGATTGTGGGTGATGAGTAATTGTTCTGGTTACAGCTGCAAAAGCCTTGCCCTTTGAATGTGGTTTCTAATCAGCTAAGCAACTCCCAGGAATTTTTACGCCACCCCCATCATGCCAATAGCACCACATGAGCTTTATGTACAAGATAATTACATACTTTCACCAAATGGAAGTACTTTTTCTGCCATTGCTTAATCAAAATTATACCCTTTGAATGTAAACAAATGAGTATTAGATTGATTTGTCCTTAGACATTGACACATACGTTGCAAATTCTGCTGGCAAATAGCCGTGTTTAAGATTGGGTAAGGCTCCCAATGATGGGCAATCTGACCGTTGCCAATGCACACGGTTGCCACATTCCGCTAGCGTCGGTCGGCATAATTTTTCCCTCCTAATATGACTAAAATGACATGCGCAAAAAGCAAGGGCAGATGAAATGAGGTGTGCTGTTTGCACACAACATTGACTGCGAGAGCGAAGCGCTCCCTCAGGGTCCAATCAGAGCGCAAATATTTATTTTGTTTTTTCCTGATGAGGTTGATGACAGTTCTTTTAATATATGGACGACTGAGCATTCTCTATAATTCGTTATGAAGTATTTGGCATGTATTAAATGTGTTTTAACTTATGCATGGGGTCATGGTTAGTGAACAAACCTGATTTCAATCGTGCGGCCCACTAAGATGAAGGAGGACCACTCATACGGCCCACTCGCTAGCCTCAGTTTCCCATCACTGCAGCCTCTCTACATTCAAAAACTGCATAACGGCCAAGTACTAGGAGAGAGCCAGTGTAAAAAGACAATATCTGGATTGGATTGGATTTGTTTATTGTCACGTGTGCTGAGGTACAGTGAAAAGTATTTTTCTGTGAGCAGCTCAACAGATCATTAAGTACATGAAAATAAAATAAAATAAAATAAAAGGAAATACATAATAGGGCAACACAAGGTTCACAATGTAAATTCATAAACACCGGCATCGGGTGAAGCATACACGTGTGCAATATTAATTAGGTCAGTCCATAAGAGGGTCGTTTAGGAGTCTGGTAACAGCGGGGAAGAAGCTGTTTTTGAATCTGTTTGTGCGTTCTCAGACTTTTGTATCTCCAACCCCATGGAAGAACATATAACATAGAACAGTACAGAATAGGCCCTTCAGCCCTCGATGTTGTGCCGAGCAATGATCACCCTACTCAAACCCACGTATCCACCCTATACCCGTAACCCAACAACCCCCCCTTAACCTTACATTTTAGGACACTACGGGCAATTTAGCATGGCCAATCCACCTAACCCGCACATCTTTGGACCGTGGGAGGAAACCGGAGCACCCGGAGGAAACCCACGCACACACGGGGAGGACGTGCAGACTCCGCACAGACAGTGACCCAGCCGGGAATCGAACCTGGGACCCTGGAGCTGTGAAGCATTTATGCTAACCACCAGTTGGAAGAAGTTGGAAGAGTGAGAAAGCCGGGTAGGATGGACCTTTGATTATGTTGCCCGTTTTCCAAAGGCAACGGAAGGTGTAGACAGAGTCAGTGGATGGGAGGCAGGTTCGTGTGATGGACTGGGCTGTGTTCACGACTCTCTGAAGTTTCTTGCGGTCTTGGGCCGAGCAGTTGCCATGCCAGGCTGTGACACAGCCAGATAGGATGCTTTCTATGATGCATCTGTAAAGGTTGTCAAGAGTCAGTGTGGACACGCCGAATTTCCTTAGTTTCCCGAGGAAGTATAGGCGCTGTTGTGCTTTCTTGGTTGTAGCATCGACGTGGGTGGACCAGAACAGATTTATGGTGATGTACATACCGAGGAATTTGAAACTGTATCTTGGAGGTGATTTTAAAAAATCATCTCTGCTGTCATCCCCCTTGTCATTCCCATTCTGGGTGAGGAGGTTTCTCCTGAATTCCCTGCTGGATTTGTTAGTGACTGCCTGATATGAGCCCCAGTTCTGGTCACCCCTGCAAAAGGAAATACCTCTGAGTGACTACCCTATTAAACATCTTTCATCATCTGAAAGACCTCAACAGATAACCTCTGAAACTTCTACTTTCTTGTGAAATGAGCCGCAGCTTGTTCAATCTCTGCTGATTAATATCCTCCCCGCTCTGATGTTGTTGCACTATTTGCTTGCACTTTCTCCAGTCCCTCTCATATCATTTTTATGATGTGGAGCCCAGAACTGTTCACAGTGTTTCAAGGCATGGCCTGACCAAGGTTCAATACAAGTTTAACATAACTTGCCTGTTTTTGAAATTCTGGCCCTCTGCAGTTAAAGCATTTGGCTGTGTTGTCAAGGCTGAGCAAAAGGGAATAAGTCAGGAAGGATTACATTGGCAGTTACCCCTGTGCCAATAAGGACCTCTTCAGATAGTCAGGCAGGTCTGGTCCAAAGCATACCTTTCAATTTAAGGTGTTACACATGGGACAAACTTAATGCGAGAGCTTTGCAAATAGAGACATTGAATGAAAAAAACCCAAGGGAATTGCACTAAACTTTCCTTCCTCAGCTGAGTTGCAGCATTGTGCACAATTCAGCACACCAGTCAAGGAAGGCCTTGCAAGGATTGAGGAGAGTTTTGCCAGAATGATAGTAGGGAGTTCGTTTATGTGGAATGATTGGGATTGTATTCCTTAGAGCAGAGGAGGTTAAAGGAAAATCAAATGGAGGTTCTCAAAATGATGAAGGGTTATGAGAGAACAGCAGGGACAAAGTCTGGCATCTGAGTTCGTAACCAGAGGCCAGACATCTGAAGTAATTGTTGAAAGAACTTGTGGGGATATGAGGATAAATTCCTTTACACGTTAGCACACTTCAAGAAAGGCTGACGGTATCAGATCTCAGAGGAACTTTCAAAAGGCCATTGGACATGTTACTCGAAAAGGACTAATTTGTTTGGGTATGGGGGCAATGCTGATGAGTGGAACAAAATTGGACACTTCTTAGAAAGATGCACAGGAGGCTGCATGGCCCCTTTCTGTCCTGTAATATTCTTTAATTGTAAGGAATTGGAGACACAAAGTGATATTTTTGAAAAATCAAAAAGATGAGGTGCTGACTTACCAGCTGTGGCTGCACACTCTTCTGTAGCTGGTACTGGGTGGGGTAGTTTGCACAGGAAATACTCCCCACAGGTCTTCTCTTTTAACCAACAGTTTATCTTGATTCTGTTTTAATTGAGGGCACACATATATGCCCTTTGTTGCAAATAAGAAAGAAAAGCATCATTCCAACACTGACTTGCAGACATAAGATGCCCACCAGCTTCACTGGATGAGGACTAACCCATGCAGGGCGTACAGTTGATTTGGCTCTCCCAGCTTGCAAAAGTGTAAAGAAAGACTTGCATTTTTTTGCAGTGCCTTTCATATCCTTAGGCAATTCCAAAGTGTGTCACAGCCAATAAAATACTTTTGAAGTGTATGCACTGTTGCAATGAGTAAATGTCTCACCAAGGAAAGCTCTCAGTGAATTGCATTGTGTTTATCACAACAGATCAAGCATGTCTATTAAATAGACATGTGCAATGCAAGGCTAGAAAACTGCTTTTTAACGTAACACTTCAATGCAGTAGGAAAATGGGTTACTGTCAGTAGTGAGACATAGATTCATGACCTAAAATGGTGGGCAGATAAAAGCTGTTTTTTTTTTTCTGTTTACTATGGCTCAGTTGGGAGCACTTTTGCTGTTCAAGTCCCACCCCCGACAGTTGACCACAATAATCCAGGCTGACACTTCAGTGCAGGATTGAGGGAGTGAATGCTGCATTGTCGGACCGACCATCTCTGAGGTGAGATGTTAAATCGTGTCCTTCTGTCTCAGGTGGCTGCAAAAGATTCCATGGTAGTATTTTGAATAAGAGCAGGGGAGTTATCCCTGGTGTTATAGGTCAATACTTATCTCTCAATCAACATCACCGAAAACAAATTAGCTGATCCTTATCACATTGTCAGTTGTGAGGGCTTGCTGTGCGCAAATTGGCTGCTGTGTTTCCTGCATTACAACTCTTACTGAATTTCAGAAGTATGTAAGTGGCTGCAAAGTACTTTGGGACGTGCTGACAGGCACAATTATTTAATCTTTCCCCTCCATTCAGTGCTTTGTGAGATTCTCCGTGTACTCGGTAGTCAGACTAGAATGCAGAAAATAAAATCATTACATACGTGCTGTGGGCGGCACGGTGGCAAAGTGGTTAGCACAGCACCAGGGACCGGGGTTCAATTCCGACATTGGGTGATTATCTGTGGAGTTTGCACATTCTCCCTGTGTCCGTGGGTTTCCTCCGGCTGCTCCGGTTTCCTCACACAGTCCAAAGATATGCAGATTAGGTGGACTGGGCATGCAAAGTTGTCCCTTAGGCTGGGTTTACAGAGCGGGAGATTGGGCCTAGGTCTTTTGAAGGGTTGGTACAGACTCGATGGGGCGAACAGCCTCTTTCTGCACTGTAGGGATTCTATGCTAAGCACTAATGCCAAGTTATATTGAGTTAAAACATGATACTTTCCTATCGATTGTGCAAAAAGCAGCACTTGGTAAAATGTCAGTGTCTTTTATGTACTCGGCAATTTTAAAGGATACTGAGGTGCAGGGTTTGCTTTGAGTCAGATCTTGATTGAATACCGTAGGGTTGGGGTATAATGGAAAAATGCAGCCCGTTCCCGCCGCTGGGAACTTCTGGGCGAACCCCCACCGTGGGTTTACAGGCGGCGGAGGGTGAGTAAAACTGGAAGCCCTGTTGACCGTAGTGGGACCAGAAGGTGCCACTGTCAGCCAATGGCAGGCTGCTGCTTTCGGTGGAGGAGGTACAGAAAATCTCACCCACAGAGTGGGCGAATGTTGCATGTCATTAGATGTTTCAATTTATCATCTATTTACTACAAGCTCTTTGTACAAGTAACACGTGCACACAGAAAAGAAGATCTAATAATGTATTTTTTTTTGTTTAATTTCAGAATCTACCACCTGGAACCCAATATGTTGGCAGTCTGCAGTTACCCTACATCTCTAAGGTATTTTGTCTACCTCATCTTTGCAGGGAACATTCTGTATTTACACTCATTACACTCACCTGAGGGAAGGAAAATAAAATAATTACCCAGGCTGGTTTTTCCGATCAGTGCCATTGCTGAGGGGTGGCTCTCGCACAGAGCACTAGCGACAGCAAAATCATGGGCTTGTGGCTCAGTTGTTCAACCATTGAAATTATTGGATGGAAAATAAGGGTCTGTGGGCCAGCCAAGGTCTGATCAGCCCCCTGTGAGTGACACCCCTCCCCAGGAGTATCAGACTGAACAATGGAACACTTGATAAAAGCAAATGCGGATTCTGGAATCTGAAACCAAAAGAGAAAAGGCTGGAAAATCTCAGCAGGTCTGGCAGCATCTGTAAGGAAAGAAAAGAGCTAATGTTTTGAGTCAAGGTGACCACTTATCTTTTTGGAGGCTGTTTTTATCGGCAAATTGTCTTTCTCACCTAATTTTATTACCAGCCGACAACAGCAGTGGAATTAAACAGGCAATCAGAGAACTTTAATTGGGGGGAAAAAAAAGAATGTTTTTTTCTTGATGGATTACAAACATTTGCCAAAAGTGGCTATTGAAAATCTTGGGATGGATGTTAGTGGCCTCCACTTAATGCTGCTGCCATTGAATTGGAAAAGTGTCATGTTAGGAGTGCACATTGGGAAGATGGTCCCTTTATTTGCAGGATACACCTACATTGTACTCTGAGTAAATTACTGCAGTGTTTGCAGGGAGTGATACTGTGGCACATGTGACATATGCCCATTGTGTATCCTCATAATGTCAACGACCCCATTTAATATTACATGTAAAGCTGAGGTGACATCTGTGCAATTTAGTCTCCTGACGCAGTGTGAAAATATAACTGATAATAATCTTGGTAAGTCTGTGAAGCTATTGCATCATGTCAGTGAATAACAGCCAAGAGTTTTTGAGGAGGCGGTGGCATAGTGGTATTGGCACTGGATACTAAGTTATAGGGAATGCGGCTGCCAATTTCGGCAAAAGCAAGCTGTGACAAACAGCAGTGTGACAATGCTCAGCTCATGAATTTTCAAGGTATTAGTTGCTTGATAAATATTGGACAGGACACGGGGAATATCTCTGCTGCTGTTCCTTGAAATAGTGGCATGAGATCCTTTAAATTATCTTGTGGAGGTAGATGGGGCCTTGGTTTAATCAGTCTCATCCAAAAGGTGGCACCTCCCAAAGTGCCACACTCCCTCATGCCATATTGGAGCAACAGCCTAGTTGTGTGAAGTTAGACTTGAACTCACAATCTTCTTTTTAAATAATTCATATACAGCATGTGAGCATTGCTAGCCAGCCAGCATTTATTGCCCATCCCTAGTTGCCCTTGAGAAGATGATGGTGAGCTGCCTTCTTGAACTGCTGCAGTCTCCAAAGTGTAGGTGCATCCATAGTGCTGTTAGTGCTGATTCAAGAGCAGAAGTTGCCCACTGAGCCATGAGAGACAATCCAGCAACAGAACAACATCAATCTTAATGGGAGGAACCCTTAAGTTAGTCATAGATTTATTTTGCTGAGCCCTTCAGTTGCCCAGGTCCTAAGCTGTGGAATTTCCTTCCATGATACCACTCTGTCTCTCTCTCTCTATCCTTTTTTAAAATAAATTTAGAGTATCCAATTCATTTTTTTTTCCGGTTAAATTTAGCGAGTAATTTACCTAGCCTGCACATCTTTTGGGTTGTGGGGACGAAACCCACGCAAACATGGGGAGAATGTGCAAACTCCACACGGACACTGACTCAGAGCCGGGATCGAACCTGGGACCTCTGCGCTGTGAGGCATCAGGGCTAACCCACTGCGCCACCGTGGTGCTCTCTCTCTCTCTCTCTCTCTATCCTCCTTTGTGGCACAGTGGTCAGGTCCCTACCTCTGGACCAGAAGCTCCAGGTTTGAGTCTAACTCCAGGACTAGCTG
The DNA here is from genome assembly GCF_902713615.1 of Scyliorhinus canicula. Lineage (NCBI taxonomy): Eukaryota > Metazoa > Chordata > Chondrichthyes > Carcharhiniformes > Scyliorhinidae > Scyliorhinus > Scyliorhinus canicula. The sequence goes on from NC_052171.1 coordinate 4,168,235, forward strand.
GCCAGGGAAGGAGTGTTCATAACATGGTTCAATCGGCTGATAATTCAGCTCGGGAATCCTTCTACCACTTCACTCACTATTCCCCAAAAGGAAAAGCAGCGTGGGTGTGAGGATACACTAATAATAATCATCATTTCCTCCTTTAAGACACTCTTCAAAATCTGCCTCTTTGACTCAGCTTTTGGCCATCTGTCTTGACATTTCCTTCTGTGGCTCAGTGTCAAATTTTATTTGAGAATCACTCCTGTGGTGTTTTACTACAATGTGCCTTACTGTTTCAAAATGGTAGGCAGCAGATGGTCAGACTCCAAAAGAGACCTTTGTGCAGCGAAGCGACTAGTATTTATATAATGTCTTAAACATAGTCCAAGGACACTTAAGAGGAAAATAAAATTCAGCTGAAAATTGACACCCAATCAAAGATACTGACTCAAGTAAAGATAGATGATGTGTTTTATGATTGGTTTTAAAAGTATTTTGAAAGACAGGTACAGATTTGGTGCATCACCTGTTTCAACTGACCGTCAGAGAAGAGGGGAGATGCTAGTGTGGTGGTAATGTCACTGGAGTAGGACTCCATCCTGATGGTGTGACGACATGGGTTGAAATCCCACAGCGACAGCTTGTGAATTTTAAATTTAATTATTAAATCTGGAGGACACAGTGGTTAGCACTTCTGCCTCACAGCGTCAGGGACCCTGGTTCGATTCCGACCTTGGGTGATTGTGGAGGTTGCACGTTCTCCCCGTGACTGCGTGGGTTTCCTCCGAGTGCTCTGGTTTCCTCCCACAGTCCAAAGATGTGCAGGTTAGGTTGCAGGGTTGTGAGAATAGGCAGGGGGGGTGGGACTAGGTAGAGTGGGTCAGAGGGCTGGTGTCAACTCAAAGGGCCGAATGGCCTCCTTCTGCACTGTAAGGATGCTATGATAAAGCTAGTCTCAGTTGTAATAACCATGAAACGATTATCACAAAGGTTCATTTATGTTCTTCAGGGAAGGAAATCTGCCATTCTTACCCGTCGGACTCCAGATTCATGGCTAACTGCCCTCTGAAATCACCAGACAAGCCATTCAGTTGAAGGGCAATTAGGGATGGGTAACAAAATGCTGACCCAGCCAGCGATGCCCACACCCCACGAAAGTAAAAAAAAAAAATGATGCAGACCACTGGTTTTGCATGCTTGCTAAACTATAAAGTGCCAGTTTAAAGTGGAATTGAATCGCTGTCACAGGACAAAATATCATTATTGCTTTGATGCTGACTGAAACTTGATTTATATCACCTTGAAGAAATGTGTTGGAACTTCAAAGGAAAACCAATCTGTCAGTCCTGGGCAGATTGTGTCAGCTACGGCTCAGTTGGCAGCACTCGTGCATCGGAGTAAAAAGGTTGTCCTCCTGCAGAGACCTGAGGTCAAAAATCTGAGCTGACACTCCAGGGTCAGACAATAGAAGATGAGACCTTGCTTTCTCTTTCAGGCATACATTAAAGGTCTCATAGTACTATTTCGAAGAAGAGCAAGAGATTTCTCCCTGGTTTCACGGCCAGTATTTATCTCTCAACTGAAAACAGGTTATCTGATTATTATCAGAGTGCCGATTGTGGGACTTTGCCGGGTGCAATTGGCTGCTGCATCTCCTGTGCGGCAATAGTGACGACACTTTAAAAGCACTTCATTGGCTGTAAAAAGTGCTTTGGCACATCCTAAGGTTGTGAAAGATACAACATAAATGCAAGGCTTTCTTTTCTTTCCTGTGGTTATCAGTGTTCTTGCTGTTCATCTCTATGTAAGGGACAATAAGAACTTGTACATTTTATCCATGCAGTTTTGGAGATTATCATCATAGTCGAGGAGAGTTGCAATAAGCACAATCAATTAAAGGTTGCTTCATTGTAAGCTTGCAGTCCTTATGGAAATTCCAGGATTTTGACCTAGTGACAATGAAGGAACAGTTATCTCTGTCCACATAAGCATAGTGTGTGGCTTGGCAGGGACTCTGGAGTGGATTGTGTATCTACAGTATCACTCTTCTTGTGCTGCTTGGTGACTGGGATATGGGGTGCATTTGACTGAGCTGGGTGTGTTTCTGTAGATTATACAAAGTACAATATTGGTAGTCAAGTGGAATTCATGCATTGATGGGCTCATTGGTCAAGCTCCGAACAGTGTTGAGACTTGAATATGCTAGTTGCACCCATTCAGGTGAGGGATGACAATTTCTTCGTATTCTTGACTTGTGGCTGGTGGACAGTGGCAAGCCTTTGCAGAGGTGGGCCATTCATTGCCATGTAGCCTGGCCCACTCTGATTGGCATGGTGTTTGTATGATTGGTCCCCCTAAACTTCTGAGCAATAGTGATCCCCAGCCATGATGCTACCTGGGCTAGGCAGGGGATGGTGTTTGCCAATCGTGCTGCTTTTGGAGGTCAGGGGGAAGTGACCGAACATTCTCTTGTTGCAGAGAGTCCATGCCCGGCAAGTATGTGACAGAAATGTTACCTCCCGTAGCTAGTCAGATGTTGTCGGAGTCCTGCTCAAGACTGTCATAGGATGCCACATTCTCAAACAAAATTCCTGGAGTCAGCTGATGTGTTTTATGTTTAGATTTTGCTGACAAAAGAATGCGGTGGAGATCCCAGAAATTACCAGGAAGAGACTGACTGGGTTTCAGAGTTAATTGTTAACCTGGGTGACACTAAGCTTCATGAGAAAAACAATAGACAGCTTTGAGCTTCTGTCTGCTTCTGGAAACTGTAACCTAGTTGTGAGAAGAAGGAAGATCATGGGGAGGAAAAGCTTGACATGGAATGCCATATCCTGAAGAATTTGTCTCCCACTTTTAAAAAAAATGTTTTTTATTGGATTTTTTGCACAGCGTATATTTTGCCATTATTTACACAGGATATGATATATCTACATATAGGTAAGTAGGCATCCGTCCAGGCAGGGGAGGCACTTCCGGAGGGCAATCCACGAGTAGGTCTGGTGCCTTTGTTGCCCCTCGCTTCTCCCGATCGGATTTCGCCGCCGTTGTCTTCTCGTGCGTGCTGCCGCTTCATCCGGCCCTCCCGTCCTCCGCCTGTGTTCTCCTTTTTCTCTGTTCCTGTGTATGTCAGGTTGGTTAACGTTTCCCTGCCTACCCCACCTCCCTGGCTCCCCTCTATTGTTCCCTGTCTCTTCCCTCCTCCCCCCTCCTGTGGTTCGCCTTTCCTTCCTCTTAGAATTAGTTGTTCTCCCCCCCCACCTTCCTGTTCTATCTCCCCCTCTCATGCTTTGGCTGCTTTCCCCTGGTTCCTGGCTACCTGGCTATTCTTCTCCTTGTTTGTTGGCCACAAACAAGTCCCGGAACAATTGGGTGAATGGCTCCCACATTCTGTGGAAGCTGTCGTCTGACCCTCGGGTGGCGAATTTGAATTTTTTCCATTTGAAGGGATTCTGAAAGGTCGGAAAGCCAGTCTGCAGCTTTGGGTGGTCCTGCTGACCGCCAGCCGAACAGGATTCTACGGCGGGTGATCAAGGAGGCAAAGGCAAGGGCGTCTGCCTTCCTCCCGCAGAAATAGATCTGGCTGGTCTGAAACCCCGAAGACCGCCACTTTCGGACATGGCTCCATCCTCACCCCCACCACTTTGGACATTGCCTCGAAGAAGGCAGTCCAGTACTGGGGCAGGACCAGAACATGTGGGGCTTCCCACTTAACACAGAATGCAGATTGAGGAATGGTTTACTATCTTTGGAGAGAATGGTTTACCACTCAAAACATGGCTTTTGCCCCTGCTACTGGACTTCTCTTTCTTGCAGGAAGCAGGAAGGTCAACAAGCAGATGCCTAGCATATTTATTACCTCATGTTTGCAGTGCATCACCACCCCTGAGAGTGCTCTGCCTTGGCTGATGAATAGTGGTGCGCTGTGGACTGCAGCGGTGGTAAAGAGTCAGCTGCCAATGCACAAAAAGATGCCAGGCAGGCCAAAGGGGTCCATCGTTCTTGGAACACTGTGACACAATGCTACCTTCCCCTCCCCTCACCACACAGCCAAATAATCTCTGCGGGGAAAGCAAAGCAAACAGAGAAAACACCCAGGGCCAACAGAGAGAATGCAGCTCTGATGTTTCTCCCTGATCCCCTCAGGCAATGGAAGCCTTTCAAGGCGATCATACCAAACATGCATACGTTAACTATTAACCTATTCACCTTCACCTTGGTAAAATCTCGGGAATTTCACGGCCCGTCGCATTGGGGGAAGGGGTGGTAAAATGCGGCGAGTAGTTCAAAGGTCCATTGACATCCACTGGATTGGAAAATCCCGCTGGAGGGATGAACCTTATAATCAGCGAGAACAGACACTGCCTGTCTACATTCCAGAAAATTAAAGCTCTCTTGGGAAAGAAGGATCGGTGAATATCTTATCAATTCCAACACTTTTGTAATTTTGAACACATGTTACTGATCCTTTCCAATAATCTACTGACATGTCCCTGGAGAGGGCAGGGAAGAAGTTTTACCAAGATGAGATGAGAGGGGAGGTTGGAGGAGCCGGCATTATTCTCCCCAGAACACAGAAGGTGAGAGGGAGAATAATCAAAAATGTGAGGGATTTTGACAGAGGAGAGAAAAATAGTTTCCTCCAATGAGTGGATCAGTAAGCAGAGCTCACAGCTATAAAATAATTTGTCCAAGAACTAAATTGGGAGAAATTTCTTCGCGCAGAAGGTGGTGATCTGAACACACCACCTGGAATCAATTTCCACAGGAACTTTTGAAAGTACTTGAAAATAATAATTTGCAAGGTCATTGAGAGGAATATGATATGGGCCTAAATTGGAAAGATCTCTCAAAGAACCAGCACAGGCACACCAGATAGCCACCATCTCCTCTGCTGAAAGCTTCTCCAACTCTGGTCCATAAGCATGCAATCCAGTCCTTTCACTATTTAATTTGATGAGCAGCAATTGTCCATTACAAGTAATATATAAACTTTTCAATAGGTTCAGGACAATCATAAAATGAGTTTCAGCTGACAATGCCCCAGTCGTTTCCAACATTATCAAAGCTTATGGCCGGGATTTTCTGACCCCAAAGCCGGGTCGGAGAATCCCGGGGGGAGGCGCGAATCCTGCCCTACCGCCGGCTGCCCTATTCTCCTGTGCCGTTTTTCCGGCCCGCGATCGGGGCCTATCGATCCTGGGGGTGGACTGTTTCTGTGGCGCCCTTCTTTCCTCCGCGCCAGGCCCCCGTGGGGCTCCGCCATTTTGCCCGGGGGCTGACCGGAGAAGAGAACACCCGCGCATGCGCGGAAAAACGCCGGCCATTCCACGCATGCACAAACCCACGCCGGCCCTTTGGCACCGGCTGGAGCGGCGCAAACCACGTCAAATTAGCCCCCGAAAACTTGGAGAATTCGTCACTTTCGGTGGCTGTTGACGCCGGAGTGGTTGGCGCCTGATCACCTGCCAGCGTGGGGACTTAGTCCCCAGAAGGGAGAATCCCCGCCTATATATTTGTGTCTTGGACTAACTCAGTAATGCTAACCTGGTCCTTTAATTATGAATGTGTCCATCCCTATTTTCAATGTTTCTTGAAACGAGTAAATTCAAAATTGACGCACTATTTGTGAAGCAGTTTCCTGCAGCGTCTGTGTACCGTAACAATCGATGTTCCCTCTAATTTTCCCTACCTTCAAAAGGAACGTCCCCTGAAAGCTGCAACTAATCTGGGTGAGTCATTGGTTCGAACCAGAGTGTTTTTAAAACTTTTACGCAGGCACTGAGAAGAGGTTTTCACAAAGCTTACTTTTTCTAACCACAGTGTCTAAATTTTGTGGCGGCTGTGACCCAACTGTGCTCCGTGGTGCAAGTGTAGGTCACTGTTTCACAAGAGGAAAATTTCAGCAATCCGGGTTTGGAGGCTCACGTTAGCCAATGCATTTTGTCACATTCGGGATACGAAGATCAAACAGATAGCAGAGGAACTGGTTGCATTCACACACACAAGTGAGGAAGTTCAGTGTTTAGTTCTGAAGTGCACTGGCATTTTTCTGAGTGTGTGAAAATGTGCAATTCCTCATTTCGGTCTGGATTTGGAATTACCCCACACCATCACAGTGCACCTTGTTCAGTTAAGAAGATGGGTGAGGAGCTATACTATGACATTGCATGGTCCGTGCAGAAAATTCACCCCACTTGTGGGGAACCTCCGGTTCTGTTGGCATCTTTCCTTGGGGAAAAACACATTTATCATTAACACTCAGAATGAGATCGTTCACAGTTTGTCACGTGGAGATGGAAAGTACTGTAAAAACTCAGTGTCTCATGGCTGAATTTGAATGAAGGCCCCAAAGAAAAGCACATTTCAAAATAAGAACGGCTCCCCTGAAAAGCCTCTTTTCAGTGACTATCTCATCTGTAATATGGGAGCGATTCTCGGGCCTCATTGCGCTCTTACTCAGGTGGTGGGGGGGCGTTGGTGATTACTCACTTGTGCGGCTTGGTGTCGGTCGTTGACCTTTTCCTGGCTCTGGAGGCCAATCCTCCTGGTCACACTCTCACTGCTCACAGCCGCTGCCACCTCCCCCCAGGCAGCACTGGCTGCACTTACCTCCAGGACTCTCGGGAGAACAGGACACCCCTCCTGGCCTCCACTGCTTCTAGGAGCCTGGCCAGATCTGCATCCCTGAATCTTGGGGCCGGTCTCCTGGCTGGGGTTGGCTGAGCATGGTGCCAGTGAATCGGCTGCCAAGCCTTCATTTGCAGCGAGAAGCCCTTGGGGCCTCGTTAAGTCGACTAAGAAACGATGAATGGCGTTGCCGGCCTCACTGGGCAGAGCGCCGGGAAGTCCGCAGCAGCAGCCGTTCGCCACCACACTTAGAAACATTTCTGGAGAATCCTGCCCTACACCTCTGTGGTGAATGTGATTCACACCGGATTGTAATCTGTATATACATGTGTCTGTATTGTAAGTGCAGTTGCACTACCTGTCCTCCAGGGGGAGTAGCTCTGGGAATGCTCGAGTTGTATGGGGCTTCTCCCTTGGCTCTGCCCAGGACTCCTCCCCCGGAAGCTCCGGTATAAAAGCTCAGGTCCACATGGTCAGCTGGCCAGTTCACCGAAAGTTCAATGGCTAACCGGCTGGCTCTGTTGTGAGTATATTAAAACCGCTATTCTAATCCTACAAGCACGTGTCCGTAGAATTGTTGGTTCCAACAATCTCCCGGATATCAAAAGAAAACCTTTCCTTAATCTGGTCCACTGCTTGGAGGTTTTTGGCACTTCCAGGCCAATACTCGCATGTCAGCTTTCAACTTCTTGGTTTTTCTGTTCTGCTTCATCCCCCCAGGTCTTTTTTTTTTAACTTCCTGAACAAGGTCCAAATTGGCCGCTGATGATCATGTAACTATCATTCAACAAGAGTTACAGGTCTCAGGAGTGGAAGGCAGAGAAGCGTTTGGGGACAAGGAGAAGATTAAATCCGAAGATTGACATGAAGCATGAATTGTGCAGAGCAATTGATGTGAGGCAGTTGCTGCAACTTGTGAAATGCGCACGGCAAACAGACCGCCGTAAATCACCTCCTGCCGGGGAATGAGCTCTGTGCACTTGATTCAGACCATCACGTGGCACGATGACATAGTGGTTAGCACTGCTGCCTCACATCTCGAGGGCCCACGTTCAGTTGTGGCCTCGGGTGACTGTCTGTGCGGAGTTTGCACTTTCTCCCCATGTCTGCGTGGGTTTCTTCTGCCTGCTCCAGTTTCCTCCAACAATCCAAAGATGTGCCGGTTAGGGTGGATTGGCCAAGCTAAATTGCCCTTAATAATGTCCAAAAAGGTTCGGTAATGTTACTGGGGTACGAGGATAGGGTAGAGGCATGGGTTTAATTTGGGTGCTTTTTCCAAGGGCTGGTGCAGACTCGATGGGCCGAATGGCCTCCTTCGTCACTGTAAATTCTATGATCACTGCCCGACTGAGAATCTCAATTTACTACTTTCTCCGGCTGCAGACTACAGGAGAGCCAGCACAAATGCTTACATAGCTTTTGAACTCAGTTTGGTATCAGTGGCTAGTTCTCCCGCACAGGGGTGACGTGACCTTTCCCAGACAAGGCTGTGCATCCCTTGGCTTCAGTGCATTCAGAAGTTGGGTCACTTTCGTTGATCAGTTTCACAGTCAATGTGCAGCTGAAATGGCTTTGCACCAGCATGGACAGGCAGAGTAGGTACAGCAAGTGTGAGGGTCTGCCTTTCAGCTACAGGTTGTGGCTATTGGAGTAAACCACCTACCAACAGCATTCTGCTCAAGCGATAATGGGATACTTTGCATGGTTGTGTGTGCCTTGAAAATCTGTAAAAGGCCCAGTCACGTGAAACTACAAATCCTGAATTTTTCACCCATCACTCGATGGGCTTGGAAGCAGACTCGAAAGGAACGCAGTCCCAGCTGTGATTTGCCCTGGTGCACAATTCCATACTGGCTGACCAATTAACGACCGTCCAGCGTGAAACACACTTCGAGGAAGGCTGAGCGGTGCCAGGCTGGGCAGGCACCAACAACAGGGAGTGTGCAGGCTGACCTTTGCTTCGCGGGGGAGGACAACCATTACAGAGCTGTCTCCATGGAGCTGCCGGCCCACACAAAAATAAATATTGATGCGAGAATTACGCCACCAGAGCCTCGACAGCACAGTCATGCACACACAGTGGATTATGCCACCAGGGCTAGTGGGATTCACACCAGTTTGGCAACGAAAGTGACATTTAGTTGAATTTTGGGAAACTTTTGTCAATGAAATAATGCACTCCAAGTGTAGAGCCTTCAGGCTGAGAATTTGTCATTTGAAAATAAGACTGCAACTACTCTGTATGTTTCCATCATGTAGTGCTTGAGTTTTCTGCAGTATTTATAAGCAGGACTGACAATCAACATTGAGATTTTGACCCTTTGCAAACCTCAAGGCGAGTTCTCCTCCAATCATTGGAGATAAGAACTGATTCCTCAATTTGGAAGAGCTGATGGGAAAATTTTCTGGTCCATTCTCTGTGACTATGAATTCCCGTGCAGAGCTCCCTCCGAGCATTGCTCCACACTGGATAGGGGAAATCAGCTCAACTGTTACAGAACCTCAGTACTCCTTGCTAAATACAACCTGCCATAGATGTTTAAGATTGAATCTTTCTAACCTAACTGTTTTTTTGTTTTCAGGTCAGTGAAGCTACTGCGAAGCAGAAACCAAAAGTTGAATTTTGTTTTGGTAAGTGTTTAAGTTTGACATTTAAATATAAACACTGTGCACCTTTAATTATCCTTGGAATCTCTAAGTCTCATTGGGCACTGCCATTGTGTTGTACAGTGGTCCTGCTGTTGTGTTGGATAAGCGACACGTTGAGAAATACATTTCCTCCCAGCTGCGAAATTCAGTTGTTCCAAAGAGGTCTGTGCCCAAACCACTGCTCTGTAATTCTGATCCTGTCAGGAACCTTTGGCCATGGGATACCTCCTTAGCACTGACTTGACCTATTGACTCTCTTGCTGCTCCTAAATAAATAATCTTTTATTGTCACAAGTAGGCTTACATTAACACTGCAATGGAGTTACTGTGAAAAGCCCCTAGTCGCCACACTTCGGCGCCTGTTCGGGTACGCAGAGGGAAAATTCAGAATTCTCAGCTGGTACGGGAATTGAACCCCGCACTGCTGGCCTTGTTCGGCATCACAAACACGCTGTCTCGCCAACTGAGCTAAACCAGCCTGTCTCCATTTGTCATACAAGACCATAAGACCATAAGACATAGGAGCGGAAGTAAGGCCATTCGGCCCATCGAGTCCACTCCACCATTCAATCATGGTTGATTTCAACTGCATTTACCCGCTCTCTCCCCATAGCCCTTAATTCCTCGAGAAATCAAGAATTTATCAATTTCTGTCTTAAAGACACTCAACGTCCCGGCCTCCACCGCCCTCTGTGGCAATGAATTCCACAGACCTACCACTCTCTGGCTGAAGAAATTTCTCCTCATCTCTGTTCTAAAGTGACTCCCTTTTATTCTAAGGCTGTGCCCCCGCGTCCTAGTCTCCCCTGCTAATGGAAACAACTACCCTACGTCCATCCTATCCAAGCCATTCATTATCTTGTAAGTTTCTATTAGATCTCCCCTCAACCTCCTAAACTCCAATGAATATAATCCCACGATCCTCAGACGTTCATCGTATGTTAGGCCTACCATTCCTGGGATCATCCGTGTGAGAAAGATAACATTTTGAAGGTTCCAGTTCAAGAGAAAAATATTTCGAGCAACTTTGGCTATTTCATGTTTGCTGTTGTGCGTGTTGCACAGACTTCAAATCTGTTCTGCTATCACCTTGTAACCACAAGTGTTTGAATCCATCTGCTTCAATTTACCATTTCTGAGCAGCAATGCTTGTAATATTTGCATATGAACGTAACCAATTATTGTTATATGACAGGTGCTTATCTCTTAAGCAAATGTTCAGAATCGTACATGCCACGGCTCAAAGAGTTATTACATTTCAACAAGGCTTTTGGGAAAGAACAAACATACTGCAATTGGTGAATGGGTTGAAATCTCAGATCTATGAGATATATTTCCATTCTCATTCAAAACATGCTGTTGGCATTCCCGAAATACTGGATATTTCCACCACGCCATTTTCTGAACCCTAACTGATGCCACATCATAACCTGAAATTGTTGAGCCTTGATCTTTGAAATTGAATTTGGTAAATCGAATTGGGTAAAAAAATAATGAATAGGCAGACAGCCTAACTTATTTAGTGGGGTTGGGGTTCTTTAAATAATCCTCCCTCCTTCATATTACCAACCCAGTTGCTTTTGTGAAAGGATGTTTCTCAAAGCCATGAGGGACATTGTCAGCAGAATGCACTTCCTGAAGAATGAGGGCCGGTCATTCCCCAGCATCCTAAAATTTTCAAAATTAAAGCATGGGCTGGTTCCCTGACTTGTTCCTGCTTCCTCATGCTTTTCCCCGAAGGCAGTGGTGATGGGCAGGTAGTTCAGCCGTTTGGTGAGATACTGAATGGGCATTTTGTGAGCAGGCTGATCTTGCTGGCTTAGCGCACTACTCCTCTCCCCCCACCCAATGTCCACGCCCTGGCAAGAAAAAGGAGGCGACTGCAAAGTGAGGTAGATGCTCCGTGACATAGGACTGATATTGAGTTAACACTAGTAGAAAGTGCCACCTCGCAGCCTTGCCATTGAGTGTGGGGACAGATGCTTCCTGATGTCTCTCTCAGCCACTCCCTTGATGCTGATAGAGGTTGCCTGACACTGGCTGGTGCTTGGACCTCAGCAGCAATTCCCAGTGGTCACACAAATGGGGGCTGGCACTGCCCGGAGCTCCCACTTCTGGAAATTGACCGCCATCACGAATTGAACAATGCACGTGGAGGTGGCTTGGGGTTGTTAAGCACATCCCCAGCCTCCTTTATGTGGAAACTGGTGGGGTTCTGAAAATGGTCTTTGAAACTATCGACAGAATACAGGCCCAGTCTCCTCAATCTCTCCTCAGAGGTTAGTTTTACCATCCCAGGAGTCAGTCTGGTGAACCTCCGCTTCACTCCCTCTCTGGCAAGTGTATCCTTTCTTCAGTAAGGGGATCAAAACTGAACACAGTATTCCAGATACGGTCCAACCAAGGTTTAATACTCCTGAACTCAAATCCTCTTGTGATAACGGTCAACATACCATTTGCCTTTCTTGCTGCACTTGCATTTTAGCTTTCTTTGTGCTTCGATTCCTTCCACCAAAATGTATAACTTCATCCTCACCCACATTAGGACTGAAACAACATGGCTTTGTCAAGGAGAGGTCATGTTTGACAAATCTGTTAGAGTTTTTTGAGGAGGTAACAAGGAAGTTAGACAAAGGAGAACAAGTGGTCGTGATCTATTTAGATTTCCAGAAGACCTCTGACAAGGTGCTGTTAAATAAGTTAAGAACCCATGGTGTTAAGGGTAAGATCCTGGCATGGATAGAGGATTGGCTGATTGGCAGAAGGTAGAGAATGGGGATAAAGGGGTCTTTTTCAGGATGGCAGCCGGTGACTAGAGGTGTGCCTCAGGCTCTGTGCTGGGACCACAACTTTGCACAATATATATTAACGATGTAGAAGTAACTGAGGGCACTGTAGCTAAGTTTGCAGATGATACAAAGATATGCAGAGGGACAGGTAGTATTGAGGAAGCAGGGGGACTGCAGAAGAACTTGGACAGTGTAGCCAAGTGGGCAAAGAAGTAGCAGTTGGAATACAATGTGGAAAAGTGTGAAGTTGTGCACTTTGGTAGGAAGAATGGAGGCATAGACTATTATCTAAATGGTAACAGGCTTAGGAAATCAGAAGCACACAAGGACTCAGGAGTCTGAGTTCAAGATCCTCTTAAGGTTAACGTGCAGATTCAGTCAGCAGTTAGGAAGGCAAGTACAAGGGTGGCGTAATGGTTAGCACTGCTGCCTCAGGGCGCTGAGGACCTGGGTTCGATCCTGGTCTAGGGTCACTGTCCATGTGGAGTTTGCACATTCTCTCCGTGGGTCTCACCCCCACAACCTAAAATGGAGAAGGATAGGTGGATTGGCCATAGTAAATTGCCCCTTAATTGGAAAAAAAATGAATTGGGTCCTCGAAATTTACAAAGAAAAAAAAAGGCAAAGGCAAAGTTAGCATTCATGTTGAGAGGGCTAGATAACAAGAGCAAGGATGTACTTCTGATGTTGTATAAGGTTCTGGTCAGACCCCGTTTGGAGTATTGTGACCAGTTTTGGGCCCCGTATCTAAGGAAGGATGTGCTGGCCTTGGAAAGGGTCTAGATGAGCTTCACAAGAATGATTCCTGAAATGAAGAGTTTGTCATTAAAGAGCAGTTGAGGACTCTGGGTCTTTACTTATTGGTGGTTAGAAGGATGAGGAGGGAGCTTATTGAAATTTACAGGATACTGTGAGGCCTGGATAGAGTGGACGTGGCGAGGATGTTTCCGCCAGTAGGAAAAACTAGAACCAGAGGGCACAGCCTCGGACTGAAGGGACGATTCTTTAAAACTGACTTGAGGAGGAATTTCTTCAACCAGAGGGTGGTGAATGTCTGGAACTCTTTGCCACAGAAGGCCATGGAGGCCATGGGTGTCTAGGACAGAGACAGATAGGTTCTTGATTAGTATGGGGTTATGGGAAGAAGGCAGGAGAATGGGGATGAGAAACATATCAGCCATGATTGAATGACTGACCAGACTCGATGGCCGAATGGCCTAATTCTGCACCTGTGTCTTACGGTCATATTATATTCCATCTGCCATGTTCTTGCCCACTCACTAAGCCTGCCCATACCCCTTGAAGCCTCTTTGTATCATCCTCACAACACACATTCCCACTAGGTTTGTGTCATCAACAAACTTGGAACTATTAAATTTCGTCCCCAAATCCAATTTTGGTTCCCAAATCATTTCAGTCCTGAAACATCACAGTACAAATTTCTCAGGTTAGTGTCCTCGGCCCAAACATCTTCAGCTGCTTCGCAGTGGCTTTTCCTTAATAAGGTCAGAAATGATGATGTTTGTTGATAATTGCACCTTTCATGGTCCCTCAGATACTGAAGAAGTCTTTGCGCTTATGCAGCAAGACCATGACAATATTCAGGCTCGGTCTGCAAAGTGGCAAGTAACAAGTGCCAAACAGTGACCATCTCCAACAAGAGAGGATCTAACCATCCTTCCCCATGGCATTCAACTACATTGCTATTGCTGAATCCCCTACTATCAATATCCTGGGCATTACCATTGACCAGAAGCTGAACTGGACCCAGCCATATAAATACTGTGTCTGCAAGAACAGGTCAGAGGCTAGGAATTCTGCGGAGAGTAACTCACCTCCTGACGCCCCAAAGCTTGTCCACCATCTACAAGGTACAAGTCAGGGGTGTAGTAGAATACTCTCCATCTTGCCTGGTTGAGTGCAGCTCCAACAACACTCAACGAGCTTGATACCAGCTGCTTGATTGGCACCCCCTGCACAAACATTCCTGACTTGGAAATATATCAACGTTCCTTCACTTTCTCTGGCGACAGGAACTCCCTCCTTGACAGCATTGTGGATGCACCTACACCACATGACCTGCATCGGTTCAAGAAGGTGGCTTACCACCACCTTCTCAAGGGGAAATTCGGAATCATAGAATCTCAACAGTGCAGAAGGAGGCACGATCCACCGGGCATTCTACCTAGGTCCCACCCTGTTCCTGTAAGCTAACCTACACATGTTTGGACTCAATGGGGCAATTTAACATGGCCAAACCACCTAACCCTCACATCTTTGTCTGTGTACAGGAAATAGGAGCACCCGGAGGCAACCCACACAGGGAGAACGTGCAAACTCCAGACTGGAACTGAACCCGGGTCCCACAGTGCTAACCACTGTGTCACCGTGTCGCCTCTGTGGCACCATGCTGTCTTGATGGGCCCAGCTGGGCAATAAATGCTGGCCTAGCCACCAAAGTCAATCCCATGAACGAATATAAAAGAAATCCAACTCATTGATATAGATTTTGAACAGCTGTGGCCGAAGTACTGATCCTTGCAGTTTCCCACTAGTTACTGCCTACCAAGCTGAAAATTACCCATTCATTCCTACTCTCAGGTTTCAGCCTGTTCATCCTCAATTATCTTACCCCCTATCCTGTTGACTCCAGTTTTGTTCACCAATCTCCTGTGTGGGACCTAATCAAAAGCTTTCCCGTACCAGCCTCCCCGACCAGGTGCCGGAATGTGGCGACTAGGGGCTTTTCACAGTAACTTCATTTGAAGCTTACTTGTGACAATAAGCGATTTTCATTTTCTTTTTCAAATCAAAATATACCACATCCACTGGTTTCCCCTTATGTATTCTGAGAGTATCATCTTTAAAAACTCCAACAATTTGTTTAACATCTAACCAATCAGATCATTATTTTCTAAAGGCCAAATTCTCTGGCTGTGTTGCGCCCAAAAGAGAGTGTGGCACGGTGCAACGTGACCAGTAGATTCTGGGTGATCCTATTTCCACGGTCTAACCGACTCGCCACACCTCCCAAGATCTAACACAGTCTCGCGAGACGTTGCGATGTGGAAGGGTGGGATCACTTTTTGGAAAATCTGCATATTAGAGTGAGACAGCTAGTTTCACTCTAATATGCATTCCCACGAGTTACCCAAGGTGTGGTATCTAATGGCGAGCGGAGCTCCTCAGTGCAAAAAATGGGATTATGTGCGGTCTCAGCTTCGCGCATTCCCGGCTGAGGTCCCCAATGGCTGTTTCAATAGCGTGGTGTTACTCAGCGCCGGGAAACACCCGGTTAATCACGCCCTACAGGACTCTGTTCCCATTTGGGTAGATCACGCTGTAAGTGTCTCGTCATCACATTTTTATAATTGTTATGGGATCGGCGTTTTCAGAACCCCAAAATGTATCATGGCGTTCAACCAACCCCCACTTTAATGTATTGTTGCTTTTGAAGCACACGGCTTGTTCTCCAGGTGTGGTACTATAATTATGGACACTTGGGTTTTTAAACACAACACAATGTTTATTCCATGAATTCAACTTAACCTTCTTAAATAAACATTGGATCCCTTAACGCCCCTTCAAAAATACCCCCGAAAATAACACAACACTAAATAATCCCTAAAAATGTTCCTTCAAACCTCCAAAAGACTTAACACCTTTAAAAAGAAACACATCAGGTTAAATACATTACTATTTAAATCACCCAAATGATTCAGAGACAGTCTTTCATGACAGAGATCACAGCAAATCCAGCTCACTGCAAACACAGACACGCCCAAGCTCTTTTTCTCAAAACTGGCTTTCTCCTTTTCAAGCAGCTCACAGCAAAACAGCCAGGCACTTTTCAGCTGCTCTCTCTCATAACTGAAACCTAAACACTGCAAAATGGCTGAGCTAAAAACCCAGCTCCACCCACACTCTGACATCACTTCAGTAATATGAGCGACTCCACTTCTTAAAGGTACATTGCTTAAACATCCATTTTTTAAAGGTACTCTCACATGACATAATAGATTCCAGTACTTTCCTTAATACTGATATCAAACAAATAAGTCCCTGTTTTCTCACTCCCTTCTTACTGAAACAGTTACATTTGCACTGTTCCAATTTGCTGGCACTGTTCCAGAATCTATGGAATTTTGAATGATGATCACCAATGCATTCACTCCTCTGTGTATTTGTGGTACCGGCCCACCTTTGGCTGGCGGCGGTGGAAGCTTCTCGTCCTGCCATTGTCAACTGGGTTTCCTGTTGAATGCATCCTCTGTTGCCGGGAAACCCGTGGTGGGGGTTTGCTATTGGTGGAACCGGAAGATTCCACCAGCAGGAGTGGCCATAAAATTCCGCCACTATCTATTTCGCCTCTTTAAATATTCTGGGATATAGACCGTCGGGCCCCATGGATTAACAACTTTCAGTCCCATTAATGTCTCCAGTGTCAGTTTTTTTAGTTCTCTGTTATTTCTGGGAGGTTTTTGTATCTTCTTCCTTGAAGACGGGCACAAAGTAATGATTTAGCTTCTCTGCTATTTCATAATTCCCCATTATAAATTCTCCTATGTCTGCCTGCAATGGACACAGATTTGTTTTTGCTAAGCTTTTATTTTTACCTACAGAAAGAAGCTTTTGCAGTTACTGCCGTGGATGTGTTCTATTCCCTGAAAAGCAAAAGACAAACCTTATGGGTTAACCGCGGTTAAGAACTGCTCAAATAATATCTCACTGGAGGTGGCCTGTTGTTACCCTGTGGCTCAGTTTGTAGCATTCCTGTCTCTGAGCTGAAGGGTTGGTTTAAATTCCACTCCCAGACTTGTTGGCCACGGTAGGAGCATTCATGGCTTAAAGCAGGTTGCTAATGAGCCTGTAGGATCCTTCCACCATTCATCAAAAGAGAGAGAAAAGAGTATGTAAATACACAAAGCTCGAGGCTTCAACATGCACGTTGCCTCAGAAAGTTGGGCTGTTTGAGGAATACTTGGCTCAGTTGGCTGGATGGCTGCTCTGAATCAGATTGGTGCCAAGAGTACAAAGTGTGTTCCCCTTTCTGGCTGGGGTTGATTCATCCAAACAAGAAGCAGGAGTAGGCCATTCAGCCACTCCAGCTGCTCTGCCATTTAATTAGATCATAGCTGATCTCAAATCTGCAACGAATCTGCATCCTGCCTCCCCCCGAAGCGGGACCGGCTTCCTTCCTTGTGGTGTTGTGGGTCAGACCTGCCTTTGGGCAGAGAACTGAAGAAGGTGTGGAGGCAGCTTGTTAATTGGCCTCCTCCTGTAACAATTATACCAGCGGCACGACTGGAAGGCTTGGGGTGGGGACCTGGACCTTCTATTGAATTTGAGGTTCCAAATCCCCGGGAAAAATGAGCCCAAATGTGAAATGTGTGGCCCGCTGATGCAAAAATAAAGTCAAGCAACCCCGAATTAGCAATGATTTGGACACAACTTTATATTGAGGGCAATATCAAAGGCTTGAGAGATGGGAATAAGGCAGGCAGGGTTTATCGACATTTAAGTCATGTATCAGACAATTCAATGAGTCTGATTCTTCAGACCTGGGGCTAGGTCCTTCCTGAGTAGATGAATTGGCCAGATTTCACATCGAGCTGCGAGTGAGCTGAATTGACGTATACTGATGTGCTGATAAAGCAGGTGTTATAAATCAACCACAAGCTAGTAACGGATAAAAGAGTACGTGGGCAGGATGTGAAAGCCGACGGAACTGTCTCCACATGTTTCATTTTATGTGACCTTTCAGCTTGTCTCCAAGTGGTAGAAGTCAGATGTGAGCCAACATCCCTCCTCAACAGTAACAGCCTGAGACAAGGAAGTACAGAATGTTCTGTTTTCTTGTGACAGCTCTGTTTTATGGTTATCTGAAATTTCAGAGGTTCCAAGTGAGTTTGTCTTAAAGTATGCCACCTTCACCGACAACTATTTTTGGACATTGCAAACAGTGTGGCGGCTCCTGTGATCTTCCAGCCAATTACGTACACTGCCACCTTATGTGGCCAGTGCTAAACTGCCCAAACCTCCATGCACCCACCTCATGAAATAGCGAGTCTCACCTCTTTAGCGAGCTCACAAGTGACTTGCTCTGTTTCGTCCATCAGTGTCGTGCAAGTCCCCATGTGACTTCCTCCACTTGCAACATCCCAGGATAGCAGAGATCAAATTGACTGCACCTCATTTGTGCGATCGTGACCATGAATCGATATCTTACCACTTCACACCGCTCAACTCCATTGTGGATAAATGTCTTGAATTCTGCTAACTGTTGTCATGTGAGAGTGCCTTTAAGAACTGGGTGTTTATCAGTGATGTCAGAATGTGGGTGGAGCTGGGCTGTCTGTCAGCTTTTTACTTTTGTTTTAGGCTGTTTGCTGCAGGGTATGTTTTAGTTTCATTTTCAGTGTTGGAGCTGAAGCTAGACAAAGCAGGTGTACTGCTGTTCTCTCTGCCATGAAAAGACTACCTCTTGATCATTTGGTGAATTCAGAATTATATATGTTCTCAGTAGTGAATGTAAACCTAATGTGCTTCTGTTAAAATATGTTTATTTTGTCTTCTGGATGTTGTTTGGGAAGTTATTAGGTATTACTTAGTGTTGTATTCTTTGGGGGTTGAATTTGAATTGGTTGCTAAGATGTTCACTATGTTTTAAAAAGGTTTACTTGAGTTCATAGAATAAACATCGTTTTACTTCAAAAAATACTTTTCCATTTCTGCTGTACCACACCTGTAGAGTGGGCCGTGTGCTCCCCATACCACAATCTATTAAAAGTTGTGGGTCAGGTGAACTCCATGATACACTTTGGGGTTCTCGAAACCGTGGCCCATAATACTGTTTACTTGTCTCATGCACTGTACATGTATATTACATGTATATTGGTGAAAACAGTGAAGTAAACCATTTCTGTTTGAATTGCAGTTATAAATGCAGGACTACGACGCTACTTTCTACAAGCCAATGATAAGAATGATTTACTTGAGTGGATTGACGCCTTAAACAAGTCGTGCAAAATTACAGTAAGTTCTTTTTTCCCCAGTGTTCCTGCTCTTTTCAGTATCTTGGACCACATGTTGTTGTCATTCTGCTCATCACTCTACCCTATAGTTCGAGTTGTAGAGGACATGCATCCTTCTCTCACACTTTGCTTCAGACTATACCAACTCAGGTCAAACTCTAAAGCAGCCGTCTACTTGCCTTCAGAATATTTCAGAGGAACAGGAGAAGGCCATTCAGCCCCATTAGGGTGCTCCGCCATTCAATCAGATCGTCGCTGATCTGTTTCGTAATTCCATTTTATCTCCAATATTCCTTCATATCATGATTGAATTAAAAAATCTGGGGGAGATTTTCCGGCCATTCTCGGCAGCGGGATCTTGCTGACAGTGAACCACCACCGTGGGTTTCCCGGTGGCGAGGCGTGGAAACAATGGGAAATCCCATTGACAGCGATGGGTCCAGAAGAAACTGGCACCGGCCAACTGCGGGCTGCCTCCGACCACCGTCGGGGGGGTGCGCACAGAAGATCCCCTTCTCCATCTAAGCCAGTCCTGATAGTTCCAGCTGCCCGAGCATCAACAGCCAGATTGACACAGCAAGCATCCACAAATGCAAAGATTAAAAACAGAAAATGGTGAACATTGGCTTACAACAGGTCAAATAGTGTCTGGGGAGAGAACAGATAAATTCACCTTTTTGGGAGGGACTGAAGCTTCAGAAGAGGCCGAAGAGCATGTTTGTACAATCAGGAAGACATGGCAGGGGAAACAATACACTTACACATTGTAAACACACAGAGACAGCCCAAGATGTTCATGAGTGGGATGATGTGACTCGTTATCTCAGTATTTGATAAATGGCAGTGTATCAACTTCAGCCAGAGATACTCAGGTTAGAGGGCTGAACACATGAACAGGAATTGGTGCAATATATAAACAGGTACACAAGGCTCTGGGGAATAGTGAGTGGAGGAAAGACTAAGACATCTCAGTGAGCAACAGACATTAGACATTAATGATCAAGTGCATAATTACTGAGCATCAACCTCTGTAACACAGTTGCATTATGCAGCAAGATATGGGTAGAATTAGAGCTTTACTCCTCTTTGACGTTATGGCTCGGCTCTCAACCTTTTGTACTGAATGATCTTACTTCTGATTTCAAAATGACTTTTCCCTCTTTTATTTATTATCCCAACCCCACTTGTGTCCCCCACCCTTCCACCCTTCAGTTTCAAGCCTGCGGGGTTGGAGTTTGGATGCATTGAGGATGTAATGTGAGGTTCAGGGATGCTTCAGGCCCTGCACTTTGAAAGTATTGGGTGGGATCTGACAGCATGTCGATGGGATGGAAAAGGTTTAGGTGCTCAGATGGGTGTTGCACGGCTGAGAGAGGGAAGGGATATCCTCGTATTACTGTGTGAGGGAAGCATCTAAAAAAGGGGCACTGGGGCACTGAGGAGGCAGTACCGGCAAGTACACTAGCTGTTAAAACAGCAGTAGAAGTGAGAGCTCTAGAACAACATAGAACACACAGTGCAGGAGGCCATTAGGCCCACCAAGTCTGCACCAACCTACTTAAGCCCTCACTTCCACCCTATCCCCGTAACCCAATAACCCCATCTAACGTTTTTGGACACTAAGGGCAATTTAGCATGGCCAATCCACCTAACCTACACATCTTTGGACTATGGGAGGTAACCGGAGCACCCGGAGGAAACCCACGCAGACACAGGGAGAACGTGCAGACTCCGCACAGACAGTGACCCAGCGGGGAATCGAACCTAGCCACTTGTGTTACCGTGCTGCCCAAACTTGGTTATAAAACATAGCCTTTGGCCTATTATTGTTTGCGATTTTCAAGCTTTCACTTTTTGTCGAGCCAAAACATATATCACGTGCTGAAGTAGTTTGTAACTTGGTGAAATGTGTTTTTCTTTGTATAGAACCTGATTCTGAATGATCTTGGTTCCAATAAACCGAGGAGAAGATCAGCAGGTTCAGGAAGTGCAGGCCTTGCTTTTTGATCACCACCTCATTTTTTTGCATTCATGAATAGCCCTCACTTTGAATTGTGATCAGCTTGTGTTCAAAAAGAAATGAGGAATCTCGCATTTAATGACCCCCAGCCCCCAGAAAAACAATCATTGCCGCTGTTCTTCCTTTGTGAAAATTAAATGAGCACATAAAGCTGCTTAGGTTTGAAAATGATCCTCCAGTGGACAACTCAAAGTACCAGATGGATGGGACTGTGTTGCTCAGCTATCAAGGGGTAGCACAAGTTCCTGTGTGATTAAAAGGCCCTTCGCCCGACTGAAACTAAGCTGGTCATGCATCACTCCATTGCCAAATTTTCTTTGATTGTACACACATTTTAATTGTAGCAGGACAAAGAGAGGTGTGGGGAATTTCTGAAGCTTTATAGATACCTGGAACTGACAGGATGAACTGAACCCTGTTGCATGTTTTGTGGCTTTTGGCTGGTTTTTCGAGGATTTTGGGGGTGGGGCGGGGTGCCTGTGGTCACACATCTTATGGCGATCTTGTCTCATTTCCTTTCCTGGCACTGCGAAACCCCACATTTTTGCAACTCAGGATGTCCTTCACATGGTTGAGAATCCAATGGCTTGTACTTCTTGTGATAATTCTGTGCTCAAAAGAATAGTTTGTGCAAGCAGCAAAAAAAAAAAATAGTTCTGGGACATCTGACAATGTTGGCGAGGGAAGGACACTAATTTGCTTCAGAGTTGAGACATACGGTGGTACCGAAAAGAGATTCTTACGACAACAATGTTTGCATTTCCGATAGAATATCAATGAGTGATGAATTGTAAGGAAATCAAAGGTAGTTTTAAGGGAATTAAATTTGTATTCCCGTGATCCCCGCCCCGCCCGCAAACCGGAGAATTCGTCAACCGGCGTCGGAGCGGGAATCATGCCGCTCCCCGGCGATTCTCTGACCCGGCAGTGGGTCGGAGAATCCCGCCCATTGGGTTACAGGGATAGGGTGGAAGTGAGGGCTTAAGTGGGTCGGTGCAGACTCGATGGGCCGAATGGCCTCCTTCTGCACTGTATGTTCTATGTTCTATTGGCAAACATTAGAAATAAGGTATAGTTTTACGTGTGTTTAGTTTCATGTTTCTGTGCCTGGAAGGGTAAAGCCTAGAGTTAGATTCATGCTGGACAACAGTATTTATGTGAGGATGTTAGTTAAGTTCCAGCTCTGTTTCTGTTGCGGATAAAGAGGGCTACGGCATGAAGCATAAATAGGCCAACAGAGGTTTGTGGGTGTTGCTTAGCAAATGGGGACTTGTACAGTAGAGAAGCTTTTCAGTTTTAGTTCAGCTAATTTGATTGCAGTTGGAGACAAGACCTCGGGGAGTGAACATCTCTCAATTCTGCCGAAAGAAAGGCTGAGACAGGTTTGGAGCTGCAAAGTGGCAGGCTTCTTAAAGTACAAGATAATGTCCAGATAACCAGGAAATTGGGACAGAAAGAAGGTTTAAGCCGACTGGAGTTGAGTGAGCAGAGACACAGGTATTGTTCAGAACAATTCAAGGAAGAGTAAACCAAATGTTCTGAGTTAAAGAGACAATTGCAGTAACCAGACTTAAAGTGGGTCAGCAGTCTCCAAAGGTAAATCAAACGTCTGATGCTATTTTAATAGTGTCTGGGAATCGAGAGTTAAAACAACTGTGAGCTGTTTGCACAGCAGTCAAGACAAAGAAATCCGAAAGGAGTTGGTATACAATCCTGGACTGGATTTACTGTTAAAAGTGAAGCAGAAGCTTTGTTAAAAAGTGTAATTTGGAAAACCTAGTCTGGATTTCAGAATGCAAACCTCGGTGGGAAAGCATAATTTTGAGAGAAGATTTTAAAGTTTTTGGGAGTGTAATTTGGAAACTCTCATGAAACATTCACCTGGGATGATTCTGAGAAGACATCTACAAATATTCAGTTGGAGTTCAGAATGGAGAGTGTATTTGCCCAGTCGTCTTGTATACTTAAAAGGGACTTTGTTTTAATGACACCATTGGAGATTTAGAAGTACTTTGTAACCTGTGTTAATCTTAAAACCTGTGTATAATTGTTTAAAAAGAGGGAGGAGTAAGGGCGTGGTCCATCATAATCTAATTATTAAATGTTTAATAAATGTTTTGTCCTGTTGTAAAACTAATTTGCGATCCGGTGACTCTATTCCTTCACGTTTTATTAAAAAATAATTACGGTCTATTGAGCCAGGGTTCCATTCTGAGATTTCCCCGGCTAGTTATAACATCATCTGGGATCGTAACAATCTACTCCCCGTTCTGTAGCTGGCAGAAAGAATTCCAGACTAAATGTGACATTAGATGATGTATACATTGCAGCAGTTTTGGCTTCTTGACATTCGATTTGTAATTTTACGTTGACAGGTGCCAAAGGGCAATGCGAATGACCCACAACCCAGTGCTGAACTAAAAAGACCTACAACAGAAGGCCAGAAGCAGCAGATACCATACAAGACTGAAATAATTGGAGGGGTTGTCGTCCAAACACCCATCACTCAGGTGAGAACGGTCTCCCCACCAAATTTATTTATCCCTTCATCGTGAAATTCTGCGAGACGTTCTTTTAAAAACGTTGTGGGGATGAGCCCCACGCAGACACGGGGAGAATGTGCAAACTCCACAGGAACACTGCTGGTCAGTCTTATTGAGATTTATTTATTGGACTTGAACATTGTTGTCAGTGTGGCATTGATAGTCTTTAACATAGAAAAATGTTCCAAGGCATTTCACTGTGTGAGCCAAAGGAGGAGAGATCAAAAATGGTACCCAAAGCTTTGTCTGAGAGATGAGTTTTAAGGAGGGTCTTTCCGGAGGAGAGGAAGGTGGAGAGGCAGAAGAGGTTCGAGAGAGAAACCCATAAAGTGAGGCTTCAGGTAAGCATCAAATGTGGGGGAAGGCGGAGGGGATGAAGTTGAAGAGGTCCAAGAAGTGAAAAGGGAAATATCTTGGAGTGGGATGTAGGACTTACGGAGGCGATAGAGACTGCAAGGCCATGGTGGGATTCACATTTTCACAAGGGAGGTACAGCTTAGCCATGTGCAGTGCATCCTCCATTCTCTTCTAGCATTATGGTTGAAGGTCAGCCTAATAAATGAACAAGCCCCACTGTAATAGAGTCGAATTTTTCCATTTCCTACAGCATCTCTAAATGCGATTGCCATTTTACTGCCAAACTGAGTGGTTTTGCATTTTCACCAACACTTGGGGACAATTGTAGTGTTTTTAAAGAAGACATCTTGAGCTCACATGTCTCCAATAAAAACTTTCCTTAAACTGCCATGAAGAGTACACACAGTCCTCACAATTAGGAATTGTGTGCTTCAGCAGTGTCTTGGGTTTGGTTACTGATCTAGCAGATCTGTGTGTGGTGATAAGAGAATGTAAAATGTATGCCTGAGATCTGTAACTGAAGTTTATGCAAAACCTACCAAAATATCTATCAACTTTTAATTTCCACAAAACACTTGCAAATGTTGTGTCTCCGAAGAGCTCATGTTCAAGTAATTGCACAAGTTGGCCATTTTGCCAGTGGTATGTGGAAGAAAATGTTCCTTTCATGCAAGTATTCTTTTAACTAGCTTGTACAGTTCCATTTCTTCAACAAAAAAGGTGATGCAACATTGACTGGTGCAGTTCATACTTTGAAATGCTGACACCAAGTTCCATTCCCTATCACCCAAGTGCCGATATGCCTGGTCCACGTTTGTGGAGACCAGTGCTAACCGGTGCTCCCTCGGGGTCTCCGGATTGGATCCTGCAGCTTAGATAACTCCAGCGAGTGCATAGGGGCTGGTTTAGCACAGTGGGCTAAACAGCTGGCTTGTAATGCAGAACAAGGCCAGCAGCGCGGGTTCAATTCCCGTACCAGCCTCCCCGAACAGGTGCCGGAATGTGGCAACTAGGGGCTTTTCACAGTAACTTCATTGAAGCCTACTTGTGACAATAAGCTATTATTATTATTATACTCTCTCCCCACCTGTCTCGCTGGAGGATAAACTTGGGCATAGCGGGTGTGAGCGAGCACAGCCACAGGAGTCATGTGCGTGCTCAGACGCCTCATCCCCATTTGAGGAAAGGGCCCTTGAGCTGGCCGAAGAGTAGCAAGACCAGGGCCTGCACAGAGGGCTAAGTGGAGATGCAGACAAAAGTGAAAACCCTGGAGTCATGCAGCCATAGTTCAAGCCTCATGTGAGTAAACGTTCTCCCATCAGTCTGCCCCTGTGATGCACTAATTCTTTGCAGATCAAGGAGTCGACCTGCTTGGACCATCCTCATGCCTTCTGGACATCAAAGATCTGAGCAGCTCCGAAGCAGACAACTTAGAGATACACACTGAGGAGAGTCATTGCTGTCACCCGCACCCTTCACCAGCACAGCTATTCACACCTTGGATGGATTAATGAGTAAGCAGGTTCCTGGGGCACTGACTGGTGAGCAGCTCATACTTGATGATTCACAGCAGGCCGAGGAAGGGGCATCTCAGGGATCCAGCATTCGGAGGGATGTCAGAACTCAGGACCCTGCTAAACCCCAAGCCGATGACATGACCCTGGGTACAGTTGTTCCAGAGCTGCTGGCACTGCAAAGGCAGAGTCACGAGCATCAGGAGGGATGTGCACAGTAAAAAGTCTTACAACGCCAGGTTAAAGTCCAACATGTTTGTTTCAAATACTAGCTTTCGCAGCAGTGCTCCTTCCAGATCAGGAGGGATAACAGCAGCCCATCTCAGATTGCAAGGCCTCTCTTATGCAGTTGTGCGTGTTGAGTGGGATATGCTGCTCAGGCCCCCCCGTGCTGCCCTGAAATGAGCCACTGGCGTAGAAGTTCAGAGAGACGGTAACGTTCAGGGCCACAAGAAATGGGTGACCTCTCAGTTCATGTGGTGCCAGCTCTTGCATAACCTGGCAAAGATGGTCCACCGTCCCTAGGGACAGATACAGTCTTTGCTGGCACTGGACCTCTGACACTAGAGCTAGGATGTTCGATATCAGAAGACCTTTTGGAGGTAGTGCCTCCTATGGGGCTCTATCATCTGTATTTCTGCTCCCAGAGGAACAATTGGCCAGACTCTCCTTCCTCTGCAGGGCGCTGGTCCTGGCCACGTGCAGCGACACGTAAATGCCTTTGCAGCTGGTCGATCACAATCAAAAAAATAGCCAGCTTGACAGGCGCCATGATTTCTCAGAATTATAAACTGAAGGGAACATCAAAGTGAGCAATGAGTGTTCCTGACAGTGCCCTGACCCTCAGTCCTCTACACTTCAGGGACATCCACCCCCTCATAACAAGGCTAAACCAGAGACTGGTCTGCAGCATGGGTAAGGTGCTTCTGAAAAGAATCAAAAATAGGCCGAAGAGATGGATTGGCGTGGTAAGAAATGGGAGATGCATCTCAATGATGCGGCCTTTGTTGTCTGTACCATCACTTGATATTGATTCAGAAATGAACACACCAGGTCTGTGGGTGATATGAAACTGGAAGGAACTGCAAACAGTTTGGAATAGGTAAAATCACAAAACTTCTTCCTTCCCTTCTTTAAAGATCCTCCTCAAGCCTCCCTTTTTGACCAACTATGCAGCACCCCTTCCAGTACATTCATTTTTGTCAGATTACACCCTATATATTAAAGGCTCCATATATTGGAGTGTGGCTGCAGAAGATGTGGAGGTGAATGACTAGACAGGGTTCATGCAAGGTTTTTATGCATAGATTTGAGGCCTCTGGGATAGCTATTCCATCTGAGGAGTGACAATAATGAGAGGCTGGCTTACGATTTAGTGGGAATAATGACATTAAAGGTGGCAGTGAGGCAGGGATGCACAGAGATAGCAAAGGCATAAACCTCTCTAACGGTGGAGGAGCAGAGTCAGGCGAGGTAGGATTAGGAAAGAAAACTAGTTGGGGAACTGAGCCACAATTCCTTCCAAGGGCAAAAGGTGAAAGCAAAGGTGTTGGCCTGTTGGAGAGAAATCTATAAGAAAAGAAATAACAGTGGTCTTAGAGAGCTCTAGTGTCGACGGAGATCTTCCCCTTGTGTGCTCATGAGATATATATGACTTGAGGAATCTCCGTGGAGCGAAAAGCAGAGAAGAGGTGAGTTTGAGATCACCAATCATGAGAATTTCCTCAGTGTAGAGGCAGAGGCCACACAGAACAGGGACATTTCAGTGAGAGAGCGGGGAAGGCGGGGGGGGGGGGGGGGGGGGGGGGGGGGGGGGGGGGGGGGGGGGGGGGGGGGGGGGGGGGGGGGGGGGGGGGGGGGGGGGGGGGGGGGTGGGGGGGGGGGTGGGGGGGTGGGGGGGGGGGTGGGGGGGGGTAGAACGTGGTTAGTTTAGTCAGTTCATTGATGTATCATGGGAAGTCTCAGTTTTCTGGATGTTGGGTAGCCCGGGTGGAATTCCCCTCAAGTTTTCCTTGAATTTGGCTCCGCAGGTTTTTTCCCCCTCCTGCTGCTGAGGTTAATAAGCCATGAGAAGTGAGTGCGGGTGAACATTGGTAAGTCTGATAAGCGGGGGATTTCAAATGATTTTATATTCGTGACCACCATTCGTTGAGAATCCTGCACCCTTTTCTGGAGGGAGAGGCAACCAGTCTGGCCCTTCAACACCACCCCTTTCTCAAAACAACTTTGTCCATATAACGACTACTAGGAAAAAGTGATCAGTACTTTCCCCACAGATACTAAAATACACCATACAAGTCAAATAAAAACTGAAGTGCAAATTTCACATGTAACTTCCACAGCAGGCAGACATTCAGTGAGGACCTGCAAACTTTTTATTTTAGTGCTCAAACTACTGATGTGGTTGAACTCAGGTTGGCATCATATGACGGGGTTAGTTGATAGGGTGGTTGGCCGTTGCTGGTTAACTTCTGGTTCAGTTATCTCATCAGCCAAGTCAGTCACTTGTGGCCACCACAGCACTGAAATTACTAATTTAGAAATTACATTTACATTAAACCCACATCTGCGCTGCTCTTCCTCATTTAAAAAAAAATCTTTAACCGTTTGAGCACCAGACTACATTCGACAGTTTTCGAAGCACACGTCCCACATGAATCTCCCACAAGATGTCTGCAAAGATTTACTGATCGCCTCCCGTCCTGCTGCATTCTGCAATGAACTGGCACACTTCCCAGCCAACAGAATATTTCCCAATTACTTAGTATTACTGGAATTCGCAAATATATTTACTTTGATGCAATGATTCTGCAGACTTTTAGTAGTTATTGATCTTTCACTGTCAAAATGTCCAAGCGCATAGGCGGCTTCATTGGTTTTCTTAAGTTTTCAGCTCACACACATTACGAATGCAACAAAATAAAGCTCCCCAAGTGCCAAGAATAACTAAATTACTGTGACAATAAATCTAAGCTGCAGAAATATGCACCTAAAATGTAATTTAAATAGTAATTTGAAAATGTTATAGTTTTGGCCCACCTCCCTCCTGATTATCTCGTTACGAATCCTGCCAATTTTCATGGAATCATACGGCACAAAAAAGAGGCTATTTGGCCCATCAAGCCTGTGCTGGCTCTTTGAAGGAGTTGCCTAATTAGTCTCAGTCCCATGCTCTTTTCCCACAGTGCTGCAGTTTTTACCCCCCCTTTTCAAGTAGTTATCCAATTCCCTTTTGAGAACTACCACTGAGTTCCTCTTGAATTATTGCGGAACAACTCACGTGTTAAAGAAAAATCTCCTTATTTCCCTTCTGGTTCTTTTCCCATTTATTACGGTTGGCTTTAACTTTTCCCGTCTAACATTGCATTCAAGTTTGAAAACATTTGAAAAGTTTGATTTTTTTCTAAGTTCACTATACTGTTCATTTGGAAGCTGGCACCATTACCCAGAAGAAATAGTTGTCATGCTGAAAACTGTTGCAGTGTTTGCTTTGTCAACTAATTAGCAAGTCTAGAGATTGACAAACAGAAAGTAAACTCTTATGCAAGTAAAGGTTAATCTTTAGAATAATGCAATCAGTAAAATGGGACTCGTTGCACTTTGGAACTCAAAGCACATTCCAAGAGCTCACGTTGTGAAATTGTGGCCCTATTTAATCGATAGAGTAATTATTACTGTTTGGGTGTCAATTCCCTGAGCTGACACGCGAGAGTGAAAACCGTCTTTTGATACTCTGTGAATAAAATGTTGAAATGAATTTGCATTTATGTAGCCCCTTTCAAATCTTCACGGCATCCCAAAAGGATTTTAAAGTCAAAAGTTAATTCGTTTCGGACAATGCTCGGCCCAACTAGTTCTGTGCTGTACTGTTCTTTGCACTGTGAAACGTCGCGAATGGCCAGTTAATTAGTTTTTGCTGTTGGCTGAGGGATAAGTGCTGACATCGGGTACGCTCACACTGGTGTGCAGCCGGAGAGAGTTTTTACTGCCGCCTTCCTGAAACACGTGGCCTACACTGCTGCTTGGCTACATTCACTGCTGCTTCACAGGATCTTTTGCATTCACCTGACAGGGCAGGCTTAAAGTCTTGTGCAAAAGACAGCACCTCTAGCGATGCAGCATTCCCTCAGCATTTCATGCTCAAGTGTCTGGAGTGGGACCTGAGCCCATGACCTCAACTTCACACATGAGTGATATTGCTGAGCCAGGGCTGACAATGGAATGACGCGTGACGGCTTAGAGCTACATACAGAACTGTAGAAGTCATCATGATTTTACATGTTGCCTGAATATACTGGATACAATACATTGAGTAACAGGTATCTGCAAGACAAACATTTCATGAAAGGATTTAGGTTATAAAGTATCACCTAATCTTTGAAAGCACACAAACTTTAAATTACCTTTGTTAAATACAAAATATATGTATTCTGAACTTCCTGTGATGATTTCAACTTGTGACATTGAATCACCCTAACGAGGAGAATCCCAGAATCACTAGTCTGTGACGGGTGAGGTGATAGCTCCTGTTGCGCTGCCCGAGGATCTGGAGGAATGCCAGCTCGGATTCCCACTTATTAACTCCTGCTGGAAAGTGCTTGTGTGTAGGCAATGTATAAAATCAGGTTTAGGCTTCGATGTGGTATGCTTTACATGGAAATATATTTACGACCCAGACGGAGGCTATTCGGCCCTTCATGTCTCTGCCAGCCAAATGAAAGCTTTCCGGCCTAATCCCACTTTACAGCTCTTTGTTGATAACCTTACAGATTACTGTGTTTCAAGTGCATAACCAAGTTCTTTAGAAATTAGAGTTTCTGCCTCCAGCACCTTTTCAGGGAGTGACATCCACACCCCCACCATTCTCTGGATGAACAAGTTTCTTCCCAACTCCATTTTTACCCTCCCATCAATTTTTAAAATCTGTTGAACCCTCTCCGTTTACAGAAAAGGATCTTTCTCTATCTCGGCCCCTCATAATGCACACTTCAAACAGATCTCCTCCGCCCACCAGCCCCTTCTGTTCCAAAGAAAACAATCCCACCTAGCCTGTCCAACCTTTCCTCAGAGTCCAAAGTTTCCCGTTCTGGCAACATCATTGTAAATCTCCTTCATCCTCTCTCCAGTGTGAACATATCCTCCATGTGTTGCAGTGGCCCAGAACTGAATGCAGAACTCTAGTTATGGGCTAACTAGTGTTTTGTGCAGGACTGTCTTGTGACGCAGTCATCGTGTCCCTACCTCTAAGGCAGCAACTCCAGGTTTGAGTCTTACTTGAGCACTTATTGGCCAAGGAAGGTGAATTCATAACATTCATTGTCAGGCAGGTGGTAAGGGCTCCTAGTCAGCCAGAACCTGCAGAGGGCACTGACAAACCACTTCAGTACCTCATCAAGCATAACCATGGTCAGCCAGCAATGTGGCGCAGTGGGTTAGCCCCGCTGCCTCACGGTGCCAAGGTCCCAGGTTCGATTCTGGGTCACTGTTCCTGTGGAGTTTGCACATTCTCCCCATGTTTGCGTGGGTTTCGCCCACAACCCAAAGATGTGGGCTGGTTATCAGGGGCTGGTTTAGCACACTGGGCTAAAAAGCTGGCTTTGAAAGCAGACCAAGGCAGGCCAGCAGCACGGTTCAATTCCCGTACCAGCCTCCCCGAACAGGCGCCAGAATGTGGTGATTATGGGCTTTTCACAGTAACTTCATTGAAGCCTACTTGTGACAATAAGTGATTTTCATTTTATTTTTCATTTCATTGTCATGTGCAGGGTAGGTGGATTGGCCACGCTAAATTGCCCCTTAATTGGAAAAAATTAATTGGGTACTCTAAATTTATAAAAAAAAGCGTAACCATGGTCCATGGTCTAATGACATGGTGCCTTCTTGGTTTTCCACTCGATGGCTTCGGCAATAATTGAATAAGTGTCTAGCAACCAGAGGCAAGGGTCCCAATGCAACACGGTGTGGTATCAGAGGGTTACTGCCTTTTGGGTAACTGAACACAAGCGAGAGCTCCTACTTTCATAGGAAGCAAAGAAAATTCTTGACACAGCTCAACAATCATCAAACATCATCACTTCTAAAATTAAAACTTAGACTGTCATTTTTTATCATCAGTCAACAAGTGTTTATTTTTACAGCTGAACTTGTTTTAAAAATTGAATCGTTTCAATCAAGCGGGCTGTGCAGAACATAGTGGAAAGTTTCTGCTTCATCAATCACTTTCAAGCCAACTGAGAATTATCTTTGCCTTATTTGGCCAATCACATCAGTGCAGTTGCTTAACTCAATTCCGATCTGAATAAAAACCACTTCAGTTTTCAAACACTGGGAACTATTCTTAAAGGAGCACAAATGTTACTTTAGGTGTTTTGTTTCTTCACTTTTTTTGTCATGTTCTTTCGGGCAGAATTCTGCTCTGCACAGAATGCAGTCAGTGCTCAATCACAGCAGGAAAGCACGTTTGATGGCAGCACAGGCCAGGGAATTAGTGCTGCAAAGTTACAGCCTGACCTCTGACCCACATTCCCTTCAAACCCGGTTCCCATATTGGGAACGTAGACATAGACATAGAACAGTACAGCACAGAACAGGCCCTTCGGCCCTCAATGTTGTGCAGAGCAATGATCACCCTACTCAAACCCATGTATCCACCCTATACCCGTAACCCAACAACCCCCCCTTAACCTTACTTTAATTAGGACACTACGGGCAATTTAGCATGGCCAATCCACCTAACCCGCACATCTTTGGACTGTGGGAGGAAACCGGAGCACCCGGAGGAAACCCATGCACACAGGGGGAGGACGTGCAGACTCCACACAGACAGTGACCCAGCCGGGAATCGAACCTGGGACCCTGGAGCTGTGAAGCATTTATGCTAACCACCATGCTACCCTGCTGCCCCGTAGGATTGGTGAATTTACACTCTTGTCCTGTGAGGAATGGTGCACTGATCTGGGGTGCTGGTACCCACAGGATTGTTGAAGGGGAAATGGTGGGAGTGGTAATGTCACTGGGCTGGTGGGAGTGGTCCCTGGACTCGTCACTGGACCCGTAATCCCGAAGCCCGGGCTAATGCTCTGGGAATAT
This sequence comes from Scyliorhinus canicula, assembly GCF_902713615.1. Classification (NCBI taxonomy): domain Eukaryota; kingdom Metazoa; phylum Chordata; class Chondrichthyes; order Carcharhiniformes; family Scyliorhinidae; genus Scyliorhinus; species Scyliorhinus canicula. The sequence continues at coordinate 4,200,842 of NC_052171.1, forward strand.
GGATTCAAATCTCACCACGGCAGCCAGATTGATAAATCTGGAATTGAAAGCTAGTCTCAGTAATGGTGCCATGAAACTATTAATAATAATAATCTTTATTGTTGTCACAAACCCACACAGACATGGGGAGAACGTGCAGACTCCGCACAGACAGTGACCTAAATAGGGAATCGAACCTGGGACCCTGGCGCTGTGAAGCAACAGTGCTAACCACTGCTACCGTGTGCTGCCCATCTGGCTCACTAATCTGCCATCCTTATCTGGTCTGACCTTCATGTGACTCCAGATCCACAGCAATGTGGTTGACTCTGAAATGGCCTAGTAAGCCTCTCAGTTCAAGGGCAATTAGGGAAGGCAACAAATGCTGGCTTTCCAGCGACACCCACATCCATGAAAAATTAAGTAAATATGTACATCGGCCCCAAACTGACTAAAAGTAGTGGCAAAGCTAATAGCAACCGCTGTTATTTATGCACAAGTTCTGTTGATAGGCAGGTGGGTATGTAATGTAGATAATGCTGAAGTTGCTATGCTCTGATCTTCCATCAGCTTCTCAAACAGCATCTTATTGCCTGGTTCACTTTGAACATCATGAAGTCTCTATGCTTGGGTAAATGTAGACGCATCTCACCAGAGAATATAAATTCTTGTCCATTGTGCTCTTTTGAGTACGTGGTCAGTGTGAATTATTGTCAAACAACTTCTCTGGCACTGAATGCTAACGATTACCAGTGAGAGTCTCATTCTTGCAGATTTTAATCGTTTGAGGAGATTTGAAAAATGATGGCTGGGATTTCCTGGCCCCACCATGGCTGACGCACCTTGGGGGATGTGGCGGAGCCAGCCAAAAGTCCACTGGGTTTTGGCAGGACCGGACCAAACCGGAGGCTTGAAATTCAAAACATTTATCAATAAATTATCTTTCCCTTTTGCCTCCTCTCTCAATCCAATATTTCTCTCCCTCTCTTTGTTTCGCCTTCTGTACATGATTTGACAATGAATTTATGCACGCTAATTTATATCTTCTCCACAATCTGTTAACTTCACTCCCCTTCAAACTGACTGTTTAAGAGGCTATGCAGTAGCTTGTTCTGTTCACTCAGGTGTCAAATGCCCAGTTTCACTCATTGTGACATGATCAGCTTGCACTTTAGAACATAGAACATTACAGCGCAGTACAGGCCCGTCAGCCCTCGATGTTGCGCCGATCTGTGAAACCAATCTAAAGTCCATCTACACTATTCCATTATCATCCATATGTTTGTTTATCCAATGACCATTTAAATGCCCTTAATGTTGGCGAGTCCACTACTGTTGCAGGCAGGGCATTCCACACCCTTACTACTCTCTGAGTAAAGAACCTATCTCTGACATCTGCCCTATATCTATCTCACCTCAACTTAAAGCTATGTCCCCTTGTGCTAGCCGTCACCATCCAAGGAAATGTGCAATGTGCCACACACAAATTTTAAAAACCTGAAGATGCAAGGGCAAGCACAGGCACTGTTAGATACCCTACCATTAAAATTATTTGGCAGTACTTATTTTGTGATCGGACACTCGCAGTGAGGGATTGGAGCATGGGAGGTCTCGGTTGCAGCTTTGTCCATGGAAGGTAAAGTGCAGAATATGTTTATTTTTCCACACACTCCCACTTTATGCTCTTCCGCTGGTTGCTGCCAGCTGTTGCCTCTCTCGTGTATGCACCTAGGCCAGTAGAGCAGACAGGACACAGAAAAGAGCATTGGTAACTTGCCTTCATCTTGCATTTCAACGTCCAAAACGTGCTGGAGTCATGCGATAAGGACCAGAGGTGGAAACTCCCTGCTTTAACGCCCCCCCCCCCCACCCCCTTTCTCCTGCCACCAGGAAACCTGCAGCTCTGTTATTGTCCCTACTCAGCTGAGCAGAGGGACTATCTGGGGCTAAGCAGCCTGCTTGATTGACTCTGCACCTAACACCGTATTGCTCCCATCCTCCACTACTGGCACACCTTGGCTACAGTGTCTATCATCTACAGGATGCACTGCACAACTCATCTAGGGTTATTCAGCAGTATCTCCCAAAGCCTCACTGCCTAGGACAAGGTCAACAGGCACATGGAAACCATTTTCAAATTCTCCTCCAAGTGTTATACCTTCCAGACTTGAATCTATGACGCCATTGCTTATTGTCACTGGGTCAAAATCCTGGGACTCCCTTCCTCGCAGCACAGTGGGTGTACCCACACAAAATGAATTGCAGCGATTCAAGAAGACGGCTCACCACCTCATTCTCAAGGGCAATGAGGGATGGGCAATAAATGCTGGACTAGCCAACGATGCCTGTGAATGAATAAATAAAAAAGACAAATTGGAAAATCAAACCTCGGACTCTCTGGTCTACATAGCTTATGAACACAGTACATGGTCGGGAAGCATATCGGGGCAAAGGCCAGATGTCAAGAGAGTTTTATCGTGTGTTGTGCACTGTGGTGAGGCTAATGGTGCTCCATGTTCACGCTCCAGCAACAGATTCAGAGAGCTAGCACCACCACTAAATCAATTGCTGACATCAGTGGGGGTGAAATACAGCAGTATAGCCCAGCACTGTAAAAACCACACTGCCTTCCTGTACAGGTGGAATGAGAAACCATGAACTGCGTGCTTGAATTGAATACAGACTTCTACAGTGACACTGATGAGAAAGTGTAAAACAAAGTAATGACTTGTATTTCTGGCCGTCTTTCACAACCTCATGATGTCGCAAAGAGCTTTAAACCCACTGAAGTGTTTTTAAAGCAGGGCCATTGCTATAACGTAATAAACAAGGCAGCCATTTTGTAAATTTACATGAACAGTAATGTGCTTTATTAATGTTGCTCTTCTTTGAAATGTAATGACCTTTTCTGGCCACCTTAGAAGGCAGAAACTTAGAAAATAGGAGGAGTAGGCCATTCGGCCCTTCGAACCTGCTCCACCATTCATTATGGTCATAGCTGATCATCCAACTCAGCAACCTGTTCCCGCTTTCCCCCCATGTCCTTTGGTCCTTTCGGCCCCAAGGGCGCGATCTAACCCCTTCTTGAAAACATACAATATTTTGGCCTCAACTGCTTTCTGTGACAGTGAATTCCACAGGCTGGCCACTCTCTGGGTGAAGAAATGTCTCCTCATCTCAGTCTGAAATGGTCTACCCAGTATCGTCATACTGTGACTCCTGGTTCTGGACGTCCACATCACCTCCCTGCCATCGAAACATCCTTCCTGCATCTACCCTGTTAGAATTTTATAGGTTTCGATGAGATCCCCCCCCCCCCCCCCCCCCCCCCCCCATATTCTTCTAAACTCCAGCGAAGATAATCATAACCGTTTCAATCTCTCCTCATACTTCAGTCCAGTCATTCTCGGAATCAGTCTGGTAAACTTTCACTGGACTTCCTCTATGGTAAGAACACCTTTCCTCCGATAAGGAGACCAAAACTGCACACAATATTTCAGGTGTGGCCTCACCAAGGCCCTGTATAATTGCAGCAAGACATCCCTGCTCTTGTACTCGAATCGTCTCGCTACGAAGGTATCATTTACCACCTGCTGCACCTGCATGCTTACTTTTAGGGACTGGTATATGAGGACACAGGTCTCACTGCACATTACCCTCTCTTATTCCATAGCCATTCAGATAATAATCTGCTTTCCTGTTTTTGCTACCAAAGTGGATAACCTCAAATTTATCCACATATACTGCATCTGCCATGCATTTTCCCACTCCCGCTGGAGTGTCCTAAAGAAGGAAAAAAGGAAAGATTTGCCTCTACATAGGACTTTTTAGGAGCATTGGATACTTCAAAATGCTTTGCAGTCAATGAAGTACAGCTAATGGGCCTTCAGCGAATGGCCACAAACAGCAATGTGTTCATGACCAGATAATCTTGTGATTCATGGTTCATTCTCGGATAGTTAGTGACAAGGAGCTCACTGTCTCTCCTCTGCTTTGTTCTAAAGGTGAATGGGGGCGAAAGTCAAGAAGCTGCTGAATCTGCAACACACAGTGTTTTGAAGCGTTCCTTAAGTCACATTCCGGTGTCTGGAAACAAGCAAACGTCAGGACCTCAGTTTTTGAAGAGTGGGTTCTGTGTGAAACAGGGCATTGTGGTGAGTACTTTTGCAAGGGTAAATTTTACAGTTTGCTTCTGAGGATGACTCAATCTGAGCTACTTGGATTGTTGGTCGCTTGTGCATTTGATTGGCATAGTTCCCAAACTCCAATAGTTTGGTGGAGAGGGCCCAATGAGCCCTGGTGTTTTGAGCATTGAAGTTATGTATTATGGGGCCTGTTGGCTCGTCTCCTTGCTGCCTGGTAGGTGTTGTCCTGAGCACTGCTGCCACTTTGAGCCAGCAAACAAAAGCCTAGAAGCCTTACCGAAATGATGGCCAAACCCCATAATTCAGCGTGGGCTTCGAAGCAATGTTCAGCATATGAAGGTTAGAACGGTCAGGCCGACTTGAGTTTTCAGTTCAATGCCATGTTGCTCTTTGTTCTCAGTTACCCTTTGTTTCCAATATTCTTGTACACCATCAGTCAACCAATGAACTTACAATTAATGTTGCAGAGAAAAAGCTGGAAGAGAAGATACTTCACTCTGGATGAAAATTTTTTCAGTTACTTCAAGTGTGAATTGGTAAGTTTAAATTGGGCGATGTTTAATGCAGAACCATTTCTACTTCAACTGAAGTGCACGTTTAGTTTTTCCTTCAGTTTTATCATTTTTAAATCATGACTCGAATTGCAATCAGTTGTGCCATCAAAGAGAATGGAACACAGGTGTAATGTAAAATATTAATATGGATTCATTGAGCTCTCAAACTGCATTGATCACGATGTTGAGTTATTACAGAGGTCTGTGCACATCAGCTGACTTTGTCAACAATCGCCAAAGCCCACTTTTTAAAATCTTTTTCTGCTTTCCATCCCCATGGGTTGCAAATGTTATGACAACACAAAAACTACCTTGTGAGTTTTGGCATTGTCTGATTCTGTGATTCGGAAAGTGCTGCAAACTGCACACTCGGGAGACTTATTCAAAGATTGGAGTCCGCCACACTGCTCCTTCAGTCAATTAATCTGGTGGCACTCAGTGTACAGCCACTTGGGAGAAATACAGGAGGGCTGGCAGTGACCAAGAAACACTCCAGCTGGACCCACTTCCTTTTTTCAGAAGGAAAGAGCTTGCAGATTAGCTATGATCCCGTTGGACAGGTTCAGGCAGGATAGGTGGGCCAGCTAAATTATCTCTTGCTTTTCCAATGGAACTGGAAGAGAAGAAGACACATTGAATGGAATTGATAAGATTGAGAGCAGCAGTAAGGAATAATTCATGAGGATTACTATGAGGGAGCCAAATACAAAACCAAATGGTTGATGCTTGGCTGATCTTCTGCATCTCAATTAATTCAACTTCCTGGAAGGCCACCTCAGTTTCCCTTCAACGTCATTGCCACCTGGACCGTTAAAAATCATCAGCATTCTGATCTTAGAACAAAATATCTGTGACAGTTAAAGATCACAGAAAGAAACGCAACAAACTACAATTAAATGTGTTAATTCTTTGCAGCTCTATGTTTCATTGTCAAAGGACAACCCCTCTGCAAATCACCACTCGGAAATTATTTCAGAAAAGGGTTTTATGGCAAATGTGCGCAGGTAGTCGTGCTTCAGGATAGGAGTTCTAGTTTTAGTGACAACATTATGTCATGAGAAAGAGGAAAGTTTTGTCTCATCAACCTGATGAAACTAATTCCTGAAAGCATTCTTTTAGCCTTCATATTGCACTTGACCGAAATGTCTTTCTAAATATAAATAGTTTTACAGCCTGTGTTCAAAAATAGAGCTCGTGGAATGTTTCCTCACAAACTTCCATTAATTAAGGATGAGAATTTTTTTTGACTGATTCTAGATAAGGCATTACTCACATTGATTTTGTCCTTTCCTCCTTTTGCTCGTCCTGAATTAAATCAGGTTGGGTTTCCATGGGCGCAAACAGTTCCCCAATACCTCACTCAAATGCCTAGCGTGAGTTTAGAGAGTGACTGCTCAAACCATAAAACATTAAAGCTGAGTCCAGTGCCTATGCAATGGGGTGACAGGAACACACGGTAGGGTAAAAGTGAACGACAGGTTTATTACGGTGTATACAAAGCTACAAAAGACTGGTGGATGCAGTCTCCGTTTTTGAGGCCAAGTGCCGATGCCGGCTTCGGGACTGTGGAGTTTCACGACGCCAAACTCAGCGCCGAACCCTCACCGATTTTGGGACTGACGAGGGGCTAGCAACAGCGCCGGGTAAAACTCCCGGATCCGGCGCTAAAAACAGCCAGAGAATGGCCGGGTCCGTGGCCGCGCAAGCGTACAGCGACGACCAGCGGTCGCTCCATACAACATGGCGCCGACCGTGCGCGAACCTGACCTGCCAAATACAGCCCCACAGGACACCACCTGGCCACCCCCCCTGACTTGCAGATGCCCCGCCTGGCTAGCAGCATGGCTCCCAATGCGTTCCAACGGCGTACGATGCGATCATGCCACTTTGGAAGGCACAGAGATTTGAAAACAGGCGTCGCCGCTGATTTGGGCGTCGGAAAGGATACTCCGCCTGAACGCCAATTACGATATCGGCTTTGGGCAGCGGAAATTCCCACCCTATAACATCTCCCACAGGGCAGGGTTTTTATACTGTGTGGTTTTCCCTTGTTAAGGGAAAACCCACCCCCAAATACCGGGGGAGTTCATACTCAGCTGTGGAAGGGGGAAATCGAATGGAGCACAGTCCTTGGCCCCCAAGGGTGTTATAACACCAAGCATGGTGACTTGCCAGTGGAATGGACAGCAGATAGAAAAAGAACGCTGGTCGTATTTTCATTCTGCTGCAGCTGCTGAGCCCCTGCTAACGGTGGAGATCAGGATTTAAGCCTTTGGATGTCTTGACCTTTTAAAATTCATTCAGGGCATTTGTTTCCCATCGCTAATGACTCTTGAGGAGGTGGTAGTGAGCTTTCTCGGCTATTTGAGAGGCAAGTTAAGAGGTAATCAGATTGCTGTTGGTCTGGGTTTATGTATAAGCCAGGCCAGGTAAATATGACCGATTGCATTCCTTAAAGGAGATTAATTAACCAGACGAGTTCTACGATGATCTGAGGGTTACATGGTCAAATTGCTGATACAAATTCCAGATTTACTAAATGAACAGAATTTAAATTCTTCAGCTGCCATGTTGGAATTTTAACTCACAAGCATTTTATATGGGGGTGGTGGAGGGCCATGGACCACTCGTCATTCCTGATCCCCGCCTCTAAAAGGAATGTTGCTCAGAAGCCGACACACACACCTGGGAGAAGCCCGTCCCGAGCCAGAACAAAATGCAGGCAGGCTAAATTGGTCGAGATTTGGATTTCCACCCCTCAGTGGGAGGCAATCCTGCCCTCAGCAGCTGCTGACCAATCTGATTGACCAGCAGCCCCAGCAGTTATTATTTTCATTCATTTGCGGGATGTGGGTGTCACTGGTTGGCCAGAATCAATTGTCCGTCCCTAATTGACATTGAGAAGGTGGTGGTGAGCCACCACAGTGCTGTTAGGGAGAGAGTTCCAGGATATTGACCCAGCAATAGCAGAGAAACGGCCAATATAGTAGACCTTGCAGAACCCAATCTGAACATCAGTGAGCAGATTATTGCTGAGTAAGTACCCATTGATAACCCAGATTATTGCTGGGTAAGTACCCATTGATAACCCAGATTATTGCTGAGTAAATACCCATTGATAACCCAGATTATTGCTGAGTAAGTACCCATTGATAACCCTGTGGACCATCACTTCCATACGTTTTCTGATGATTAAGAGTGGACTGAGTTGGATTTGTCTTGTTTCTTGTAGGCAGGACATACTGGGGAGACTTTCCACATTTCTGGGTAGACGGCAATGTTGTAGCTGTACTGGAACTGTACTGGCTCCCCTATCATTGAGGAGTGGGATAATTATACCTCCTTCTCCAGTGAGTTGTTTAAATTTTCTCCCACCATTCAGAACCGGATGTGCCAGGACTCCAGAGCTTCGATCTCATCCGGTGGTTGTGGAATCACTTAGCTCTGTCTATCGTCTGGTTCTTCAGGATTTAGCCTGAAAGTAGTCTTGTGTTGTAGCCTCACAAGGTTGACACCTTCTTTTAGGTTTGTCAGGTGCTGCTCCTAGCAAGCCCGCCTGCACTCTTTGTTGAAGCAGGTTTGCTCCCCTGGCTTGATGCTTATGGTAGAGTGGGGGATAGGCCATGCTATTTTGGGAACCAGCTTGGGAGTTGGACAAGAAGATGGTAAGCTAGGCACTGACATATTTTATGCGCCAGTACCCCACCTCCCTGCAATCGTGCTGGGACATGTAAAGTCCAGCCCATATTTCTGGACTACTACTACAGTAACATCACTGCTACATTACCCTACCCCTAAAATGGCACATGTTTACTGCAAACAAAAAGGATTTCGACATCTATTTAAAAAAGGACTACTCATTGTTACATTTAGAACTGATTGTGTGATTTAAATCCTGCCTTTTCAGGAAAAAGAACCACTTCGAGCAATACCACTTAAGGATATACAGAAAGCCCAAAACTGTAGCTGCAGGTAAACAAAGTTACTTGTTGGAAAAGTTCTGTAAATTAATTTTATCCAGATTATCACACTATTCCAGAATTCAACATTTTTTGGCTTTCCTTTGACAAAATAAATCTCACCTTTCATCTTAACTTATTTTGTCTTTTTTTCCCCCGCAGTCAAATGTTGATGAGGGATAATTTGTTTGAAATAGTCACAACGTCTCGAACTTTCTACATTCAGGTAAATCTATCAAAAATATTACTCCACCTGAGCACCTGAGTGTATTTAACTCTGATAGGGGCCACTGAAAACACAGGCAATCAATGTATTAAAAAACCAAAAACTACTCCTAGTATGCAGGGTGGTAGCTATGAAGAAAGGTTGAGTAGATTAGGATTGTTTTCGTTGGAAAGACGGAGGATGAGGGGGGACCTGATTGAGGTCTACAAAATTATGAGAGGTATCGACAGGATGGATAGCAACAAGCTTTTTTCCAAGAGTGGGGGTGTCAATTACAAGGGGTCACGATTTCAAGGTGAGAGGGGAAAGTTTAAGGGAGATGTGGATGGAAAGTTTTTTACGCAGAGGGTGGTGGGTGCCTGGAATGCTTTGCCAGCGGAGGTGGTAGAGGCGGGCACGATAGCATCATTTAAGATGCATCTAGACAGATATATGAACAGGCGGTGAACAGAGGGAAGTAGATCCTTGGAAAATAGGCGACAGGTTTAGATAAGGGATCTGGATCGGCACAGGCTGGGAGGGCCGAAGGGCCTGTTACTGTGCTATAATTTTATTTTTGTTGTACACAGAAGCCAACTCCAAGTATTGAGCGATCAATGTGAATGCGATCAGTGCTTTTTTTCAGCAAGGTTCAGCGTCAGCTTCTATGATCATTTCGAACACCTGTCATAAGGTGAAATAATCCACGCTCTGATTGACAGCATCAACAACTCAGCCACATCCGACTGTGAGCAGAGAATAAAACGTCACAGCTCAGAAGGAAATCACTTGACCCATCCATTGTGCCTCTGCAGCACTGTGAATGTGGCGTGAATCTTTTTAGTTGGACTATGTGAAGTTGGTCACGATGCACAGTTGAGTTGTTGAAAGGGCCGGAAAATGTTTAAAAGCAATTTTATCTGGTCAGTCACTGAACACCGGATGCTCCCTCACTCCCACCTATATACAATATCCCTTTTTGTCAAGGCGGCTCAAGACACCAGCTCAAGAAAAGCAGTTGGTCAATTCATGAGTTTCAAGAAGTTTAGATGCACTCCGCAGTATGTACTTAATCAGGCAGATCAAATTCATTTCTGGCTGCCAGCTTGTATTGAATCTTTGAGTATGTTTCTAAACAATGTCCACAAGGTGCTGAAATGCTCTGAGAGTCATTTTCCCCTTGCAGCCACTGAGATCTTGATATCTGCAGCTGAGAGCAGGCATAAAACCAGGGCGCACCTCATTAACCCCTGCAGTTCCCAGTTGTCATGGACCCTTTCTCAACCTTAGACCGTTAAACTATAACAGGCTGGAACCAGGCTTGTCCCAAATGGGCTTCTCAGCCAATTGCCTGCCCCAGAAAGGACTGACGAGGCAAAAGAACAAATCACATGATAAAGAGCGATACGACCTTCCTCACAAGATTCTGTATCTCCTCAAAAATCCCTCAGAACCTTCTGGTCCATTCCCCAAACTTTAGCAACAGGGAGTTCCCAGTTGTATTCACCATTGGTGGATTCCACCACAACTGGGCGACACCAGACTGGTTCAACTCTTTAACAGAGTTGCTCTTTGAAAACTGTCAAGACAAAATGCCACATCGACTCCCAACTAGGCAGCATGTGCACGGTCCAAGATAAAGCAAACTGTACACTATCACAAAAACACTGTATCACCCTGAGGGACAACAGACAGAATGGCTGCAGGCTGTGTGCACGATATACTGTCATATGTTATCAATTCATTTCAGCAGCATAATAGAAAGAGTAGGAGTTGTAGAATTTAACCTCATTCAATTAGATTGTGGTTTATCTGTGACCTAACCCCATATACAATGCCCGTGGTTTCAGGAAAAAAAATCAGAGTCCATTGACTTAGCTCGCCAGTGCAGGAAGACCACTCGCGGTTCGGGTGCCATTCTTTTCCATTCGGGTCCCGATCTTTTGACTCACCCTCAGCATCGCCATCACGGCCTCCGGATCCCCCCACTCCCCTCACCTTGCACCCAAGCTACCTCTTCTGGGGTCCTCGAGCAGCCCCCCCCTCCTCACTCATCCCTTAAGGGCAAGGCCCCCGGGCCTGACCGCTGGCACGAAGGCATCTTGGCACTGGCAGTGTCCCTGACAGCCTTGCATTGCCACCTGGGTACCCTGGCAGCACTGCCAGGCTGCCATTACCGAGGTGCCCAACTCCCAGCGGGAGTGCCAGGGTACCACCCTGCCCAGAGCCTGACCTCCCGGGGGTCTCCAATGGACTGGGTGATTTCCACCCCCACCCCCCTCCTCCCAGCTGCCGTTACATCAGGTCCACTTTTGTGTGGACCAGTACTAAACGGCGCCCAGTCTAAGCCTCACCGGGGGGGCCGTTAGTTCCTGGGCCCTGGGAAAATATGGCGCGCACATATTTAAATGAGCCTCATGGCTCATTTAAATATGCTAATTTGGATCATGCCCAGTGAGGGTGAAATCCAAACGTCTTGTGAGGTTTGGTTGAATCTCGCGAGACGTCTCAAGCGTAATGAATCTCGCAAGATTCAGTGGCCTCACCCTGTCACTAAGTTGGGCACGACGAGGCCGGCAAATCCCACCCTGCCTAGGGTCTAGCTCCAACTTTTCTCCTAATATGTAGGCTGGTGCAGCCATTACTGTTAGCAACAATGTGCTGGTGTTCCCTCCCACCCCACTGTGATGAAGAGAAGCATCCCTGAAAGAAACTGGGGTGAAATATGTATGGCACATGGCAATTGGAAATTGTGCTTGCTGAACTTTTGTCTGCAATACATCCCCTGGAAACTGGGGCGCACTGGGCAATGCCGGGCTAATTACTGGAGGCCCACAAACCTAAGCAGCTCCATACAGTCTCAACGCCTCCCATAGAACTGAATATGATCAGCCCTGCACTTGGACACAATGAAATGCAGTGCTCCAAAACTATAATACCCATCACTAAAGTCAGAAGAGCCTTGATGTTGTGCTTCCACAACCAGGAACTATTGGCAAATTATCCCAAAACATTGCAGTATTCCTGTGTGCACAATGTGCAGACCATCCGGTGTATTCCTTTTGAAGTGCCCCCTGCCAGGATTCATTGGATTCCTAAAATAAATCTATAGACAATGTACCAACACCTTGAACAAATTAATTAAATAAAACAAATTTCCTCCTGCACAGTAAATGGTTACCATTGGGGCCTGTCCTCTCAACAATGTTTTTCCCTCTTCCACCACATGGCCCCATTTGAAGATAAATTGTATTGTTGTTAAATAATATGCATCGAATTGTAACTTTACTCATGAAAATGCACCAAAATAATGGTGTTGAATGACATTTTCTGAACTGTCTCTTGCTTCCCTTGCCAGTCGTAGATATTCTTAAACTCATTTATACTGTGTGCATCTGAGGCCTTCAGTCCAAGTATTTCATCCTTTAGGTGAAGAGTTCCTTTCTCATTCTCAATGGCCCTGAACAGAAAAATGTCAGGATGACCCAGCTGTGATTCCAATGTAGCTGTTAAAGGAATTAGCAATAACATGAGCACTGTCTAGATCCTCCGCAAGGCCCAAAATGCGAAGGAATTACAGTTAAGGTTGTCAGACGTTATTTCAGCAAATTTGGTAGCCAACTTTTGCAAAGTACCACTCAGAGAAAATGAAAAGTCATCGGTTTATCTCCCTTTGGTCTTGGTGAAGGGGTTTGTTGTTGACTGAGGCGCTGAGAAAGCTCCCCTGGCCTTCAGTGCTACATGCTATTGACTGTACAGAAACAGACCATTCAGTCTGCCTGTTACATGCCGGTGTTTTTGATCCACATGAGCTTCCACTTGTCCTTTGTCACTCAACCCCATCAATATACCTTTTATTCCTTTCTCCCTCATAGGCATATCTAGCTCCCCCTTAAATGCATCGATGCTGTTGACCTCAACGATTCCCTTTATTAACCCATTCCATGCTCTTCCCACTCTCTGGGTAAAGATGTTTCTTCTGGATTTCCTATTGGATTTATAAGTGACTCGGTTATATTGGCTGCCCCACCCGAAAGTGGAAACATCCTCTTTACTTTTGGCTCTTTTATAATCTTAAAGACCTATATCAGGTCACCCCGTCAAGAGCGTTGTGCTGTTCTTTGAATGATACGTTGGGACAAGGAATCCAACCTAATCTAAATCCTAGCATCTCCAATAGAACAGCAGAGGCTCAGTGCTGCATTGCTATGCTTCTTTGTGTTCTCTAAGCATGAAGCAACTGACAGTATTTTCAGGAGATATTTTGCAGCGAGAGGTCAGTCGCCAACTTTTTTTGACATTTAAAAGTGGTGCTTTGGAGTGATTACACTGGTCAGCAGAAGACAACTGGTTCACAAAGTGCAACAGCACCATGTGGTGGCAGAGTAGCACAACTGCATTAAATCATGCCACAAATCTGTCCTCATGCTCAGTATGTACATCCTTTTGCTACCAGCAAGTTGCACTGTTGTACAATGGAATGAGGGAGCTGAACTTTACAAAGGGGGGATTTCACATGCATATTTGTGCTGCAGATTTTTTTTTTGTAAATTGTTAGAATTAGATATAGAACAGTACTACACAGAACAGGCCCTTCGGCCCTCGATGTTGTGCCGAGCAATGATCACCCTACTCAAGTCAACGTATCCACCCTATACCAGTAACCCAACAACCCCCCCATTAACCTTATTTTTTAGGACACTAAGGGCAATTTAGCATGGCCAATCCACCTAACCCGCACATCTTTGGACTGTGGGAGGAAACCGGAGCACCCGGAGGAAACCCACGCACACACGGGAAGGACGTGCAGACTCCGCACAGACAGTGACCCAGCCGGGAATCGAACCTGGGACCCTGGAGCTGTGAAGCATTTATGCTAACCACTATGCTACCCTGCTGCCCCGTAGTTGATCTTCCTTGACAAAAATGATCTCTCTGGTAACTGTATTGTCATTTTCCCCTCAATGACTTTGTAAAATAAATCCAAACGCCTTGGGCAAAACTAATGTTAAAAAAAAACTTTCTTTGAATTGCACCAAAGTAGATGATTACCATGATTATTTGAGGCAATCCTGTTCACCATAATCCATGTCCTGTCCCACTTACATGCCCAGATTGTTATCCCCGTGTTCCAAATATTTTGTAACAGAAGAATGAATTACTTTAGTCTCTGTTGCTCTTTCTTTTCGCCAACTCTTTTTGCTACAATTTTGGTCTTTATTTGACAGCTGGAGGACATCTTAGTGGGGGATGAGAGCCACCAACGGCTGGAAGCTGCTTCTGGTGGGGCCTGCAGGAAATCTCTGGTTTTTGGGTGGCTCCATTCCTATTCTCCGTCATTTGACTAAACAGCCGAGATAGGAAACAGCCAAAAACCAAGGTGCAAAATGGAGCAGAATCTGGAAGGCAAGAGCTTGTGGAACTTGCATTGAGCAGTCTTCCGGGTTCAATCCTGGGCCTTGTTCGACAACAAATGGAGTCAACAGGGAAATTTACTAATCGCATCATAATTACCCCTCCCCCAAGACCTACAACTCTCCGGGGAGGGAGGGGGGGTTTAAACTAATTTGTCAGGGGGCTGGGAAAACGAGCTGTAGTCCAGAAGCCAGTGTTGAGAGTAGTGAGGTACTGAGGAGGGTATCAAGGTCGCAGGAGTGTACCGGCGGACAGAAAAGTGGGTTGAAGTGTGTCTACTTCAATGCAGTGAGCATCCGGAATAAGGTATGTGAACTTGGAACGTGGATTGGTACTTGGGACTACGATGTTGTGGCCATTACGGAGACATGGTTAGAACAGAGACAGGAATGGTTGTTGGAAGTTCCGGGGTATGGATGTTTCAGTAAATGTAGGGAAGGTGGTAAAAGAGGTGGAAAAGTAGCATTGTTAATCAAGGATCGTTTAAAGGCTGCAGAAAGGCAGAAGGGGATCTGCCCACTGAGGTAATATGGGCCGGTTAGAAATAGGAAAGGAGCGGTCACATTGTTAGGAGTTTTCTATAGGCCCTCAAATAGTAATAGAGATGCGTAGGAAGAAATTGCAAAACAGATTTTGGATAGGTGTGGAGGTCTCAAGGTCGTTGTCATGGGTAACTTTAACTTTCCAAGTATTGATTGGAACCTCTATAAGTCAAACAGTTCGGATGGGGCAGTTTTTGTACAGTGTGTGCAGGAGGGTTTCCTGATACAATATGTGGATAGGCCGACAAGAGGGGGGGGCCACATTGGATTTGGTACTGGGTAATGAACCGGGCCAAGTGTTAGATTTGTTTGTGGGAGAGCACTTTGGAGATAGTGACCACAATTTTGTGTCTTTCACTATTGCAATGGAGAGGGATAGGGCCATACGGTAGGGCAAGGTTTATAATTGAGGGAGGGATAATTATGATGCGATTAGGCAAAAATTAGGGAGCATAAGATGGGAACAGAAACTGTCAGGGAAAGGCACAAATGAAAAGTGGAGCTTGTTCAAGGAACAAATACTACGTGTCGATAGGTATGTCCCTGTCAGGCAGGGAGGAAATGGCCGTGTGAGGGAACCATGGTTCACAAAAGAGGTTGAATGTCTTGCCAAGAGGAAAAAGGAAGCGTATGTAAGGATGAGAAAACAAGGTTCAGTTGGGTCGCTTGAGGGTTACAAGGTAGCAAGGAATGAGCTAAAAAAAGGGCTTAGGAGAGCTAGGAGGGGGCATGAGAAGTCCTTGGCGGGTCGGATCAAGGAAAACCCCAAGGCTTTTTACTCTTACGTGCAAAATAAAAGAATGACCAGGGTGAGTGTCGGGCCGGTTAGGACAGTAGTGGGAACTTGTGCATGGAGTCAGAAGAAATAGGAGGCGTTAAATGAATACTTTTCTTCAGTGTTCACCACGGAGAGGGGCCATGTTTTTGAGGCTGAGAGTGTGATACAGGCGGGTAGGCTGGAGGAGGTACATGTTCTGAGGAAGGATGTATTAGCAATTTTGAAAAACCTGAGGGTCGACAAGTCCCCTGGGCCAGATGGGATAAATCCAAGGATTCTTTGGGAGGCAAGAGATGAGATTACAGAGCCTTTGGCTTTGATCTTTGCGGACCTCACTGTCCACGGGGATAGTGACAGAGAGTGGTGAATGTTGTTCCTCTGTTCAAGAAAGGGAATAGGAATGACCCTGGTAATTATAGGCCAGTTAGTCTTACTTCGGTGGTCAGTAAGTTAATGGAAAAGGTCCTGAAGGATAGGATTTATGACCATTTAGCAAGATGTAGCTTAATCCGGGATAGTCAACACGGATTCGTGAAGGGTACGTCTTGCCTCACAAATTTGATTGAATTCTTTGAGGAGGTAACTAAGTGTGTAGATGAAGGTAGAGCAGTTGATGTCGTATACGTGAATTTTAGTAAGCCGTTTGATAAGGTTCCCTGTGGTCAGCTCATGTAGAAAGTAAGGAGGTGTGGGATAGAGGGAAATTTGTCCAATTGGATAAGTAACTGGTTATCACATAGAAGGCAGAGGGTGGTGGTGGATGGAATTTTTTTGGACTGGAGACCAGTTACCAGCGGTGTACCACAGGGATCAGTGCTGGGTCCTTTGCTGTTTGTGATTTTTATCAATGACTTGGAGGAAGGGGCTGAAGGGTGGATCAGTAAATTTGCTGATGACACCAAGATTGGTTGAGTAGTGGATGAGGTGGAGGGCTGTTGTAGGCTGCAAAGAGACATTGATAAGATGCAGAGCTGGGTCGGAAAATGGCAGATGGAGTTTAACCCTAATAAGTGCGAGGTGATTCATTTTGGTAGAAAAAATTTGAATGCGGATTACAGGGTCAACGGCAGGGTTCTGAGGAATGTGGAGGAACAGAGAGATCTTGGGGTTCACGTCTACAGATCTCTGAAGATTGCCACTCAAGTGGATAGAGCCGTGAAGAAGGCTTATAGTGTGTCAGCGTTTATTAACAGGAGGCTTAAGTTTAAGAGCCGCGGGGTTATGCTGCAACTATACATGACCCTGGTGAGACCACATTTGCAGTATTGTGTGCCATTCTGGTCACCTCATTATAGGAAGGATGTGGAAGCATTGGAAAGGATGCAAAGGAGATTTACCAGGATGCTGCCTGGTTTGCAGGATAGGTCTTATGAGGAAAGGTTGAGGGAGCGAGGGCTTTTCTCTTTGGAGCAGAGGAGGATGAGAGGCAACTTAATAGAGGATTATAAGATGATGAGGGGGATAGATAGAGTGGACGTTCAGAGACTATTTCCTCGGTTGGATGTAGCTGTTACAAGGGGGCATAACTATAAGATTCAGGGTGGGAGAAATAGGAGGGATATCCGAGGTAGGTCCTTTACTCAGAGAATGGTTAGGATGTGGAATGGACTGCCTGCTGTGATAGTGGAGTCAGACACTTTAGGAACTTTCAAGTGGTTATTGGATAGGCACATGGAGCACACCAGAATGACAGGGAGTGGGATAGCTTGATCTTGGTTTCGGACAATGCTCGGCACAGCATCGAGGGCCGAAGGGCCTGTTCTGTGCTGTACTGTTCTATGTTCTTTGTCACTTTTGTCCAAAGTGAGCAGCATTCCTGCCAGTAACGGTGACGCCAATGATCCAAATAGATGCTTCAGTCTACATCGCCGTCACCAGCCCTGTCTCCAGGTGCACCACAAATGCAAAGTAGTTTTTAGTTTAAGGTAGAGACTGTTCAGGTCTCAGCTGCCAGTCAGTTGAAATGCTTGTGCTTTGTGCCCAGCATGTCAGCTGGAAAAACACCAGCCCACGCTGAGCGTTGCTCGCACATTATTTCAAAGTGGGTCCAGCTGTTTTCAAAACCACTGGTCCTGCAGCACGGGAGAAACCGCCAGGTTTGGTCGAATCTCTCCGGCACGCAGTTCTGCACTTTAATTATAACATTGGACCTGTGCTTCGTACCAAACACGTTAAATACCTTTTTTTTTTTCAGAAACCACACCTTCAAGGGCTGTTGAATTGTTGCAATTCAGCAAAAGGCCAATTCCAGTTACCGGAATAGGTGGGTGGGTGTACCCCAAATGAAAGTTCCTGAGGGAGACCACATTCAGCAGCAGTCAATCTATTTAAAGCTTGATTTCCAAAGATCAGCAGTGCTATTTCTTGGCAGGCACAGAATACCACATAGCCAGAAATCTCCAGCAGCAAGACTATAATTAACTCATTCTATGTCTTTCAATATTAATGATGTGGAGATGCTGGCGTTGGACTGGGGTGAGCACAGTACGAAGTCTTACACCAGGTTAAAGTCCAACAGGTTTGTTTTAAATCACTAGCTTTCAGAGCACTGCTCCTTCCTCAGGTGAATGAAGAGGTATATACTGACAAAGTCAAAGATGCAAGACAATACTTTGAATGTGAGCATTTGCAGGTAATTAAATATTTACAGATCCCGAGAGAGGGGGAATCCCAGGTTAAAGAGGTGTGAATTGTCTCAAGCCAGGACAGTTGGTAGGATTTAGAAAGCCCAGGCCAGATAGTGGGAGGTGAATGTAATGTCCCGGTGAATCCAAGGTCCCGGTTGAGGCCGTACTCATGTGTGCGAAACTTCAACCGGGACCGTGGATGGCAGGAACCCCATTACTTCATTTGTGTGGGCCAGGGGCAAATCTCAACAGGAAATGCACCGGCGTAAAAGCTGTTCTGGGACACACCGCCCCCTTCAGCTTTCCTGCCCACCAAAAATCCTTTCCCATGTCAGAGGATTCGCTCCCTTCATTTTAAATGATTTGATTTGCACTCTCTTTTCATTAAACTTGAAAAACAATATGATTTAAAATGACTTGCACTGTTTGATGAAAAAAATGAATTCAAACTTCTTAGTTATTCAGTTTACCCACTTCAAAGATGATATTGAAATTGTCCTTCACAACGGAACAGGCCCACTAAATGACCAGTCCTGTTCCTATAAATCCATCAGAATTGTATGTGATCGTACGGGAAAAAGAGGTTATCGCAGAATCCCTAAGTGCAGAAGGAATCCATTTGGCACATTGAGATTGCACCAACCTTCCGAAAGAGCACCCCACCCAGGGCCACCCTATCCCCATAACCGCACCTAACCCGCACACCTATGGACACAAAGGGGCAATTCAGCATGGCCAAACCACTTAACTTGCACATCTTTGGTCTGTGGCAGGAAGCCAGAGCACCCGGAGGAAACCCACATGAATTCCACACAGTCACCCAAGGCCGGAATTGAACCCAGGTCCCTAGTGCTGTGAGGCAGCAGTGCTAACCACTGTGCCACCATACAACCCAAAGATAGCGGCCAAGAAAAAGGAACTTGAATTTATGCAATGCCTTTCATGACCTCAGGGCATCATGAAGTGCTTTACAGCCAGTATTAGTCAGGATGACCAAGGGCAGGATTGACAAGGGTGCAAACTGTAACTGTGCAAAGGCTCAGTGTTTTCATCCACAGATCCAAAAAGATTATTCAGTGAAGTCAGTTTTTGAGTACTTTCTTTCAGTAAGTGATTAAAGATTAAATAATTTCATCTTTGTATTTTGTTTTCTGTAAACAGGCAGATAGTCCTGCGGAGATGGAAAGCTGGATGAATGCCATCAATCAGGCAATCAAGGCGATGAAGTGTTCAAGCAGTAATATGGTACGCCTCCTCCGACATGTTAAATACTTGATTTGAGAGTCTGCTGCTTCTGAAAGATACAGTTTAAAATAGCATTTTGGCCCAAAAATAAGTTGAAAAGCAAATGGTTGTGAAATTGTTGCCTGGTACTTCTGAGAAAATACTAGGAAATAAACAGCATCTTCTGGGAAACTCAGCCATGTATTTCTTTAAAATGTAGCGAAAAAATTGTAGATTAAGGGGTTACATTGTAAGAAAAGCAATCTGAAACGGAAGACGCAATCTATGGCCGCATCATAAGACATAGCGATCTAGATCTCGCCCACAATGAAAATAAATGAAAAAAATGAAAATCGCTTATTGTCACAAGTAGGCTTCAAATGAAGTTACTGTGAAAAGCCCCCAGTCGCCACATTCCGACGCCTGTTCGGGGAGGCTGGCACAGGAATTGAACTCGCGCTGCTGGCCTGCTTTGGTCTGCTTTAAAAGCCAGCTATTTAGCCATGTGCTAAACCAGCCCCTGGAAATTTGTATATTCTGGTATGCATCTGGAGTTACCTGAGCTGCAGGATCCAACCCGGAGACCCTGAGCGAGCACCGGTTAGCACTGGACTCCACAAACGTGGACCAGGCATTTCAGCACTTGGGGTGAGGGTTCCCAGGCAATGCAATCGGGGGGCCACTGGGTGGTCTACTCCTGGTAGGGTGGTATCGTCCCTGATGCCACCTGGGCACCATGGCACAGACACGAGGAGAATGTATGCAAACGGTGTTTACTGTACGTGTGTTCTGGACCTCATTGATGCCGCTTCTGAGGTGACGGAGAATTGAGATTTTGCGTCAAATCGGCGCCTACTGCGATTTTGGTGTCGGAACGTACCCAATCGCGTTTCCTGATTTTGCCGTCAGCCAACGGAGAATTCCGCTCAGTATGTTCCACCCTTTCGCGATGCACCACCCCTCTTCGGCGAAGGTCTTATGAGCGTGAATTAGTGCAGGCATTGACAAGTGGGGCCTGGGCGCCATGTCTGCAGAGGGGAAGCGGGAGGCTGAAAAACACCGAAAACCTCTCTAAATTGCTAGGGGGGGGGGGGGGGGGGGGGGGGGGGGGGGGGGGGGGCTGCCCAAGCCAGGGGCAGTAGTCGAGAACGACTTGGTGCCAAGGATGTCCCTTTGGGATCGGGGTGGCCTGGCTCAGACCGCCATTGCTGCAGTCCGTCTTTTAAACACAGCCCCTGGTGCTACTTACAGGCTCCTGGCTGCTCACACTGCTGAGTGGTGCCCGTGCCCTTTGAATGCTCAGATGACCTCTGGTCAACTTGGAGTCCATCCAGGCCCCCCCCCCCCCCCCCCCCCAGTGCTGCCGCAGAGCTGACCCCAAGCAGAGAACACCTGCACCATGGCCCTTTGGAGCTCTTCCTGGTTCTCTGCCCCTCTCAAGGCCGAGGCCTCATCAGTGACCCCCACCCCTCCAGATCACCAGTTGTCGCCTCCTGATGAGGCTTGACTGCCTCTACCACCACCTCTCAGGCAGTGTTCAGGAGGGTGTCCCTCAGCTCCTGACTGGAATAGAGCTGTGGGTCCACCTCGGTCACCCGATCTTACGAAGCAGGTATTCTGTGAGCCACCTTCGTAGCTGGAGTGAGTGTGTGGTAAGTGGAGCATTTAAAACCAGCTCCAGCTGCCAAGCTGTTTAGCTCTAACACCAGCCCCAGTAGTTAGAACGCCCCTCGATCGGGAATTGCTCCGAATTCGCGGCGGCATTGTGCTGGCTCATTTGCATGTCCTGACTCGCTTACCGAATAGCACATCCAACTGGAACGCGAATCGCATGCTATTCAGTCCGGCAGCAACACTAGTCTCCCAAACGGAGAAGACTACCCCTGGAATTAAAAAATTCTAGTGATGCCTATGCAACATTGTTGATCGTTGTAAAAGCCAATCTGATTCATTGATGTCCCGTGAGGAAGAAAATCTTCCGTCCTTACCTGGTCTAGCCTGCATGTTACTCCAAACCCACAACAATATGGTGACTCTTAACTACCCTTCAAAATGGCCCAGCAAGCCACTCCGTTCAAGGGCAATTAGGGATGGGCCAGCAAAGCCCACATCTCTTGAATGTGTCAAAAACAAGAGGCTGACTCACCACCACCTTCTCAAGGGCAATTCGGAATGGGCATTAAATATTAGCTTTATCATAGGTGCTCACATCCTGTGAACAAATATGTTATAAAAATTCCTTGGTTCCTTACTATCTGTTAGTTACTATATCCAAATTGGATATTTTTGTATGGGTTCATTGAAACTATGGGCTGGAATCTCCAGCCGTGCCTGCCCGGCACCTGGAAATTCCTGCCCGAGCTCAATGGACCTTGGCATGGTCCACGTCCTACCTGTGCCAATCTTACGGCGGGCGGGGCGGAAAAATCCAGCCCCCTGTTTTTCTAAGCTCCCATTTTGAGAACAAGGTGTGTGGTGGGGAGCAGGATTGTAGATTGTTTCTTGCTGCAGAGATGGACCCTGATTTCATCAAATATACACCCGGGTGTTTATTCACTGGCGTGACTTGAATGGCGTATAGTCTGCCTTTGCATCCGGGTGCCATATTAAAAAGACGTCCAACATCACTGACCGACTATTGAAGAAAGAAGGTGGACTGCCTGAAAATGAAGCTAGATTTCCGAGAGCACCCTAAGACCGGACGATGGACCAGCTGAGAATGAAGATGGATCTCCAGGAACGCTCTCTATCTGGAAGATGGACCTCCTCAAGGACCATCCTGTATCTGGAATATCCACCCCTGACCCACTGATGTGGTGTTCCAGGGTCCAGGGTTGCTGGCAGCTTCCATCCCAAACTTTGGAGGTAACCCCGGCCATTGTTCAGGTGAGTCCTGACATCTGTGTGCCTCGTTGCACCAACGTGTTTCCCGTGGGTGTTTTCCTGCTGGCATCGTGCAGAATCTGGTTGGTGGTGGTATTCAGGCCTTCATCTGCATCCCATTAACAGGATGTAAATGGGATTCAGGCTGGCAGCTGGCGGCTTTTCCAATCTCCCATGATGGACACCAGTGGAAGATCCTGTTGTAAATTCATGCCAATATGCAACGATTTCTTGCAAATAAGGAATTGGCAATGATGGTTAAGTGAGCACTTGATACATGCCAAGTGGATTCCTGTGGGTAGGCGGGCATTTAGCATGTGAGAGTCATTGCCTAGCATTCCAATCGCACCTTGTTGCCTGGACACTGTCTGAGTACTGTGGGAGGCAACACCACACACGCATCATCCGAATACCTAGGAGCTGGGACAGAGCTCCGGGGACATGTCCAAGGCCAGAGGGTGGGTGAGCGCCACAGAGAGGGAGATGGGGGGAGGTGGGGGGGGGGGGGCATGGAGAGATGGGCAAAGGGTCTGGAGGTAAGGCCGCATTGCAGAAGAAAGTGACAAGAGGCATCACATTGGTTGTGCAAAAAGTTGTTCCATGTGCTGTACAATACTCCATTCCCGATAGTGCCGCTCCCCGTATCCTCTTCCATCTACCCTGGTGCCCTCAGTGATGCTCAATGTGCCTGGCCCTCCAAGCTCTTCCACTGCATCTTGGTGTTTCCCCAGGATGCACATCTGAGGTGGAGGCAGCCAGCTGCTGACCTTGTCCCTGGTGGGCATCCTCTGGAGGCTCTGGGGCTGGAGGGTCTCGGCTCACTTGTTGGCAGCACATGCTCAGCCGTGCCGACCTGTCCCCGAGACGCAGCCTCATCAGAGGGGCGGTCTCGGGGGAGTTGGTGGCCACTCCATGGGATGGGTCCAGATTGGCACCCAGAACCCCCTTCTCCAGTTCAGTACCCATAGAGGGGCAGCTGGTGCGAGCCCTGGTTGTTCCTGCAATGTCAGGCTCTGTCAGCCCTGGTGGTTCCCCATGGGCCGCACCATGGTGTTGACACCCTTGGCGAAGCTTCTCAATAACTCAGCCATTCCCAGCTGCGACTGGGAAAAGCTCCGCAGCACCTCAGCCATGCCCATCTGAGTTCGGAACATGTCCCGCAGAACCTCATCAAGGTTAGCCTAGTACTGGGTAACACCCTTCAGCGAGGCAGACATACTGCCGAGACTCTCAGCCATGGCCGTGACTGACAGCGCGATACCTTGGACATCTTCACTCGTGGTGCCAACGTCATGCACCAGGCTTTCCAATGCGGTTGTCTCCCTAGCAGTGTTGGCCTCGTTGTCACTCATTGCCCGCGCCATCGCCTGTGCCCGAAGCCTCTGGGAGTCCTCCAAGCGGCTATGGATCTGCTGGAGTGACACTGACATTTCCCTCTGAATGTCCTGACCGCTCCCTATCGTCTCCATCAGCTCTGGGTAACCATGTTACAGAAGCTCAGCATCAGGTTGGGATCCAGCTGGGTTGAGGGATTCAGCAGCCCTCCGACAACTGTCTCACCTGGAGGTTCCTGCCTCCATCTGATGTACATCAGCAGCAGTGTGGTGCTCACCAGATTGTGCCTCAGGAGCTTGCCCGCTAACATGTCCCACTGAGATGTGTGTATCTGCGTTGGTGGAAGGTGGGGATGACAGCTGTTCTGCAACTATTATGGTGGCATCCTCGGAGCTCTCTTCCGGGGTGTTCTCCTTGGAGTCAGGAGAGGAGGCCACCCGGGATGCGCCGGTGCCGTTGGCTGGGGGACCTGCAGGAGAATGGTCATGTGGTCAGTGGGAGGGTGGGTCAGTCAGTAAGGCAATCACTACTCACAGATCCTCCGGGTGAATCCCGGTGGTTCCACACATGTGCGGTGTCCACCAGCCTCCGTGTTGGTGACCGCCCTGTCCACGGCCACACCGGTCACCTCCAGGGCCCGCTGCTCGAACGAGGCGAGGATTGTCAAGTCCGGCACACCTCTGCCAATCTGGGCCCTCCCGCACTGGTTATGGGAGAGCTTTTGCTGAGGAGACACGGAGAGAGGATCGTTAGCCACATGGGTGGTTGAGTGGCGGGAGAGGGGGTATGAAGGCGGAGTTGGGGGAGAAGGGGGAGGGAGGGCTGGGGGTCACTTGGAGAGTTGGGGGTGGGGGCATTCTCCCTTGCAGGGGGTGGGAGGCGTGGGGGCTACTCACACGTGCTGCCCGGAGTAGGTCGTTGACCTTCTTCCTGCACTGCTGGCCAGTCCACTTGGTCATCCTATTGGAACTAACTGCTGCCGGCATCTCATCCCAGACAGGTCTCCACCATTCCCAGGAGCCTCCCCAGGTCAGCGACCCCGAATCTTTGGGCCAGTCTCAGCGCCAATATTGCAAATTGGCTGGGGTTGGCTGAGCAAGTCCAGTTAAAGTGCTGCCCGACCTTGATGTGCGGGCGGGCTGGCTGATCAGCCTGGTTCTGGCGAATTGGCTGCCGAGAAGCCCGTGAGGCCTCATTAAGTGGACCAATTAACGTTGAATTGCGTTGGAGGTTTCACTGGGCCGAGCGCCGGGAAACTTGCGGCAATTCCCGCAATCTGGCAATTCCCGCTCGCTCCAACACTTGGAATTTTATCCGGAAGATCGCGCCCCACATTTCAGTGCCAGAGATGTTGCTCATAAGTAATTCAGGCTCATCACATTATTAAAAACTCACTTACAATTGAATGCATCAGCCCTAACTTATTCTTTAGTAGGTAATTATCACAAATTCATGCCTTTATGAAGTTTGCAGCACTGCTTCTGTTGTCAAAGAACAGGTCTTGTGTAACGTCTGGAGAAGTAGAGCAAATGTGCATTTAACTGCACATGTGCAGACTCCAGAAGTTGCTGTCACATTTATTCCACAATAACAGTGAGCACTGTTTGCCTCACGCTTATTCACAATGCAGAAATCTGGGCATTCAAATGGAGTGAGCAGAAATAATTGAGAAAAGGAAAGTGGGTAACTTCAACTCAAAGTTGCCCATGCCATCATATGTATAGCAGTAATGTGGGAACCAAAAAAGCCATTTGCCACTTGCGATTCTTAGTTGTACCATCTCATAAACATTTGGGTCGATTGGCAGTTAATTTTGACAAGGACTGGACGGAGTCTTACATTTTACATCAATTTGAATGAGAAAATAAGCAGCGGCATGTTGTTAACTTGTCAGTTAC